>NC_034180.2:25826507-26184507 GCF_002021735.2 Oncorhynchus kisutch | reverse complement strand
GTAAAGAATCAGGCAAATGCATTTTCACTATTGAACTATAGGGTGCGCTACAGGCCGACCCGAGACTTCGCTGAAATAGCACAATATCAGGTTTTGTTGAAAGCAAAAAATTATACAATTTTCACGCTTCTATACCAAATTGAACAATATGGTCGTTTTGGGAATTTCTCCTGGACTATTTTGGCAACCAGATTTTATACTGCAATCTTCAGTTCACTCCATTTTTCAATATTAATTTGAATAAAAAATGTTGAATGTGATATAATGCTTTCTTCATTGACATGTAGATATAAGTGAATGTATACTGTTGAAATTTGGCCATAGAAACAATGACCAAAAAATGACATATTTTCAACATCTGTAAAAGACCTCTTCTGTAGAAGATTTTGTATTTAATTTTTATTTCACCTTCATTTAACCAGGTAGGCCAGTTGAGAACAAGTTCTCATTTACAACTGTCACCTGGCCAAGATAAAGCAAAGCAGTGCGACAAAAACAACAACACAGAGTTACACATGGGATAAACAAACGTACAGTCAATAACACAATAGAAAAATATACAGTGTGTGCAAATGTAGTTAAATTAGGGAAGTAAGGCAATAAATAGGCAATAGTGGCGAAATAATTACAATTTAGCAATTTGATAGATGTGCAGATGATGATGTGCAAGTAGAGATACTGGGGTGCAAAAGAGCAAAAATAAATAACAATATTGTTATGAGGTAGTTGGGTGGGCTATTTACAGATGGGCAGTGTACAGGTGCAGTGATCAGTAAGCTGCTCTGACAGCTGATGCTTAAAGTTAGTGAGGGAGATATAAGTCTCCAGCTTCAGTGATTTTTGCATTTCGTTCCAGTCATTGGCAGCAGAGAACTGGAAGGAAAGGCGGCCAAAGCAGGAGTTGGCTTTGGGGATACCTGCTGGAGCGCGTGCTACGGGTGGGTGTTGTTATGGTGACCAGTGAGCTGAGATAAGGCAGGGCTTTACCTAGCAAAGACTTGTAGATGACCTGGAGCCAGTGGGTCTGGACGAGAGCATACAGGTTGCAGTGGTGGGAAGTATATGGGGCTTTGGTGACAAAACGGATGGCACTGTGATAGACTACATCTACTTTGCTGAGTAGAGTGTTGGAGGCTATTTTGTAAATGACATCGCCGAAGTTAAGGATCGGTAGGATAGTCAGCTTTACGAGGGCATGTTTAGCAGTATGAGTGAAGGAGGCTTTGTTGTGAAATAGGAAGCCGATTCTAGATTTAATTTTGGATTGGAGATCCTTAATGTGAGTCTGGAAGGAGAGTTTACAGTCTAACCAGACACCTAGGTATTTGTAGTTGTCCATATATTCTAAGTCAGAACTGTCCAGAGTAGTGATGCTAGTCGGGGATGCGGGTGCGGGCAGCGATCGGTTGAAGAGCATGCATTTAGAGATGCAAGATGTCTTCTCAATGTCTGGAAAATACGTTTTTCAACGTCTGGAAAAAAATATTTTAAACATCTGGAAAACATGTATTTTCAACTTTAATTCAGAACCGTTTCCCTAATTTCAACATCTGGATGAGATGTCTAATTTTACTCACTGGGAGGTCTCCACCATTTTCAGGGGTTTGACTAGATGGGACACAGATTATGTCAGATTTGACATTTCGTAGCAGGTAAGGAGAATTTACCCAGCAGGTAAGGAGAGTTAACATATCATGTTAGGATAATTAAGTTAAGTTTAGGAAAAGGGTTGGGTTAGTGTTGGCCAAAATACTAAACAAAATCTACTTTTGATCTCAATTTGACCAAAGCTACACTCCTTCTAGCCAGTACCCATTTGCAGAGCATGATAGGCTTCATGTGCCGATTGAATGTACTTAAATGTTTAAAAGCCTGGTTGGATGTGTTGGGAATTGTTTTAAAATGCAAATTAATCACCATGAATATTAATTTATTGATAACTCTGTATGTCCTGGCGACAGCGTCTTCGCCATTGATTTGGTTCTCACAAAACAGCCATCATTTTCCATCAGTTTTCATAATGTCGATTTTTCTTCATTTTGATATGCTTCGCTTGCCATACTTTGACGTAATACGTAAGCGACGCTGACAGACCGGATAGCAAGCTATGGTGAGCCAGCAGTTTATCCAAATCAATATTTATTGTGTTTTAAAGGATTTCATCACTTTTTAACTTAATTTATGATCACATTCTAAACTATCATTTTGTTGAACGTGTGTGCTGCATTTTAATTCCAATCTGCCATTTGCAGCCAGTGGAAACATGTTAGCTAGCTAGGTAGATTATGGCTAGCAACTTGTAATAGTTTTGAAGTAACGTTACAGCGAACTTACTGTTACTAGCTAAGTGCTTTTGACTATCTTCACTGTGTGTCCGATATGTGATTTATTTGACAGGGTCAAAGTCAGAGTGGAGGACATGGACCCGGGGGAGGAAAAAAAGACGACAAGGTAAATAATCCATACTAGTACCTAGCTAGCTAGCTAACGTTACTCTGTCTCAAAATGTAGTAACGTTAGCGATCTAATGTTGCTAATAACACTAAAGCCAATCTTGCGAAAACTTGAATATTCATATAACCAGTTTGCTACACATCGACTCTTTATGTCTGATAACTGGTCACACTGTTCTGTAACTTTTGCTGGACTGTTCAGGATAAGAAAAAGAAATATGAACCACCAATCCCCACCAGGGTTGGGAAGAGGAAGAAAAAGAGCAAGGGACCTGATGCTGCCAGCAAGCTACCTCTTGGTAAGTTAGTTGGGCTACATTTAACTTTATACTTTTCATTGTCATGGCAGAGATCCTTTCTACTTACTGATTGTGAATTGTAAACTGCAAAAGACTGCTGTTTACAATGTTACAACGGCTGTTTTTCCAGACAATTTTACCCGTTCCATACAGCTGAATGATCTCTCTCTCTCTCTCTCTCTCTCTCTCTCTCTCTCTCTCTCTCTCTCTCTCTCTCTCTCTCTCTCTCTCTCTCTCAGTAACTCCACATACACACTGCAGGCTGAAGCTGCTGAAGCAGGAGCGGATCAAAGACTACCTGCTGATGGAGGAGGAGTTCATCAGGAACCAGGAACAGATGAAGCCCCTTGAGGAGAAACAAGAGGTAGTGTTCTGGAAAATCTATTAAAAAGTCTTGATCTTTATTGTTCCCGACGGGCATTTAATGTGCAGGCAGCATATAAAACGCAGGCTACATACTGTTCGTATGGTCCTATCAGTAAAATATGTATCAGTCGATCTCTTTGCATCCCTATAAAACATAACACTATAAAGCCTTCACACTGCACCTTTTTTTAATCTAAATATTAATGAATTCATCCATCCTCTGTTGTCCTGCAGGAGGAGAGGTCTAAGGTAGATGATCTGAGAGGAACCCCCATGTCAGTGGGGAACCTGGAAGAGATCATCGATGACAACCACGCCATCGTTTCTACGTCTGTGGGCTCTGAGCACTATGTCAGCATCCTCTCCTTTGTAGACAAGGACCTGCTGGAGCCGGGCTGTTCCGTCCTTCTCAACCACAAGGTACTGACTGAGTCTGCCATTACTGACGGAGTCTGCCACTAAGGTGTGTTTGGCTGTTGCCCTGACTCAGGCAAATAATTAATTGAAAGCTGATATTTACTGTACACTGCCATTGAGTGACGTGTGTGTTCATAGGTCCATGCCGTCATTGGGGTCCTAATGGATGACACTGATCCTCTTGTGACAGTGATGAAGGTGGAGAAGGCCCCACAGGAGACGTACGCTGACATTGGTGGACTGGATAACCAGATCCAGGAAATTAAGGTAGAGCAGTAGAGTATAGTACAACAGTTCATGTTAATGCTCTACTCAGTCATAGCGTTTCAATGCATAAGACTACCAAGAATTTTCAGAACAAACTATTCTGTATGCTTAATGTAAATGGTTACAGCTGTGTCCTTGGAGGCTAGTTTCACTTTAAATTGGAGGTACAGGTTCATTGTAATGGCTTATATGGAACGATATCAAACACATGGTAACCATTTTTCCTGATTGACAACTGTACTTGTGGTTCCCTGTGTTCCTCTCAGGAGTCTGTGGAGCTCCCTCTGACCCATCCGGAGTACTATGAAGAGATGGGCATCAAACCTCCGAAAGGAGTCATTTTGTATGGCGCACCAGGGACTGGTAAAACAACTAAAACAATTGCAGACAGAACAGCATTTGGATATGTCTTTTCTCTGGTAATACTTAAAGGGGTGTTTTCCTGTGCACACATTTAAAGGGCAATCTGCAGTTGCTACATTTGATTTCAGAGTTATTCATTAATTATATTTTCCCATTGATTCTTCAAGAATATAACTTATAAATGTCTCAACTGTCATATCCCATCAGAACCCAAAATATGAGCTTTTTCTACTCCAATGTTTGTAAACAAAGTAAATGTAAACAAACACGGTATAGCCTCAACATGGTTAAAGCTATAATTTTGATATCATGGATGGTTAGTCCATCGCTCAGTCTATGAATTTAAGATTGGTTACATCTTGCTCCATCCTTCAGCTATTTACTGAAACACTTTGTTATAGTTTGAACTGCTGATTGCACCTTTAAGCCTAATCCTGGACTAAAAAGCATTTAAAGGGGAGATTCTCCATTGAACTTGCTTTATAGTCCAAAGCTACATCTAGAAACCGCCTCTAAAAGTGGCATAGTTTGACACTGTTCTTATGATGCGTTAGGGAAAACCCTACTGGCCAAGGCGGTGGCTAACCAGACGTCCGCAACTTTCCTGCGTGTGGTGGGCTCTGAGCTGATCCAGAAGTACCTGGGGGATGGGCCTAAGCTGGTCCGAGAGCTGTTCAGGGTGGCCGAGGAACACGCGCCCTCCATCGTCTTCATCGATGAGATCGATGCCATCGGGACTAAAAGGCAAGGCTAGCGGGGTTTTCAGACCGTGGTCATTGAGGTTTTGTGCAGAGTATGTGTCTTATGTTGATGAGGAGCTCATCATAATTATACTGAAAAAATACAGTAGGCTCATTTCATGTTCACAAATCTATAGACTACTTTATTGTTACGTTATTGCACAGTGGGGGGAAAAGTACAAACAAGCGCAAACAAACCCACTTTCCTACCGCCATCCCCCTAAATACAACAGTTGTCATTAAGTGTTTTACATTATCTTGGGCTGGCCTAGAGCAAATCACAATATCAGCAACTTAAAGATTATATAAGGCACACGTCTTCACATGTGATGGTACTGAATAGTTATTGTTTTATAGCAGGGGTCTCGCAACAGGTCGATCGCGAGCTGCCAGTAGCTTGCAGCCCACCCATGAGTAGCTCGTCAAACAATTCCACCTGTCATAAACGATGTGATAACCATCTTGTGGGTTGAAAGAAATACTTTCCCCATAACCTTCTCAATTAAATGCTAACTGCAAAGTAGGCTTACCTGGCAGAAGTATATCCTGAGTAAGTATATTATTTGTACCTTTGCCTTGAAATTATGTGTAACTTTGCCATGAAATTAGCAGAAACAGTACAGAACCATCGCTAAACTGGCACATTAGACGGGACATTTCTGACTCGATAGATGCGCAATTAAAGGGGAACTCAAATCTAAATGTGTATTTTTTTAAAGTCTGGAAAACGTTCTTATTTAAGCGTTAACGTGGATTCAGAACATCCCATTTTGTTGTTTCTTTATGAACATTTTTTCTAAAACCAGGAAATTAATGAGAACACAATTTGGGGAAATAAGCAGATTTTTAGGCCCCCCCTTAGTTGTTAATTAGCCATTATTTTACCAGGTACATTGACAGAAAATATTGACAATTGAAGGGGGGAGGATAAGAATGAGCCTATTTGAAAGCTAGAAAAACATTAGTAGTGACAAGTAAAAAAATAAAATAAAATACATGTTAAAGTAGCTCATGCTAGGAAAAGTTGGAGCCCACTGTTTTATAGTATTGCTTTAGTTTACTGTAATATAATTAACAAAATTACTGTAATAAAGTAAAATGGCCTGGCTGTCAGCGGTAGAAGAGTAACACAGCTGCCTCAAGCATGTCTTTTGATGCACTCCAGCCTTTGTGGGTCCCATAGCCATTCCAGGCAAAGGAGGTGAAGTCCCCACACCCTGAGGCGGTTTTGGGGCCGCCTCAGGGAAATGCCCACCACCACCAATACAGTATGCATCAACCTGTCCGCCTTTGGGTTTGGTCCCAGAGCAAATAGCCATGGCTGCCCATTCCCAATTAATTGCTCTGAAACTGATGAAGCCTGGTTCAAACTCCCTTTGAGGGTAAGGGCCGTAAAACGCTTTGGTGGTCTGTTTGTCCCCATGGTCATAAACTATGGGAATCGAGGGTCCATTGTTGATCAAAGGTGCCCCAGCGTTGTACTTCACTGGGTACCTGTGGAAGAGTTCATACAGGTTTCCCCCGTATTGGCTCAGGAAGCGTGTCTCGGTGTGGTAGCGCAGGATGGCAGTGGGGTTCCAGTCTTTCATCGGTTTATTGTTGGGAATGTGCCACACCGACATGTCTTGTGCCTTGATGTCATAGTAGCCAGGATTCTTGTAATCGTCAGCAGTGGCGCCTTCAACTTTACCCGAAAGTGTTCATGTTGACCCAGTTGCCATCCCCTTCTGGCCGAAAGGGGTTGCTGGCTTGTCCAACGGTCACCCAGCGTGCACTTCCCATAGATGTTGTTCTCGTGTACGCTCGCCACCAACGTCCAGCCGCAGCCGTCTGTGGTCATAATTGATTAAGCAGTAAGTCCCGAGGGGGAAGTCGTATATGGCCAATATATCACTGCTAAGGGCTGTTCTTAGGCACAAGTTGAAATCTGGGACGAAAGCAACTACTTAGGTTCTATGTTTGCCTATGCCAAAATAACAAGGAAATGATGCTTACTCAACCAATATTTGCCTGTTGGCAAATATGTTATTGTGCTTTGCACAAACTCAGTGTCCTTATTGGTGTCCACCTTAAGTTTGGGAGGTTGGGGGTTCAATCCCTGGTGGAGTCATACCAAAGACTCCAATGCCTCTCTGTATAGCACTATAGCATCCTGTCCAGGGAGTGTACTGGTAGGCCGACATTAAGTTGCCTCTCGCTACTGAAACGGGAGAAAGGGCAGGAGCCTAAAGCCGTACTGGCCTGGACAAGACTTACTTGCTTTACTATTGCTTAATGATTGAATTAGCAGTACAGTGGACACAATGTGATTTACATGCCTATGTTTTGTATACCTCAATGTGTCATCGTTACGATAGTCTGCATCATTTACATAGGTGACCGTTATAGAGAGAAGCCACAGCTTGCAAAACAGAATCCGCAAAAGACCGTTGTCCTTGTGTTGACCTCGTTATTTAGCAATAACAAGTACATATGTGTTCTGCTAATAGGGGCCACCCTCGGCCTAGGCGCAGTCCTCTCCCTGTTCCCTTCACTGTTGTACCAAGGTTTCAATGCGTATCGGTTGGAAAAAATTGCTCAGAGAAAGAGTTTTGTTTTAACAGCAAAGAAAAATCTAAAACGCATAGGGGTCAAAATTATTGCCACCCCTGTTTTCAATACTCCGGCGCCCTCTCCTTGTGACGATAATGACACTGAGCCTTTTTCTAAAATGTTTTATGAGATTGGAGAACACACTGGGCAAATCTTAGACCATTCCTCCATCACTAATCTTTCCAGATCCTTGATATCCTTTGTGTGCGCTTATGTACCTCCCTCTTCAATGTACCTCCCTCCACAGGTTTTCATTTGGGATTCAAGTCTGGAGACTGAGACGGCCATTGCAAAATGTTGATTTTTGTGGTCAATGAACCATTTAATTGTGGATGTTGATGTGCGCTTGGGGTTATTGTCTTGCTGGAAGATCCACTTGCGGACAAGTGCCAGCCTCCTGGCAGAGGCAACCAGGTTTTTGACTAAAATGTCCCAGTACTTGGTAAAGTACAGGATGCTGTTGACCTTAAAAGCAACAGGACCAGTGGAGGCGTTTGAGAATTGTTTTATTACTTGTTAAATCAAACTCTTTCTCTGTGCAATTGTTTTAGTATAAAATAGAATTTCCCAATTTTAGGGGAGCATACAATATAGCTCAGTATTTGTGTTTATTTTATACAGTATTTCTTTTGCTCATCTTCATCAAGGGTTTCAATAATCTGGGCGTTTTTCTTAAATACAAATAAAAGGTATGTTGTGATTATTGTTGAGCACTCCTTATTTTCCTGGTTGCTTAATCACGGAGACCTACATACAGTGCCTTCAGAAAGTATTCACATCCCTTGAATTTTTCCACATGTTGCGTTCCAGCCTCAATTTAAAATTGATACCGTTTAGATTTTGTGTCCCTGATCTACACACAATACCCCATAAAGTCAAAGTGGAGTTATGTTTTAAAATTAATACAAAATTGAAAATCTGAAATGCCTTGAGTCAATAAGTATTGACTCCTTTTGTTAACGCAATCCTAAATAAGTTCAGGAGTAAAAATGTGCTTAACAAGTCACGTAATACGTTGCATGGACTCACTCTGTGCAATAATAGTGTTTTAACATGATTTTTTGAATGACTACCCCATCTCTGTACCCCACACATACAATTCGATGTAATGTCCCTCATTCAACCACATAGACCAGGGAGGTTTTCCAATGGTTCACAAAGAATTGCACCTTTTGGTAGATGGCAATGTGGCAAAGAAATTAACTTTTTATCCCGAATACAAAGTGTTGTTTTGGGCAAATCCAACACAAGACAAGACATCGTTAAGTACCACATATTTTCAAGCATGGTGGTGGCTGCATCATGTTATGGGTATCCTTGTCATCGGCAAGGACTAGGGAGTTTTTTTAATGATAATAATAAACTAAATAGAGTTAACCACAGGCAAAATCCTAGAGGAAAACTTGGTTCTGTCTGCTTTCCAACAGACCTTGGGAGACAAATTCACCTTTCCAGCAGGACATTTTTTTTTTATTGTACCTTTATTTAACTAGGCAAGTCAGCTAAGAACAAATTACCTAAAACACAAGGCCACATAAACACTGGAGTTGCTTACCAAGACGACATTGAATGTTCCCGAGTGGAGTAGTTAGTTTTGACTTAAATCGGCTTAAATCTGTGGCAAGACTTGAAAATGGCTGTCTAGCAATGATCAACAACCAACTTGAGTTTGAAGAATTTTAGAAAGATTAGTGGGCAATTATTATACAATCCAGGTGTTCAAAGCTCTTAGTTAGACTCCCAGAAAGACTCTGTAATCAGTGCAGAGAGCTGTAATCGCTGCAAATGGTGATTCTAGCATGTATTGACTCAGAGGGAGGAATACTCATCTAATCAAGATGTATTAGTGTTTAAAAAAAATGTATTTCCTTTTTTTTATTTTGACTTTACGAAGTATTTTGTGTAAATCATTGACTAAATGTGTAACCCACAATGTGGAAAAGGTCAAGGGGTGTGAATACTTTCTGAAGGCATTGTATGTGAACTCTGATAAATAGTCATCACCCAACTTTCCATTGGTCGCCCAATATATGCCATAGTGTCTACCTTGGGATTGGAAGGTTGGGGGTTCCATCCCCGGTCGGGTCATACAAAAACCTTCATGCATCTCTGTATGTCCAGGGAGTGTATTGGTAGGCCGACATTAAGTTGCCTCTCGCTACAGAAACGGGAGATAGGCGCCTGCCCTAAGGGCCGTTCTGGCTCGTACAAAGCTTATTTGCTTTACTATTGCTAAGTGATTGAATTAGCAGTACAGTGGACACAATGTGATTACAGCAGTGGAGTAAGGGGAGGACCATCCTCAGTGAATTTCATAAAACAAAAAATAGTGAAACATTTAAAGTTATCCTTTTTAGATCAAACAAAGCTAAATATATTCACGTCACCAAATAGTTGATTAAAACACTGTTTTCCACTCTGTAGAGTAGCACCATGGTGTAGCCAGAGGACAGCTTGCTTCCTTCCTCCTCTGGGTACTTTGACTTCAATACAAATCCTAGGAGTCTCGTGATTCTCACCTCCTTCCACAGACTTACACTGTAATTAGGACAACTTCTGGAGGATGTCCTCCAACCTATAGGAGCTCTTGTTGTCCACCCAATCAAAGGATCAGATAATCTAGTATAAGCTACAGCTAGCTAGCACTGCAGTACATAAAATGTGGTGAGTAGTTGACTCAGAGAAAGACAATAGTAATGAACAAATTCATTTCTTTGAAAAATGAAGCAAGAGATAGCGAGAGTGCTATATATATATATATATATATATATATATATATATATATATATATATATATATAACACAAATTTACTTACTTAGCTAGCAAATGCAGCTAGCTAGTTTAGCCTTCTCAAACACCCCAGAGGGATGCTATGTTAGCTAGCTGGCTATGACTATCCAAAACTGGAACTCTTCCAAGTCGAGGTACGATTTTGGTTTTATTAATTATTGCCGCCGGGACCCGCTAGTGTAACTGCTAAGCTGTTTGCTGCTGACTGTACTCTGTACAGCATGATTGTAGCAGGTTTACTAACACGTTAATTCTAGTAGCTTTGACGTTAATATGGTGACAACGATGTAGGCTGTGTGGCAGTTAGCAGTTATGATATGAAGGTTTGGCTTAAAAATATTTCTTTGCCTGGTCACAGACAGCTGATGTGTTGTGAACTGAAGTCCACAAGCGAAGGGAAAAGGTGAGAGGAGGAGAGCGCATAGATGCGAGAAGGAATTGTACAACGATCAAAGGATTGTGGCTCAGTTGGTAGAGCATGGCACTTGTAATGCCAGGGTTGTGGGTTTGATTCCAAAGGGGTACCAGTATGAAAAATGTATTTTACTCACTAGTGGTGCAACGGATCTCTAAACTCACAGTTTTGAGTCACGATCAGATCATTTTTCTGATCAGCATTATTACTTAAAGAACACTTAAAGCAAGGACCTTTTCAATGTTTAAATCAAATCTTAAAATATATTCAATACTCAATTGTTAAATTAAAGTGCAATATGAGGCGTGTTACCTTTGAACAATAGTGAATGAATGTCCACGTCATCAAAAAGAAGGGAAGCAAAGCAGACCTGAGCTTATAACTTCCTCATCTTTTTGAAAAACGATTTGAAGTCTACATTGTCTGGGGAGAGGGGAGACCTCTTTGCAGTCACTATGTCCCCAGCCTTGGAGAACCCCCTCTCGCTAAGGACTGATATGCCAGGTAGTGCATGCCATCATGGCAATGTGAGGGTATTTACGCTCATTGCTTTTCCACCATGCCAGTGGATCACCATCCACTGGAACGCCACTTGCTGCCTTGTAGGATGCCGCCACCTCTTTGATGGTGTTGGCAAATGTCTTGCCTGTGTCCTTGCTCACAAAGCTCTCCCCGAAAAGCTCCTTCATGGCCAAATAATTTTGTGGAGGAGATGCCTCAGTCTGCTTTTGTCGGCTCTGTGGCTTGACACTGCAGAAAAAATTACTTGATCTATAAAACGAATTATATATTTTCAAATAACTATAATTGTGGCATTAACATTTAATAAAAGCCATTATTATTCCAGATCAATAATGGATGATTCTATAATAGCATTAGCATAGACTAACATTAGACTGCAGTATATTTATTATTTAGGCAATTCACTCTTTTATTTTTTACCTCTTCAGTGGCCACAATCTCAGTGGTGAGCTCACTGTGTCTTCCGACGAAGGGCAGGGTCTAGGTGAGACAGGGACTTTAACCTTGGATCCAGTGCAGTAGAACTATGAAAGTAGTCGTCTACGTTAGGGGGGTATCTGAGGTTCAGGTCCTCTCTAATGGCAGCCTTGACATCTCTAGTGATGGTGCTGTCTTCCTCACTTGGGGCCATGGATTGTAGAATCCTTGTTTTCAGAGGTAGGATCATGAACACAGACGGTGCAGTTTCAGTGCTCAGCCGGGTTTAACTGTTTTGAGGCGTTTGAGCACCTGGAGGACATCCTCTGCCACTTTTCACGCCATCATCAGACAAGGTGACGGTGTCTTTATTTTTTCAGGGTCTTGTCTGTCAGTGCAGAGTATTCAGCTGCCTGCTGCTCAAGATGGCTCTCCAACATGTCATAAGTGGAGTTCCATGTTGTTGTGACATGGTGTATGAGCTTGTGGGTCGGTAGCTGTAACATTTCTTTCTTGGTCTTAAGCACATGAGTGGCTGTTGTGCTTCGGTGAAAAAAGAAAACCACCTTCCTGATCCTCCCAAGGAGGCGGTCCATCTGGTTACATGAGATGCTAAATTGATCACATGTGCAAAGCAAGCTATCTGTGGCCACAGTCCTATATCACTGCATTTACTTGGTTCTTGGCATTATCTGTGGTGGTTGGGTTATTGCTATTGAGCCTCTCTAGCTTCCACTCTGCTACTGCTCCTAGCAGTACCTGTGCCAGATTTGTGCCTGTGTGACTCATAGAGGGGGCGTGTCTGTAGCACCGGACTTCGCATCTCCCACTCCTCTGTGGTGTAGTGAGTAGTCACAGTCATGTTGCTTTCTGTTACCCTGGAGGTCCACTCCTCTGTGGTGTAGTGAGCAGTCAGTCACTTAGCTTTCCGTTACCCTGGAGGTCCACCAGTCTGTGGTGTAGTGAACAGTCACATAGCTTTCCGTTACCCTGGAGGTCAACCCGTCTGTGGTGTAGTGAGCAGTCAGTCATGTAGCTTTCTGTTACCCTGGAGGTCCACTCCTCTGTGGTGTAGTGAGCAGTCAATCATGTAGCTTTCTGTTACCCTGGAGGTCCACTCCTCTGTGGTGTAGTGAGCAGTCAGTCACTTAGCTTTCTGTTACCCTGGAGGTCCACTCCTCTGTGGTGAGAGCAACAGAGGATGCCTTGGATAATCCATTGACACTTTTGATCTTTTCCTATTCATAAAAATCTGTCACGATCTTCATACTGAAGTGGGTGCGAGAGGGGATTTCGTAGCGTGGCTCCACCGTATTTTTGAACCCTTTGTTGTGATAAACATCCCAATAGATTTGGTGATTGCTTCAACCCGGTCTGATTCGGCTGAGTCTCTTGGCTGAGTTGACTCCCATCACTGACACACCAGGGTGATGACACTTTAAATGTGTGGCTACGCTCGATGTATTTCCATGATCATACGACTTTCTTGTGGCACAATGCCTTCACACCGTAATGATGTTGTCCACCACCCTTCTTCCGTCATCATATTTGACAGGGAAACCAAAATGCTCCCATACATGAGACTTAAGAACTTTCCAGTTCTTCAGCTCCTCCCACTAGCCATGGCTGTCACTGCTCTTTTTTCTTCTTTGCTTTTTGCAATGTGAGCATCCAGGATTGATTCGTTGGGATTCAACATGCCAAAATAATGGAATCAACCTTCAGGCTTCAGAGTGAAATACAGATTCTGTCTTTATCTTTTCCCTGCAACTCTGCACTGAGATGTAGGGAATTATCACTTTATAAAGTAACAGCGGCAGTAAAACTGCATTTCACACTATGATGGTTCAACTTGAATTGATCCGTGGTTCACATGGGTGCTGAACCGTGGGGGGTCCGTACGGATCACAGATCAACTGCAGTCCGTTACACCACTATCACTGTTGTGAGTCGCTCTTATCTAGATGTCTGCTGAATGACTAAAATGTCAATGCTGTTTGTATGTAGATGCAGGCAAGAGTGTGCAAGGCGGTATTGAACGTGTCACTGCCTCTCACCTTGATCACTCAAATTTCTCTCAACCTGTGTGCACTTACGTTGTAAACTGTCATTCATAGTCTAGGTTGTAGCAACCTCATGATGGGTATAGGAGAAACTAGAGTAGCATGTAGTATCCTAAACCTATTGATGTTACATTGAGCTGGGTGAATGGAATATGAATGACAATCATCCAATATGCTGTAATAGAAATAAGGCCATGCTCAAAAAAAATCTCATTTTAAATGGCACCAACCGCCACTGGATTACAGTACTATGTTTTGTATACTTCAATGAACCTCTGTATAGGAGGTAATCGCTACAATTCTATGGTGTGTCTCAGTGGTTGAGGTTGTGGGCTGACTACTGTGTCCTCTGCAGGTATGACTCTAACTCAGGAGGAGAGAGGGAGATCCAGAGGACTTTGCTGGAGCTGCTTAACCAGCTGGATGGCTTTGATTCCAGAGGTGATGTCAAGGTCATTATGGCCACCAACAGGATAGAGACCCTGGACCCCGCACTCATCAGACCAGGTACACGATAACATTATTATACGACTATGAATCTTCAATTGAAATTACAATGCAGGCTATGCCAACCTAAATTAATACTGACTTTTAGCAAGTAATGATTGGAGATGCAGTATCAAATTGATTTGTAAAACCCTTTTTACATCAGCCGATGTGACAAAGTGCTATACAGAAACCCAGCCTAAAACCCCAAAGAGCAAGCAATGCAGCTCTAGAAGCACAGTGGCTAGGAAAAACTTCCTAGAAAGGCCAGAACCTAGAGAGGAACCAGGCTCTGAGGGGTGGCCAGTCCTCTTCTGGCTGTGCTTGGTGGAGATTATAACAGAACATGGCCAAGATGTTCAAACGTTCGTAGATGACCAGCAGGGTCGAATAATAACAGTGGTTGTAGAGGGTGCAACAGGTCAGCACCTCAGGAGTAAGTTGGCTTTTCATTGCCGATCATTGAGTTCGAGGCAGCAGGTGTGTCAACCCGAGAGAGAGAGTCGAAAACATCAGGTCCAGGACAAGGTAGCATGTCCAGTGAACAGGTCAGGGTTCCATAGCCACAGGCAGAACAGTTGAAACTGGAGCAGCAGCAGGTGGACTGGGGACAGCAAGGAGTCATCAGGCCAGGTAGTCCCGAGGCATGGTCCTCAGAGAGAAGGGAGCATACTTAAATTCACAAAGACTGATCCTAGCACCCTGACAAACTATTGCAGCATAAATACTGGAGGCTGAGACAGGAGGGGTCGGGAGACCCTGTCCGACGATACCCCCGGACAGGGCCAACCAGGCAGGATATAACCCCAACCACTTTGCCAAAGCACAGCCCCCACACCACTAGAGGCCGGGTATAGCCCATGAAGATCTCACCCACTGCACGAACCCAATCCAGACAGGAAGATCACATATCTTATGTGATTGCCCCAAAGAGCATGTCCTCTGATTTGGTATATCTTTTTGTCCCCCACTCCTCAGGCCGTATTGACCGTAAAATAGAGTTCCCCCTGCCGGATGAGAAGACCAAGCGAAGGATCTTCCAGATCCACACCAGCAGGATGACTGTGGCAGACGATGTGACCCTGGACGAACTGATCCTAGCCAAGGATGACCTCTCCGGAGCTGACATCAAGGTGCAGTAACAAGCTGGGAGATAAATAGAAGGGCATACAGTCTTTCTAACTTTTACCTTCTGGTTTTGCTGCCATCCTGTGGCACCTCAAAGAATTTTCACTGAAGTGTTTAACTTATTTCTCTCACTTCAGGCCATTTGTACAGAGGCAGGGCTGATGGCTCTGAGAGAGCGCAGGATGAAGGTGACGAACGAGGACTTTAAGAAGTCGAAGGAGAACGTGTTGTATAAGAAACAGGAAGGGACACCAGAGGGACTATACCTCTAACAGGGGCGGAACGCACTTCAGAAATGTCCTGTTCTTTCACTTACTGCTTCAAAACTGTTATTGCCTAGTAAAACCTTTCATACATGTTCATTGTATAGTTTGGACTAGATTTAGCCAGCTGTTTGGTATTCAATTCTGCAGCTGTTAAAGTAAGTTGGCTTTCTGAACAAATGAACAATCTTGTATTATGGTCTGTTACCATAACCTAAGTATCACCTCTTGAAGTACAATAATAGTAAATAAACAATTTGAAACAATTCTGATTTTTATTTCAAATAAAGTACATATTGAATTTTTTTTTTTCAACCATGGTCAATTCTTGTTTACTATTTCATGAAACGGGTTAGAATCCATGTTAAGAAATCAACCAATTACAATATTTCCATAATGTGCAGCTGACTATTATTTCAGTCAGGGAAAGAGATAATTGGACAACAACTTTGCATATAAATGAACTGAGTGACAACTAAAAAATAAACAAATCTACTATAACCAACAAAGATAAAGTATGTCACATGACAAAGTAGGTCATGGTAGCTTCTTGCTGTTCCGGGTGGTTGTTCTGCCCTTGAACCTGCATTTAAAAAGGGAGAGTAAAACACAGGACAATACATTGAGTTCAGATTAATGCCGCAGTTTGCTGTATCAGACTATACCTCAATGACTTCAAACTGGAATCTCCTCTCCAGCAGAGCTTTCCTTTGTACCACCACCTGACAATAGTGATGGACAAAGAGAGAGAAGTTGTGATGTGAGGATGGCAGTGGTATTGTACTGAATCTAGTGTACAATTAGTTTTGCTCTTACTCACAGACACAGAAACACCAATGATAATGGCCAGGGCAATGATGAGGATGAGGGCAGCAAAGCCTGGATTGATGGTCATCATGTCCATGTGTTGGTGGTCATAGTGAAAGAATAGGACCTTGACGGAGTCCCTCGCCACCTCTAGTCTCCGGCCGTCCACCTCAAACCCAAACCTGTTGCTTTTCAACTAGACGGGATGGCAAAACAGTTACATTTCACTGCATAGTTAAAGCAAAATATTAGCACCAGGCATGCCAGATTGAACAGACCTTTATACAAAAAAATGATTCTTTCTTAAAATATGGAGCCCCCGTCGACTGCTAAAGATATATTCAATGACTTTACAAGAAAACAGCCTTTTTGAAAGGTCTGAACGCAGATACAGCTCTTACAAAATGTCTCACATCTCTCTCAATGTAGTAGGCCACAGTTGCTATGTCCACTGGCTCTTTGTCTGTCCTGTCGTCAGTCAGCCGGATGGACACTACTTGGTACAGTTCCCGCACCTGAGTACGTGGCCAACCAGCACAAATAACACATTCATAAAGACAGAGCTCACTCACAATCTCAAACGATAATCTATGAGGAAACATGCCTGCTTACTCACAGTTATGTCTAGGATCTGTGTTTTATCCAGCGTATATTCCCTGTTCAGCTTTAATACCAACTGCCTGAAACAACAATGGTGCCGTGACAAAACTTTTCAATAAAAATTGTATTTAATAAAAAACAACATATCAATGGGTTACTACAGAGGAAGGAAACAAACCTTCGTATCTCATCCATGGTTTTTGCAACAGGTGTGAACTCCACTTTAAATGTGAATTGAATATCAATGACACTACAAATGAAAGACAGAACATAATTATTGATCACTTGTGTATTTTAGAAACAATATATAATACATATTAATAATAAAATATATAGTTTTCTTCATGATTTCACTCACTGGACTGTGACCAGCCTGTCACATTTGAGGGGGTCATGGGTCTTGTCAGAGATTGGGACTCCAGCCTTGTTAACACACCAGCATAGTTTGGTGTCCTCCTCTCTGCACTGTTTAGGTCTGAACATACCAGCTCCATCACAGTTTGGATGGTACTTTGTCCCTAAACTCCCCCCAGTTAACATGGTTCCTGTCCTGTGCTTGCTCAACATCTCCAGGTGTATTAGACGACACTTGGGAGTCACTGATGAGGGGTTCAATAACATATTTCCAATTTCATATATCATTCCAAATTTACTCAGATATCAGATAGACATAGCCTACAGAGTAATGTGTGTGAATTTATACAAAGGAAGCAATTGAACCACTTAATTTATGTCCAAGCCTAAATGTCTAAAATCATACTGATATACAAGGCAAATCCCACTGCAGATAAGAGATATAAGCCACAGAAGATTGTCTTACACTGGGTGCAGTTGACAGTGATGTTGTCATAGCCTCGGAACACAGGTTCACAGGTGCCACAGCGGTTGACATGGCAGGTGACATACTGGTTGTGATGACATATAGCTTCTCCACACACTGTGTCAACTTCACAGTCTTCCCGGACAGGAAATGCATCATCATTACATTCTTTATCTGTGATCAGAATATAGATCATCATGAATGGAAGTAATTTTCAAATATATAAGGTAAAAGTTCTGTTGATCTGATTTCAAGAAAAAACATAAATACAGCTATGAAGTGAGAAGCTATGAAGACTACATGATATCCATGTTACCATATATTTCACTAATGGAGTTCTACATCACCATAGCACAGCCTGAGTAGTTGGTATCAAGTAGAAAGGTAGCATTTAGTTAGTAGCATGTAAAGGCAGATGCTAATCCAGGAAACTCACAGAGGCACATTATAATAGGTTAAAGGTCATCAGAAGTGTCAGACTCACCTGAGACAGCCAGAGTGGATGCTCTACTACTCTGAAGGATAAGCAGTAATGGGACTATATAAAGCTTCTCTACCCTCATGTCTGTGTTTCCTCTCTCCTTCCCTCCTGACTCCAAAGTGTACACTCCGGTGTGCTCCGTTCCACACCATTTAGCTGTGATGTCGTTATCCCGCAGGAAATGCACACTAGCATCCCTCAGGATTCACAATGCGTGAAAGGCTTAGAGCTTATTTTAGAGCTTATTTTTAAATAAAGCTTGGCAGACCAGTGTTGGGAAACAAAACATTCATTTTAAATTATCAGAGTAATCTATTTTTTTTAAATCAGTTTAAACTCAAGTCCTTGATATAAAAATAGATATTAAATCCATCAAAATATGGACATTTTTGAATGAACACATAATACAGCGTATGTGTAAAATCATTTATTCACACTGTTTGAAAAGTAAAATGCAATTTTTTCTGAGGACACTGTTCTATTGGTCAGTGCACGACGTCTGGGTGTCCACAGTAGTATCTGAGGAAGCCAGGCTCCTGTTGCACTGAGTTTTAGAGCCTCAGTCCTCCAGCAGTATGTCCACCTCCTCCATGGGAACCCTGTCTGAGCTCCTTCTCTGTCATCAGGTCCAGGAACTCCTGCACGTGCTCAGGAAAGAGCTGCACCGTGTCCATGTATAAACCCTGTGGATGAACACACGCACACACACACACACACACACACGTCAGAAACAAGTTCATATATTCTTACTAAAACACACCAAAGAGCTACTAATTATCACTGTTTCATCATTTCATCTGTCACTGTGCTCACCTTGGCCCATGGGACATCCTGGAGAGCACTCTTCCCTTCTCCACTTTCCCTTCTGACACCTATAGTACACAACAAAACACCTGACGTCAGCCATACTTCCAATGCTCCTTCATCATTCGGCTATTGGAACTGATAACTGGATAATGATTTAGGGGTATGTTTTAAAGAGGTGTCTTACCAGGAAGTTCATGTACATCCTCCACAGCCACGGACAGTGGGACCCCGTGCTCTGTTGCTATGGCGTTCTCAAACAGTGAGCGAATACGTTTGCTTAGGCCGTTCTCTGGAAGGTTGGAGAAGGTGTCGCCATAGCAACCAGACCTGCCAAGAAAGCAATAACAACTCCGAAAAATCCTCCAGTTAGCTAACCCAATGAACTTCAATCTAAATGTGAGCTACTGCAGACTAGTACTATCTGTGTGTGTGCTCTGTTATCAACATTATTTGATTAAATTGATACTGATTAAAGTCTTCCATCCTCAGTGTTCCCACGTCTGTAGCGTCTACCAGCTGCTTCCTCTGCACTGATGGCGAACAGGCGCTAGCCTTGGTCACGCTGTGGAAGAAGCGGCATGCCCTGCCGCCGCTTTGGTAGGCACATAGAGCTGCCACAGGGGGGCACTCGAGCCAGAGCAGGCTAGCACCGAGGTCAGCTCCAGTCTGAGATGGCTGACTGGGTACACGCGGGTGCTGCTGTGGTAGCACAGCAGTGCCGCCTGCTGGACAGCCAGGGCATCACCCTCGGAGGCAGTAGAGCTCTGTGTCTGTGTCGCTCGCTGCTAGCTGACCCCTGGGCTGACATACTGGGGTGTTGCTCCAGCCTCTCCTTGGCCAGGCTGTAGACTGCATCTGCAGCATCAACCCCCACAGTCAGGTAATGGAACAGGGCATACCACCCCACTAGTCCTTTGACCTGCCCGGCAGGAAGCTCACCACCGGCTGCTCATATGCCTTCCTGGGCTTCCGAACGGCCACTGGAGCCACCTGTCCAGTGAAGGGGGCATACGAACTACCCTCTGCTAGCTTGGTGAGGATAGAGACCGCTCGTGAAGACACTGCGGTAGTGGTATTTGGTATTTTATTATGATCCCCATTAGCTGTTGCAAAAGCAGCAGCTACTCTTCCTGGGGTCCACACAAAACATGAAACATAATACAGAATGACATAATACAGAACATCACTAGACAAGAACAGCTCAAGGACAGAATTACATGAAGGCACACGTAGCCTACATATCAATGCATACACACACACTGTCTAGGTCAAATAGGGGAGAGGAGTTGTGCCGTGAGGTGTCGCTTTATTTGTTTTTTGAAACCAGGTTTGCTGTTTATTTGAGCAATATGAGATGGAAGAAAGTTCCATGCATTAAAGGCTCTATATTATAGTGTACGCTTTCTTGAACTTTTTCTGTATTTGTGGACTGTGAAAAGACCCCTGGTGGCATGTCTGGTGGGATAAGTGTGTGTGTCAGAGCTGTGTGTAACTTGAATTGCAAACCATTTGGGATTTTCAACAGATTAATGTGATAGTCAGTCTCTCCTCAACTCTTAGCCAAGAGAGACTGGCATGCATAGTATTTATATCAGCCCTCTGATTACAATGAAGAGCAGAACGTGCCGCTCTGTTCTGGGCCAGCTGCAGCTTAACTAGGTCTTTCCTTGCAGCACTGCACCACACGACTGGACAATAATCAAGATTAGACTAAACTAGAGCCTACTTAACCTAGTGACAGTCTTCCCTGCCACTGCTCTGTCCGTACCCCCTCGCCAGGCCTCCTCCTCCTCCACCTCCACTTACAATTACTTTTAATTCCTTCACGATTAGAAAAAGCCTTTCAAACCAAAGGAATTGCCCTTGGCTGAGCATATGGTTGCCTGACTCTAAAGCTTGTAGCTAGGATAACCTGGCGTTACCTTGAGCTTCTCATACTGGATCCAGTGCAGTGAGAAGACGGATCTCTCCTGAGTAGAGAACAGAAACTCCTCCCCCTGCTTGCACAGCCAAGCCCCCCTCCTGGTGCCCTGCAGCGAAGTCATGTGACCCACGGGGCTGACGGGAAGGTCGTCAGAGGTGAGTCAGGATCATGAACGTCTCCCAGCAGAGCCAGGTCATCCAGCAGCAGGCTTCAGGAACTGTAGGCTATAACAGGAAGTGTCAGCAGGATTTAATAAATGTTTTCCTCATCAATCTACACACAATACCCCCTAATGACAAAGCCAAAACAGGTTTTTAGACATTTTTGCAAATGTATTAAAAATTAAAAATATAAATAATTTACATAAGGATTCAGACTCTTTGCGATAAGACTCATAATTGATATCAGGTGAATCCTGTTCCCATTGATCATCCTTCTACAACTTGATTGGAGTCCACCTGTGATAAAATTAAATTTATTGGACATGATTTGGAAAGGCACACACCTATTTATATAAAGTCCCACAGTTGACAGTGTATGTCAGAGCAAAATCCAAGCCATGAGGTCGAAGAAAAACTTTTAAGGTCCCCAAGAACACAGTGGCCTCCATCATTCTTAAATGAAAGAAGTTTGAAACCACCAAGAGTCTTCCTAGCTGGCCGCCCGGTCAAACTGAGCAAACAGGGGAGAAGGGCCTTGGTCAGGGAGGTAACCTAGAACCAGATGGTCACTCTGACAGAGCTCCAGAGTTCCTCTGTGGAGATGGCAGAATCTTCCAGAAGGACAACCATCTCAGCAGCACTCCACCAATCAGGCCTTTATGGTAGAGTGGCGAGGCGGAAGCCACTCCTCAGTAAACGGCACATGACAGCCTGCTTGGAGTTTGCCAAGAGGCACCTAAAGGACTCTCAGATCATGACAAACAAGATTCTCTGGACTGATGAAACCAAGATGAAACCCTTTCGCCTGAATACCAAGCTTCAGGTCTGGAGGAAACCTGGCACCATCGCTACGGTGAAGCATGGTGGTGGCAGCATCATGCTGTGGAGATGTATTTCAGCGGCAGGGACTGGGAGACTAGTCAAGATCGAGGGAAAGATGAACGGAGAAAAGTATAGAGACCCTTGATTAAAACCTGCTCAGGACTTCGGACGGGGGTTGAAGGTTCACCTTCCAACAGGACAACGACCCTAATCCCATAGCCAAGACAACACAGTAGTGGCTTCTGGTCTCTGAATGTCCTTGAGTGGCCCAGCCAGAGCCTGGATTGAACCCGATCGAACATCTCTGGACAGAACTGAAAAAATAGGTGCAGCGACATTCCCCATCCAACCTGACAGAGCTTGAGAGGATCTGCAGAAAATAATGGGATGAACTCCGCAAATCGAGGCTGTAATTGCTGCCAAAGGTGCTTCAACAAAGTAGTGAGTAAAGGGTCTAAATACTTATGTAAATATGATATTTCAGTTTAATTTATTTTTATACATTTCTAAACATTTCTAAAAAACAGTTTATGCTTTTCCATTATGGGGTATTGTGTGTAGATTGATGAGGGGAAATAACTATTTAATACATTTTAGAATAAAGTTGTAACGTAACAAAATGTGGAAAAAGTCAAGGGGTCTGAATACTTTCCGAATGCACTGTAAATAGCAACGCTAGGACCCATTTTTAATGGTAGATATATCCCAGGTTTGGCACCACTATCACCAGTGATTACAGCCAATACCTGTAAGTCCGGGTCCTCACAGTCCTCCACCGATTGGCCTTTGGTTTTGTCTGCCCTCCACGGCAGCCAATAGATGGCCTCATGTAACGTCTCTGCGTCCAACCAGATCCTCCACTTGGGCCAGGTCTTATCCTTCACCTCTGATTCCTCCTGATCTTTATCATCTTCATCATCTGTCACACAGAGGTTCTAAAGGTTAAAGGGATACCATTTGTATGTCTCTGTGTCCAGTATGAAGAAAGTTATAGGTCGTTTTGTGAGCCAAGGCTAACTAGCATTAGCAGACACCCATAGACTTCCAGGCATTGTGCTAACGCCAGTTAGCAATTGCACTAAGGCTAGTTAGCAACTTCCTTCAAATCCCATGCAGACATAAAAATGGTATCCACGAGTTCATCTGACTCTGGGGAAGTTGATAAAGGGCCTCATTGCCAAAATCCTGAAGTATTCCTTTAACATTACGACTTATATCGCCAACATTTCCTTACGCTATGAGGTTACTAGTGTAATTAGTGATACAACACAGGGAAGGTTAAAGGGACACTTGTGGGTACCATTTGTATGTCTCTGTGTCCAGTATGAAGGAAGTTAGAAGTCGTTTTGTGAGCAAACTTCATGTAACGTGTTACCACGTATTATTTATATTTACATATATTTATATCAATCAATTCCTAAATAACACAGTAATTAACACTAAGCACAATCACAGAGTGGGTGGAGGAGTGGGAATGTCGGTTATTTCAACAATGTAATCATTTTATGGGTTGAGGGCAGTTGTCTCTGTCTGCGCTGAGGTCAGCAGTTCTCCTGACAGGAAGATAATTAGGCTGCACTGCAGGACAGCCTGCAGGACAGTAACAGGACCATAGCAGGACAGCATGTGTCTCTCTGCCATCAACATAATGCTGCCAGTGCACGTTTCTGGCTGCCATCAACAGAGTGCTGCAGTGATTAGCAAACCAGACCTCCATGGAGAACAGCAGAAACTCATTAGTGTAGAATTTAAGGTGGTACTGTTTAGTACTGCTCTAATTTCTGGACAAATTGCTCAGATCATTTTCTAATAATCTGATGATTACAGAGTAAAGCCACAGGGAGTCTCTCTCTTCCTCATTAAAGGGGAACTGCACCCGCTGACTTGGCATAGTTTTTGGCTTGCTCCTCAAGAAAGGCTGGCGGCCATGACAGAAGCCAAACGTGAGTTCATGTTTGATGTTGGTGTTTCTTGGGTGTGTCCTTGCCACCACCAACAAAACCCAGAAGCTTGTCAGAACCTTGCCCACAGCTGTTCACCAGTCCCAACGTCAACAGTGAGGAGGCGACTCCGGGATGTTGCCTTCTAGGCAGAGTTGCAAAGAAAAAGACATATCTCAGACTGGCCAATAAAAAGAAAAGATTAAGATGGGAAAAAGACATTGACACTGGATAGAGTAACTCTGCCTAGAAGGCCAGCATCCCAGAGTTGCCCCTTCACTGTTGACGTTGAGACTGGTGTTTTGCGGGTACTTTTTAATGAAGCTGCCAGTTGAGGACTTGTGAGGCATCTGTTTCTCAAACTAGACACTCTAATGTACTTGTCCTCTTGCTCAGTTGTGCACCGGGGCATCCCACTCCTCTTTCTATTCTGATTAGAGCCAGTTTGCGCTGTTCTGTGAAGGGAGTAGTACACAGCGATGTACTCAACTAGTCTAAAGAAGGCCAGTTTTATTGCTTCTTCAATCAAGACAACAGATTTTAGCTGTGCTAACATAATTGCAAAAGGGTTTTCTAATGATCAATTATCCTTTTAAAATTATAAACTTGGATTAGCTAACACTGTGCCATTGGAACACGGGAGTGATGGTTGCTGATTATTTGACTTGTAATTCACTGTATCACAATTCCAGTGTGTCAGAAGTTTACATACACTAAGTTGACTGTGCCTTTAAACAGCTTGGAAAATTCCAGAAAATTATGTCATAGGCTAATTGACATAATTTGAGTCAATTGGAGGTGTACCTGTGGATGTATTTCAAGGACTAACTACAAACTCAATTCCTCTTTGCTTGACATCATGGGAAAATCACAAGAAATCAGCCATGACCTCCACAAGTCTGGTTCATCCTTGGGAGCAATTTCCAAACGTTCATCTGTACAAACAATAGTATAAACACCATGGGACCATGTCATACCGCTCAGGAAGGAGATGCGTTCGGTCTCCTAGAGATTAACGTACTTTGGAGCGAAAAGTGCAAATCAATCCCAGAACAGCAAAGGACCTTGTGAAGATGCTGGAGGAAACAGGTACAAAAGTATCTATATCCACAGTAAAACGAGTCCTATATCGACATAACCTGAAAGGCTGCTCAGCAAGGAAGAAGCCACTGCTCCAAAACCGCCATAAAAAAGCCAGACTACGGTTTGCAACTGCGCATGGGAACAAAGATCATACTTTTTGGAGAAATGTCCTATGGCCTGATGAAACAAACATAGAACTGTTTGATCATAATGACCATTATGTTTGGAGGAAAAAGGGGGGGGGGGGGCTTGCAAGCCGAAGAACACCATCCCAACCGCGAAGCACGGGGGTGGCAGCATCATGTTGTGTTGGTGCTTTGCTGCAGGAGGGACTGGTGCACTTCAAAAAATAGATTGCGTCATGAGTAGTGAAAATGATGTGGATATATTGAAGCAACATCTCAAGACATCAGTCAGGAAGTTAAAGCTTGGTCGCAAACGGGTCTTCCAAATGGACAATGTTTGCAAATGTATAAAAAAATAACATTTTAATATCACATTTACATCACTTTAAGTATTCAGACCCTTTACTGAGTACTTTGTTACAAGCTTGGCACACCTGTATTTGGGGAGTTTCTCCCATTCTTATCTGCAGATCAAGCTCTGTCAGGTTGGATGGAGAGCGTCGCTGCACAACTATTTTCAGGTCTCTCCAGAGATGTTCGATCAGGTTCAAGTCTGGGCTCTGGCTGGGTCACTCAAGGACATTCAGAGACCCAAAGCCACTACTGCGTAGTCTTCGCTGTGTGCTTTGGGTCGTTGTCTAGTTGGAAGGTGAACCTTCGCCCCAGTCTGAAGTCCTGAGCACTCTAGAGCAGGTTTTCACCAAGGATCTCTCTGCTCCGTTCATCTTTCCCTCGATCCTGACTAGTCTCCCAGTCTCTGCCACTGAAAAACATCCCCACATCATGATGCTGCCACCACCATGCTGCACCGTAGGGATGGTACCAGGTTTCCTCCAGACGTGACGCTTGGCATTCAGGCAAAAGAGTTCAATCTTGGTTTCATCAGACCAGAGAATCTTGTTTCTCATGGTCTGAGAGTCCTTTAGGTGCCTTTTGGCAAACTCCAGGCAGGCTGTCATATGCCTATTACTGAGGAGTGTCTCTGTCTGGCCACTTTTCCATAAAGCCCTGATTGGTGGAGTGCTGCAGAGATGGTTGTCCTTCTGGAAGGTTCTGCCATCTCCACAGAGGAATTCAGGAGCTCTGTAAGACTGACCCTCGGGTTCTTGTTCACCTCCCTGACCAAGGCCCTTCTCCCAGTGGTGGAAAAAGTACTAAATTGTCATACTTGAGTAAAAGTAAAGATACCTTAGTAGAACAGAACTCAAGCAAAAGTGAAAGTCACCGTAAAATACATCATTTTCAAATGAAGCAGTCTGCCAGATCAGAGGCAGTAGGCATGACCAGGCATGTTCTCTTGATAAGTGTGTGAATTGGACCATTTTCCTGTCAAAATGTAACGAGTACTTTTGGTGTGAGGGAAAATGTATGGAGTAAAAAGTACATTATTTTCTTCAGGAATGTAGTGAAGTAAAAGTAAAAGATGGCAAAATATAAAGAGTAAAGTGAAGTACAGATACCTATAAAAACAACTTAACATGTCATTTAAAGTATTTTTACTTAAGTACTTTACACCACTGCCTTCTCCCCCGATTGCTCAATTTGGCCGGGCGGCCAGCTCTAGGATGAGTCTTGGTGGTTCCAAACTTTTTACAATTAAGAATGATGGAGGCCAATGTATTCTTGGGGACCATCTATGCTTCAGAAATGTACCCTTCCCCAGATCTGTGCCTCGACATAATCCTGTCTCAGAGCCCTACAGACAATTCCTTCAACCTCATGGCTTGGTTTTTGCTCTGACATGCATAGTCATGCACAGTCATGTGGGACAGGTGTGTGCCTTTCCAAATCATGTCCAATCAATTGAATTTACCACAGGTGGACTCCAATCAAGTTGTAGAAACATCAAGGATGATCAATGGAAACAGGACGGACCTGAGCTCAATTTCAAGTATCATAGCAAAAGGTCTAAATACTTATGTAAGGTATTTCTGTTATGTTTATAAATTTGTAACAATTTCTAAAAACCTTTTTTCGCTTTGTCATTATAGTGTATTGTGTGTAGATTGATGAGGAAAAATATTGATAAATAAAATATTTAATCAATCTTAGAATAAGGCTGTAACATAACAAAATGTGAATATTTTCCAAATGCACTGTAGCCATCTTACGTTTGGCTGCAGAGTTGGGCTCCAACCCATTCATATTCTTATTAAATCTCAGGGAATCTGAGACAAAAGACAGGCGGGCCCTGAACATGGGGCTTTGGGTATCAGTAATTCCAAATCTGGTTGAGAAATATCACTAAATCCTATATGGTGTTACATTTTAACTATACAAAGCTCAATTGACCTAGACTATGTTCCAATATCCACTAAAGAATCTCTGATCAATTAAAACAGTTAATGCTGTGTTTTCCATGCAGACACACACAGCAACATGTCCTGGGGGGAGAGCTAGCTGTGAGCCACTGCAAACAGGCCATTATTAGCGCTCTCTCTCTCCCTCTCTCTCTCACACTCACACACACACACACACACACACACACACACACACACACACACACACACACACACACACACACACACACACACACACACACACACACACACACACACACACACACACACACACACACACACACACAGAGAGAGAGAGCGGAAGCTTAGCCCCCAGACACATTCTTCGGAGGATCGCAAGCAACATTGTTCATAATTCGTATTCCATGCTTGAATATTCCATGAATATGAAACCTCTCAAAATGTTTTCCATTGTACCTCTCTATTTGGCCAGCTAGTTGTCAGTATAAACTCACAGAGGAAAGGGAGACCTCTCTCTCTCCCAGTACTTGATAAGGGTAATATTCCTCTACTTTTCTCTCAGCAGAAAGGGATTTGGCTGAGAAGGCCAGGGCTCAGTTGGATAAGAATTAGAATGCACCACTGCTGGTAAAAAGCCTCTATTAAAAGCTGGTCATGCATTTTAAATGCCCCGTTAGCAAAGTTTCCATGTAGAGATTAAAGTAAAGTGACAAGGCCCAGACCATAGCCTGAAGGGCACTCTCTGGATAGGTCCCCAGCACTGCTTTAATGCCTGTGACGGAAAACACACAGCCCTAGTCTAAGGTAAACACATCCCACTGGTGCACTGACTCTGGATAAACAGCCAATACGGTAACACAGACCCCCAATTCATCATGAGTCTATTCTGGAGAGAGCAACCAGCCAGATGCATATGTGTTCTTTGCAGAGGTACATGGGGAATGACTGTGTGTGTGTCTGTCTACCTGTTGTCTGGTGGATAGGTCTGGCTTGAAGAAGGTCAAGTCCAGCAGGCACTGGAACAGGCGCACAGCCTTTTCTGAGTGGCCTGCATGCCTGAGGAAATGACACTGCTGGAGGAAGATGGCTGCAGAGATAAAGACAGAGACAGAGAGAACAGTCAATACCACATCATTAATCAGGCCATCTAATCTAGGCTTGGTTTTCTGTATTGTCATCGCTCCTCTGCCAAACTAACCCTGAATCAGGGTTCGCTGCAGATAGCGACTGGAACACATCTGCAAAAAAATGATAAAGCTGGAAAGTTTTGTCACCGTCTCAGCTTTCAAGGACTCAATGGCTGTAGCTGTTATGCGAGCCAATAACCTATACTGTTGATTGTGGTGTCCGTTTTCTGTCTGTCCGCTTGCGCTGCCATTATTTGTTGGTGCGGTCTGTCTATTGGTCTGCTCAGTAGGGCTATGTTGCTTGTACTGTGACAGTCTTTTTCCCTCGTGCTGTTGCCTGGCCTTAACGTTGTTTGTGCCATGTATATTTTTGTTGTCATAGGTTTCCCTTCATGTAGTGTGATGATGTCTCTTGTAGTGAAGTGCTGTTTCCACTGTCTGTCTGCTGAGGCATCTGTGCTGTTGCCAAGTGTCTTCCGTCTGTGTTGTCCGTCTTGTCTTACTTTTTTTGTATTCCTGCCCCCTGCCCCACAGGAGGCCTTTTGACTCTTGCCGTGACACAAAGCATCCACTTCAATCCCACCTATTAGAACCAGCACAGGTCCATTCGTTTAGTACGAGCTTTTAAAGGTGAATATATCCTCAGACGTTGAGTGAAGAGAAAACTGAGTAGGATGAGGAAAATAAAGTGAGAGAAAAAAAGGTTTGAAAAGTAATAACAGATAGCTAATCTTTCCTGAATGAAAAATTCAGCAGGCGAATTAAAGGCACACATCCCTGAGGTCGCATGAAATGGCAGCTTCTCAAAAGCGGCCTTCAATATTCATGAAATCCTTATCGAGTTATAATTAATGCTGCCGTCTCCTTCTCTACAAGTTGGGGTTTGCATTGCCCTGCCTTGTAGCCTGGTCCCAAATCTGTTTGTACTGTCTTGCCCAACACCTGTAATCATTGGCATGACACTGACCATAGGAGTTGGCAAGACAGCACACACAGATCTGGTACCAGGCTACCTGCTGTCAGCATTTTTCTAAAATGAAACAAACAGTCAAAGATACTGACAGTCTCCCTCAGCGGAATGCAAGGAGCCCGGTGTAGATATATGACCAGCATTCTTATGTAGGCAGAGGCTATGGTCCAGTTTTAGCACATGCTGCTTATTCCATGCTTAGATCTCCCACACTGTTTGATCTGTCAACGGTGCAGCTGCAGAAACGCTCAAATATGTACTATCCAACCACAAGAGGGAGTCTGTGACCATCATATTATAACAAGAGAATCACTCAAATAAAAGAGCTTTCTGTACCTATCAAGTCGAGTTGAGAATACCAAAGATTCCACAAGTGATTACATACATGTGTTGAACCTGAAACAGCTAGCCTGTTTTCTGAGTTGCAACAGGTGATCTGTGAACCCAAATAGTTACAGTATGTTAAACAAAATTCCAGGTGACTTGAATAAGCGAGGCATCACTGGATAACATCAAATGTATATCATGTTATTCCACCCTTAGACAACCAGCCATTGTTGTAATAACAGTAAGCTGTGGTAGACAGACAAATTGTTCCAGTAGGCTAATGAATGCCGAGTACTGGCTTCTGTTTGTCTAAATCTTATTATTTAGATGGGGGGGAAAGGGCTTGAATTGTTCCTGGAGTGCGTCCCATCCTTATCATTGTTCGTTCAACAGGCTAAAGCCCTGACAGGATAGTTCCAGGATCAGCCCAGTTTGCAGCCCTACCCAGACTGACCGATGGCCAGCCAGTCTAACTAGATAATAGTTTCATTAGACAAATTGAGGGGCAGCTGCCAGAGGGCCAGGAGGCTAAGCCATCGCTGCAGTATTCATATCATGGATCAGCAGCGTGGACACTGGATATCCATTATCCTCCCTCTTTCTGCCTCTCCCTCTCTCGTCTCTCCTTCTCCCTCCCTTCCTCCCGGGTCCTTTTCTCCTGTCAGTGGTCAGAAACATGACACAGCACAAACCTGTTTAGGGGTCTTCTCAGGAAGGTGAAAGATGTTACAGAAAGTTGCAGATATAACTGTCATGTAGAAGGAATCATGCCAGTTCTATTTATGACATCTATCTGCACCATTCCACAACTTTCGCCTGCTGAGGCTCTGGTACTATGGCTCTGCTGCACCCATAGACATCTGGCAATGACATTATGATATGACCACAATAATGTAACTAGCTTTCTTCTTTTTTGGTCTTACCTTTAACTAGGCAAGTCAGTTAAGAACAAATTCTTATTTTACAATCACGGCCTACACTGGACAACGCTGGGCCAATTGTGCGCCGCCCTATGGGACTCCCAACCACGGCCGGTTGTGATACAGCCTGGATTCGAACCAGGGTGTCTGTAGTGACTCCTCAAGCACTGAGATGCAGTGCCTTAGACCGCTGAGCCACTCGGGAGCCCAGCTAGCCAGCTAACTCAATTTAGTCTATCACAAGAGATTACAAGCTCATCAAATCCATACCAAAGGCTTCTGAAAGGAGTTGAAAGATATATAAACACAACACACACGTCATCTATTAGCTGACCCCAGTAGAAGAATGACATAGATCTCAATGACTCCCTCCATGTCTAGACCATCGAAACAATCCCTACAACATGATATTAGAGACAACGGCACCTTTCTCTTCCACCAAAATGACGACTCATCAACTCTTCTCTTCCACTCTCACGGTAACAGTGCAAACATGCAGAATGAACCACAAACAGTTCAATACAGCAGCAGCACATAACATACTGACGAGGAGAAACTTGAACCATAATTCTCGCTCTCTGTGTCAGCCCCTCTACGGGACGGCCCCTCTACGGGACGGCCCCTCTACGGGACGGCCCCTCTACGGGACGGCCCTGTGCGAACGAAGGATGAGAACAAAAAATCAGAACAGGCTTGAATGTACAGTATTAAGTCCACAGAGCAGGCAGTGAGTGAGAAATTATTTTGCCACGAGCAGCAGGGCAGACATTGAGATGAATAAGATGCGAGACTTCGCTCTCACACAGGATCTGTACGTGAAATGGGTTCGCTACGCTCTGTTCACAGTGTGGTAGCTAGAGCACCAAAACAGCGGAGAAATTGAGCGTCACGAGTCAACGCTCTTAGTTGCTGCGGAAATTGCCCCACTATGCCGTTTACTTTCTGCATCGACGCCATATCGCTGAGTCTACCTTAAATAAGTTATTCGTGCTAAATTGAATTCAAAACATAATAATATGTAGTATATATTGCATGTGTTCATCAGTGCCCGGCAGCGCCCGGTGAGACAACATGCTCCCATCCTGCACTACCGCCAGTGTGCTCAGACACTTCCCGTACACCGTATTGACCTTTGACACATAGAAGGTGCTGAGTGGCTTTGCACAAACAGCAGGTACTTCCTCCACAGTGGGGGGGCTGTTGGGGTGCAGGAACACCAGTTTCTTCCACTCCTTCAACAGAGCTGCTGGCTCCCACAGCTCCCTGCACAGACGCAGTAGCTCCAGCTTTAGCTCCACACAGCTGGGGTTACTGTCCAACGCTCGATCCAAAATGCGTGGCCTCGCTGACCTCTTCTGGCGCTCTGTCTCATTCTCAGAGATGTCACCAAACACCCCGGGGGCACTCGCCACCTCGTCCTGTAATACAGATCGGGAAGTTATTATAATTTAAAAGTAATGATAGTAGCTAGTACATAATCATGTGATTTTTTTGGTATCACGACACATTTCCTGTCCTAGTGAAAAGGCCAGCAAAAACTATTTTGAAATCCTAGTGAAATCTCGTGTGATGTGATGACACTGATTGGTGTGGTGTGTAATTGAGGGGTTTTAACGTTGAATACCGAACCTGGAAGTGGACAAACTGCAGCCAGGTGTTTGTCTGTGGAGGTTTCCCTCAGCCTCCTGTTAAAGTCCTCCACCTGTTCAGCCAGCAGGGCGGCAGCATTGTCTCTGGGAGTAGAGGGTTTTTCCTCTGCCACAGGGAGGTGGAGGAGTCATACACCCCCAGCGAGTTGACCCAGGGGGCCTGGCCCAGGGCAGAACCCCGCCCTCAGCCTCACCTTCCAGCAGCTGGCGGACGGTGAGGGAGAAGTAGCGGTCGGGTCTCTGTCCCCTCTCTTCTTCTCTGGGCAAGACTCAGACCAGCTCATGGCCTGAGATCGCGTGTCCAAACCCAGAGAAGAACGGCTTTTCCTCTTGTACCTCGAAAGACATTATAATCATTACAGTAACATGTAGAATCCCTGTAAAGAAAACACAGTAGTGGAATGTCTTGAGAAATGGTTGATTTGAGAAAGTTGTGAAAGGGGTGCAGCATCAACCGACCTCATCCAAAAGGTAAAACCAAAGTCCCCCCTACAGCAATAGACCAAGCACCATTCCAACAATTGGCAATTATTGATCACATTTCTCTTAGCTTGCTGTGAGTGAGTGAGTGAGTGAGTGTATTAACAGGTATTGATTGCAGGTCTCTTAAGATACAGATGCCACATCGACAACACATTAAACCCGACATCAACTGGACATGTGCCAGGAGCTCTATTTGTTGCCCTTTAGCAGTTAATAAAAAAGTGGACATCACATTTACATAAGTATTCAGACCCTTTACCCAGTACTTTGTTGAAGCACCTTTGGCAGCGATTACAGCCTCGAGTCTTCTTGGGTATGATGCTACAAGCTTGGCACACCTGTATTTGGGGAGTTTCTCACATTCTTCTCTGCAGTCCTCTCAAGCTGTCAGGTTGGATAGGGAGCATCGATGCACAGCTATTTTCACGTCTGTCCAGAAATGTTCGTGTTTCCACCATGTTTCACCGCAGGGATGGTGTCAGGTCTCCTCCAGACGTGACGCTTGGCATTCAGGCCAAAGATTTCAATCTGGGTTTCATCAGACCAGAGAATCTTGTTTCTCATGATCTGAGAGTCCTTTAGGTGCCTTTTGGCAAACCAAGCGGGCTGTCATGTGCCTTTTACTGAGGAGTGGCATCCGTCTGGCCACTCTACCATAAAGGCCTTATTGGTAGAGTGCTGCAGAGATAGTTGTCCTTCTGAAACGTTCTCTCAACACCACAGAGGAACTTTGGATCTCCGTCAGAGTGACCATCGGGTTTTTGGTCACCTCCCTGACCAGCTCTAGGAAGAGTCTGGGTGGTTCCAAACTTTTTACATTTAAGAATGGAGGCCACCGTGTTCTTGGGGACCTTCAATGCTACATAAATGTTTTTGGTAACCTTCCCCAGATCTGTGCCTCGACACAATGCTGTCTTGGAGCGCTATAGACAAATCCTTCAACCTCATGGCTTGGTTTTTGCTCTTTACATAGACAGATGTGTGCCTTTCCAAATCATGTCCAATAAATTGAATATACCACAGGTGGACTTCAAGTTGTAGAAACATCTCAAGGATGATCAATGAAAACAGGATACAACTGAGCTCAGTTTCGAGTCTCATAGCAAAGGGTCTGAATAGTTAGGCAAATAAGGCATTTCAGTTTTTTATTTTGAATAGATTTGTAACAATTTCTAAAAACCTTTTATCGCTTTGTCATCATGGGGTATTGTGTGTACAGTCGTGGCCAAAAGTTTTGAGAATGACACAAATATTAATTTCCACAAAGTCTGCTGCCTCAGTGTCTTTAGATATTTTTTTCAGATGCTACTATGGTATAAAATACTGTATAATTACAAGCATTTCATTCATTTCATTCGTGTCAAAGGCTTTTATTGACAATTACATGAAGTTGATGCAAAGAGTCAATATTTGCAGTGTTGACCCTTCAAGACCTCTGCAATCAGCCCTGGCATGCTGTCAATTAACTTCTGGGCCACTGATGGCAGCCCATTCTTGCTTGGAGTTTGTCAGAATTTTGGGGGTTTTGTTTGTCCACTATAGATTTTAGATTCTTCAAAGTGACTTCGCCTTGATGACAGCTTTGCACACACTTGACATTCTCTCAACCAGCATCACCTGTAAAGGCTTTTCCATCAGTCTTGGGGGAACCCACATATGCTGAGAACTTGTTGGCTGCTTTTCCTTCACTCTGTGGTCCAACTCATCCCAAACCATCTCAATTGGGTTGAGGTTGGGTGATTGTGGAGGTCAGGTCATCTGATGCAGCACTACATCACTCTCCTTGGTCAAATAGCCCTTACACAGCCTGGAGGTGTGTTGGGTCATTTTCCTGTTGAAAAACAAAATGATAGTCCTACTAAGCGCAAACCAGATGGGATGGCGTATCGCTGCAGAATGCTGTGGCAGCCATGCTGGTTAAGTGTGCCTTCAATTCTAAATAAATCACAGACAGTGTCACCTTCAAAGCACCCCCACACCATCACACCTCCTCCTCCATGCTTCAAGGTGGGAACCACACATGTGGAGATCATCCGTTCACCTACCCTGCGTCTCTCAAAGACACAGCGGTTGGAACCAAAAATCTCACATTTGTACTCATCAGACCAAACGACAGATTTCCAGTGGTTTAATGTCTATTGCACGTGTTTCTTGCCTCAAGCTAGTCTCTTGTTCTTATTGGTGTCCTTTAGTAGTGGTTTCTTTGCAGCAATTTGACCATGAAGGCCTGATTCATGCAGTCTCCTTTGAACAGTTGATGTTGAGATGTGTCTGTTGCTTGAGCTCTGTGAAGCATTTCTTTGGGCTGCAATTTCTGAGGCTGGTAACTCTAATGAACTTATCCTCTGCAGCAGAGCTAACTCTGGGTCTTCCTTTCCTGTGGCGGTCCTCATGAGAGCCAGTTTCATCATAGCGCTTGATGGTTTTTGCAACTGCACTTTAAGAAACTTTCAAAGTTCTTGAAATGTTCCGCGTTGACTGACCTTCATGTCTTAAAGTGATGTCGCTTCACTTTGCTTATTTGAGCTGTTCCTGACATAATATGGACTAGGTCTTTTACCAAATAGGGATATCTTCTGTTTACCAACCCTACCTTGTCACAACACAACTGATTAGCTCAAACTGGGGCTGGGCGATATGGCCAAAATATCATATCATGATATTTTTCACATTTTTTACAGTATGACAGTATTTGACTGTATTTGATGTTTTTGATTAATAAAAGTTCTAAATTTGCTTTATGAGTAGTGCGTGAAAACACATATATTGTAAATTATTTCAATGGGTCCTTCTCCATTCTGATTGTTTTATACTGTTCAATTCAACTTCAACGTAAAATTATTTCCTGCATTTCCATCAATTTCTGCATTTCCTGCACTCATTTGAAATCATTTCCACATTGCCACGATATGGGGAAAAATACTAGGCCTTATTTTTAACCAAATGTTGCAATTGCGATTTAGATCAAAACACTTGGGTAAACTTTTGGAATCATGGAAATATAATGTTTATTATAATTCTATAGTTAGAATATAAATAATAGTGGACACTTTGAATACAGTGTTTGACATGACAACGAATGAAAATGCCATGGACAAGTTATTGTAACAGGATAGGAACCAAAGTGATTTTCAGTGTTTCCTACAATCTGTGGCTACATTAAATCTTTATTCATATAGCCAACATATTCATGCTTCGCCTATTCCTCTTTGATTTAGAACAGGTGTGGGGGGCGTCCTGCCTCTGGGCCATATACGGCCAACGAGACCGTTTGATCAGGCCCCCGAGCCAATTCATAAATACATTTGTTTTTAAATCAATTTTTAAAAGCTCTAGACGTTGTTTTTCTAAATTAAAAAAAATGTATTTTTAAAAATCCCTCACCCCTGATTTAGAAGATACTGTTGCACAAACACGCTGATTTAAGCCTCCACCAGTACTGGTATCAGGCTGTATTAGCTAGCTACATTTGCTCTGACTCAGTACTTTATTAGCTAGTTAGCTAGACAGCTAACTAATGATTAGCATTAGTGGCTAACACAATTTAGCTTAACTTGCTAAGAAAATACAAACTAGCTGTTTGCAGATGTAAGAAACACAAACTAATATTGTAATTATAGAATTATTGTGGATTTATATTAAGATCAAAGTGGAAACAACATCGTTGTCATCAACATTGTTGCATGTGCTGCATTGACAATGCAGACTGAACGAAAGTGTCTCGTGGTCAAGCAACAACAAATGCGCTCCTTGAGTGACAGGGGGTGGGACTAGATCTGTGTGGAAAGCGGCATGTGGGGGGGGGGGGGGGGAAGAGAGAGAGCGAGCGAGAGCGAGAGAGAGTTCGCTGACCCTCAACACTGGGGCCCTCCAAGAGTGTGTGCTCAGCCCTCTCCTGTACTCCCTGTTCACCTACGACTGTGTGGCCATGCACGCCTCCAACTCAATCATCAAGTTTGCAGACGACACAACAGTAGTGGGCTTGATCACCAAGAACGACGAGACAGCCTACAGGGAGGAGGTGAGGGCACTCGGAGTGTGGTGTCAGGAAAACAACCTCTCACTCAACGTCAACAAAACAAAGGAGGTGATCGTGGACTTCAGGAAACAGCAGAGGGAGCACCACCCCAATCCACATCGAAGGGAACAGCAGTGGAAAAGGTGGAAAGTCTTAAATTCCTGGGCGTACACATCACATAGAAACTGAAATGGTCCACCCACACAGGCAACCTCAGGAGGCTGAAGAAATTTGGCTTGTCACCCAAACCCCTGACAAACTTTTACTGATGCACAATCGAGAGCATCCTGTCGGGCTGTATCACAGCCTGGTAAGGCAACTGCACCGCCCTCAACAGCAAGGTTTTCCAGAGGGTGGTGCGGTCTGCACAAAGCATCACCGGGGGCAAACTACCTGCCATCCAGAACACCTACAACACCCGATGTCACAGGAAGGCCAAAAAGATCATTAAGGACAAGAACCACCCGAGCCACTGCCTGTTCACACCGCTTTTATCTTTTATCACCGCTCTTTTATTGGTCACTTTAAACAATGCCAATCTAAATAATGCCACTTTAATAATGTCTACATGTATATACTGTATTGAGACCCAATCACTGGACACTTTAATAAATGGATCACTAGTCACTTTAAACAATGCAACTTTAAATAATGACACTTTAGTAATGTTTACATATCTTACATTACTCATATCACATGTATATACTGTATTTTATACCATCTACTGCACGTTGCCTATGCCAAACGGCCATCGCTCATCCATATACTTATATGTACATATTCTCATTCACCCCTTTAGGTTTATGTGTTTTAGGTAGTTGTTGGGGAATTGTTAGATTACTTGTTAGATATTACTGCACTGTTGGAACTAGAAGCACAAGCATTTCGCTACGCTCGCATTAACATCTGCTCACCATGTGTATTTGACCAATAAAATTTGATTTGATGCAGCGGGTTAAAATATAAAAATGGATATTACATACGGCGTATCACATTTAACAAACCAAACATTCAAATTCCCTTATAGAAGGTAAAGTAAAAACCCAAAATACCAGTATATAGTAAAATATGGTATACCGCCCAGCCCTAGCTCAAACGCATTAAGAAATTCCACAAATTAACTTTTAACCAGGCACACCTGTTAATTTAAATGAATTCCAGGTGACTACCACATGAAGCTGGTTGAGAGAATGCCAATATTGTGCAAAGCTGTCATCAAGTCAAAGGGTGGCTACTTTGAAGAATCTTAAATATAAAATAGATTTTGATTTGCTTAACACTTTATTGGTTACTACATGATTCCATGTGTTATTTCATAGTATTGATGTCTTCACTATTATTCTACAATGTAGAAAATAGTACAAATAAAGAAAAACCCTGGAATGAGTAGGTGTGTCCAAACTTTTGACTGGTACTGTATGTAAATATGATATTTCTGTATTTAATTTTTCAAAACATTTGCAAAAATAAAAACATGGGGTATTGTGTGTAGTGTAGATGGTTCAGAAACAAATCTATTTTAAATTCAGTGTGTAACAACAAACCGTGGAATAAGTCAAGGGGTATGAATATTTTCTGAAGGCACTGTATATTTGTATTCTTCTTTCCACTCTGTCATGTAGGTCATTATTGTGGAGTCACTACAATGTTGTTGATCCATCCTCAGTTTTCTACTATCAAAGCCAATGAACTCTGTAGCTATTAAAATCTCCAATGGTCCCATGCTTAAAGATATATTAAATGTCTGATTTGTTATTGTTACCCATCTACCAATCACTGCCCTTCTTTATGAGGCTTTCAAAAAGCTCCCTGGTCTTTGCAGTTGAATTTGTGCTTGAAATTCAATACTTTACTGAGGTACCTTAAAGATGTTGAATGTTTAGGGGACAGAAGAAGGGTAAGTCAATCAAAAGTCATGTCAACCCCTATTATTTCACACAGAGACCATATAAGTTATGTGATTTGTTAAGCCAAATTTTACTTCTGAACTAATTTATGCTTGCCTAAATAGAAGGAATGAATACTTACATTAAGCAACAATTATATTTTAGTTAATACATTTGTATTAATTTGTAAAGATTTGTATCATTGTCTTTTCACTTTGACATTATGGAGTATTTTGTGTAGCTCAATGGCAAGATATTACAATTAAATCTATTTTAATCCCACTTTCTAACGCAACAAAATGTGAAAAAAGTTCAAGGGGGTTCAAGTTCAAGGGACTTTCCACAAGCACTTTCTATATACCCCTCCACAAGCACTTTCTATATACCCCTCCACAAGCACTTTCTATATACCCCTCCACAAGCACTTTCTATACACCCCTCCACAAGCACTTTCTATACACCCCTCCACAAGCACTTTCTATACACCCCTCCACAAGCACTTTCTATACACCCCTCCACAAGCACTTTCTATACACCCCTCCACAAGCACTTTCTATACACCCCTCCACAAGCACTTTCTATACACCCTTCCACAAGCACTTTCTATACACCCCTCCACAAGCACTTTCTATACACCCCTCCACAAGCACTTTCTATACACCCCTCCACAAGCACTTTCTATACACCCCTCCACAAGCACTTTCTATACACCCCTCCACAAGCACTTTCTATACACCCCTCCACAAGCACTTTCTATACACCCCTCCACAAGCACTTTCTATATACCCCTCCACAAGCACTTTCTATACACCCCTCCACAAGCACTTTCTATATACCCCTCCACAAGCATATATCCTATTATTAAACTCACTAGGACATATGGCTTATCTAAGAAGCGCTCTGACAGAAAGGAAGGAATTTACAGCAGGTGAACTCTTTCACTTCCACACCCTGACTGTGGGCTGCAGGCAGGCAGAGGGCTGAAGTAGTAAAACCACCTGTGAGATATGGATTACTGCAGGGCTGCAGACCCAAAACTCTCAGTGCAGCATTTATTATCAACCCCCCCCCCCCCTCCCCCGTGATGATGCATACTGTAATGAAGGCTCTGGCACCTGCAGCTGGAGCTGACTGACTCCCTCTCTGACTGACCTTGAGTTGGGAGCAGAACCAGGCTGCTGGCCAACAGATACCCTTTTCACACTATTGTGCCAACCTGAACCGGACTGTGCTGGCTCAGATATTTTATTTGCCAGGCCAGTGCAGTATTGTTAAGCTTGGCTCGGCTCAGCTCTGTTCAGCTCACTAGCATGGACAGGGTAAGAGTGGGCAGATGATGGCTGATGAGCGGCTACACAAGAGCTGATATGGCTGTAGTGGTGCAGAGATGAGGGGGGAGTGAAGGGGAGAGACGGAGAGTGGAATGTGCTGCAGTGGTGCAGTGGAAGGGAGGTTACCTACCTAGCGATGTCTTCTCTGTAGAGCGATTTGTACTCCAAGTTGGAAAGGTCTGCTCTTCTGTCCACGCAGAAGGGCCAATCGGTGGGGGTCTAGAGGTCGTCCAGCCACACAAAAGACCCCTCCAGCTGACACTGCACCTCCTCACTATAGACAGAAAGAACAACAACATTAGGATCAATGCAGAGTATATACCTCTAAAGAAAGAGTTGGCTGACATGTAACAAGTTAGTGTTTTCATGATTGTATAAAAATACAATACAAATACAATAAGAGTAGAGTACAGAGCTCAAATATAATGGTGTACTTTAAGTTTTAAAAAATTGATAGTAAAGCACAGATTAGTTGTAAAACATTGGTAGTACAGTACAGAACAGATCCAAAACATAATCCTAACATTAGGCTAATTTAACTGTAGCTTCAAAGACGAGTTACACAAGTCTCCTGTTTAGGAGTCAGTCCCTGAAAGAGAGGCATAGAAACGTGTGTGTGTGTCGTAGTTAGTTCAGAGTCTGTCAAGAAGAGCTCCTTCAACTGGCAGTCAGCCTAGACACCCAGAGTAGACCTCCTGTAACACACTGAGCCACAGACACTTAATCTCAGTCCTACCCAGCAACAACTAGTACAGTATTACCAGTCATGGGCAAGTATTTAAAAAGCATCCTAGGGTAGGAGTGCTGGTCTAGGAACAGTTCACCCCTTGCCCAACTGATCCTATATCAGCACTCCTACTCTGAGATGCTTTATACATTTTAACCCAGTCCTGAAATCCCTACCAGAGCATGTAAATCTGAGTGACTGGGTCTCACTGGGAACAAAGGGAGTGAGGTCATATGTGTGAGGTGTAGTCTCAGCCTTTTTCAGGAGATCACTGGAGTAGATAGTATTTGAATATGAGCCACTGCTTGCTGTAGAGGGTTCTCCATTCTTCTTCTTGTACTTCTTCTTTTTATTCTTCTTCTTCTTCTTTTTATTCTTCTTGGATGGGTAGCCATTCTTATCCTCCCTATCTGTTGTCTGTCAGAAATGTTAGTAGTAAACATTTAAGTACAAATACCACAAGCTATTGACTTTTGGGTGAAACTCTCAACAACGGTCAATGCTCAGATCATATCATCCCACATCCCAACATTCAAAGCCACTCGATAAAACCTCTAGTGCTTCTCAAAGAGGGCAGAATGCCTTATCCTGTCTCCTGTACAATGGAGCATGAAATACCATTCTGTCACAGAGGTAGGGAAATAACTTAATAACGATTAAAGAATTTTATGATAATAACATCTTGTTTCTGCTGGTTGTCTCTCATTGGCTTTCTCAGTGGCTCGCTGGTGGACAGAAAGAACATCGTCGGTACAGAAACTTTAATTGCTCAGCCATTCTAGTTCCGAGGAGAGAGAGGAGGCATGTCTAATCAATCGCAATTAGTTCTCGCACTGTGTCCATGGGTTAGGGTTTTGCATTTTGGGGGGACGTTAGCTATGTTACGAGCAGACTGTGTTACCGATGGCAAAGACACTTAGCTAGCTATAGTAAAATTGTGTTTGGAGATATTTAGCTAACAAACTAGATCAATTATCAAGCTGACACTGACAGCTCTTTTAATACGTTCTGTCAAAGGCAGAAACGTCGCACTTGCGTTTACTTTCACTAGATCTCTCTTTCAAAGTCCTGGGCCGTCACAGAAAGAGGGTTAGCTGGTTCACACTAAACATAAATAAACATTTAGGATATTACCTTTAGGTGCATTCTCAGGTTTTGTATTTGATAATCGTACAAAAGCTGGAAATAGAGCCATGTGTTGTTCTCCTCTGCATGTAAACAGTCGGATAAATATGACGTCATCTCAGAAGCGACTGTGGTTTGTTGGAGGGGTAGTAGCTATAATTTTAGGCTAAATCATGTTATCTTGATGGCACATTTTATGATTTAGTTTAGCCTATTCATCGTTGAGCATGAATCAATCAGTCACTTCCATAAACTGATTAAAGCGTGAATGTTGTTGGGATTCATCGTTAATTCAATGGTTTTCCAGTCCATTGATTGTTGCAGGCTGCGAGATAATTGTCTAAAATCAATCATCATTACTATTAAACAGTTTGTTTAGCCATAGTAAATTGATAAATCTTGATTTTTGTATCCAGTACTGGTCTAATTTACAAAATAGACTTGGAATCAGCACAAGCTTTCTAATATTGTAATTCTATATTCCTTCATCGAAACCCGCCATTTAAAATTCCGCGACTACATGTTCCGTGTATGTTTGCGGTGACCAATCGCCAATCACCACCACTCCTCCCGAAAAACTCAAATCGAGCCCTTGCCAGGTGAGGCGGAAACATTTTGAGAAACTACAAAGACTGAAAGAAACGTCTTGTCGTAAGCAATTATTTACAGTGTTGCAAAAATACTCTGTGTTACAATGTAGACTGTCCGGTTACACCATTTTCCAAAACCACTGAGGTAACATTAAGCGCCATTGCTTGACGCATTGCAGATCCAACGTAGCCAATCTTAGGCGCTCGTACAGTGAACAGAATATTGCAGGTCCACAGTAGCCAATGAGGAGCGCCGTCTCAAAAATAACCGCAATTTCTCCAGCGTCAACAAAGAGACAGGCCCGTGTGTTCTAAAGTATTCTTCCGCAGAGATAAAACAGTGCGTTGCAAAAAGTAGAGCGCCCGTGTTCCAGCTCGAGCTCATCAGAAACCTGCCAATTCATAGGCACGGGTTGCATTGAGTACTTTACAGTGCACGGACATACATTTGTCGAAGTAAACTACAATCTGTACTGTTTGCCATATGACCAAAGCCACAACATATTCTCTGCCTATGTCAACAATTGACTGTTTTTTTTGCAACTGTTTTTTTGTAAATATGACACCTTATGTGTTAGGTTTTTTATTATCACAAACAGCATGGATAATTGAGATACACAACCAAGCAATTATTTGCATACACCGATCATAATACAAATGCATGAACTGAATATATGCTTTTCACTTTATTTGAGAATAACAAAGAATAGGCTATAGATATTGAATATGGATCCCCTACTAAGGCATGCTCTCTATAATTTCATTATTGGAAGGAATTACAGATTTAGGATATCATGAAATCTTCTGGAAACAAGTTGGTTCTGAGTTTGCAAAACATTGGAAATAAATATTTTATTTTCCCCAGTTGTATTACCAAGGAGTCCAACTATAAAACTCCATTATTGGTACATTTGTCAATGACTGTTATTGGGGAATTAATATTAATTCAATATTAATACGCTTGCCTACTTCTGTTGCAGAAGTTTAAATGGTTAATTTGTCATGAAAACTTTGAACCACTATATGTTTTTACTTTCCCAGCTCTATCATCTGTTGAAATAAATCTATTTTATTCTCAGATTATCATTATCGCCATATGCACCAATAAAATAATGTAATGCATATGTGTGCCTTTTCCTTTGAAATATAAATATCTATCTGGTGCTGCTCATCTACAATGCAAAAATAAAGGAATGGCTGGTCAAATGTAGATGTATGAATAGTTGAGTGTGTAAGTAGCCTACTTTCACCATGTAAGTGTCACTGTTGTGCTGTGTGTGGTCAATAGCTTTATTTAGTGCCAATGAATCTCTGCTAGGCAAGTTGATGCTGAGCAGTGAGGGATCCAGGCTGCCTGTCCTGCAGTGGGAAAATGCGGAAGTGAGTGAGGACGGTTTTCAGCGGCGGAGGAATACACCAAGCTATATAGACACAGATCGCGAGAGCTACACAACTTCAGCCCATCATTAGAGGTCCACGGGAGCTGGTCAGTCTCGTAGTCTAGTTTTAGAAAACAAACCAACCAACCCATCCAGCGCCGTCAGACATGGTAAAGTATAATATTTTGTGATTGATTCGAAATATCCTTTTTAGGTCAAATATAATGAAAGGCAGGAATGCAAAGTTTGCCTGCAGAGGAGGATTCGCGTGAAACGTTGAACGGTTCAAGTGATCATGCGTCGATGCTGGCTTGTCAGATTGTTGGGTGTTAAATCTTTATTGGAGGCTACAATTCATATTGGTCGGATATAAGACGCATGATAACTCTTTAAGAAGTTTATTTTAGGCTGATAATCGAGGCAATGGCTTTCATCATGTCAGCGAGCCATCCCTAACTATACGCGTCCGTGAATCAGGCGCAGTTTGATTTTATTGTTTAACAAAATCGGTGTTATGAGCCGGTAATGTTACGTGTTAAGGTCATGTAACAGAAAATGTGAGCTATCCAATTTTGATCAAACGGAAGCTGTGAAACCCTTGAGATTTCTGTCACTTCCACATGCACAGGCAGACGAACGAATGTAGCGATCTGTTGATGCTGTTCGAGGGACCAGTGCATGCTGCTGTGCCTACCCCCGCCCCCCCAGAAAATCACTATCATTCAGAATTATATAAATGATTAAATACTTTTGACACTATGTTGCATTTTTTTTATTAGGTGACTTTGATCTGATTCAGCAATGCACTTGATCGTATCATTTGATATATATTATCAATCTTTTTCAGGTTCTGTTACTAGTCTGAACGATGTAAATGTGTCGTTTCATGTATCTTTTGGCCTCTGGAGACATCAGGGGAACCCCATCTATGGAACTATATGCTACTTGGTGGAATATTAATGGCATTTGATTCAATCTGCTTATCCCACTTTTCAATGCTTACAAATCATTTATGGACTTGTTATTTTTATCACGGTTTCCGGTCATTTATGGACTCTCTATTTAATCGAAAATGTAATCTGCGCCATGTGTGTGTGTGTGTGTGTGTGATCGAAAGTGATGATATAGCCTCCATGGTAATACTTTTAGACATGCAGATGCTTGACTTTTGCCTTGGTCTTATCACTTTTTATACACGGCTGGAGAACAATGTATTGAATGTCATGTGGTTCTCCCGTTCGTAATTAACTTTACGGTTGTCACAGGAGGATCAACGTCCATGAGATATCTCTCGCCTGCCTAAATTGGAGGGCTTAATTGTGCTGTATAAGCAGCAGGAGGACAGCGTGAAAACATTCATCTCTAAGTAAATTATGTTATTGTGCTCAATGCACACATTGTTTCTCCGAAAGCATGGAAGGAATGTCTCCACCAAAGTGGTGATAACAAAGCTACTGATTGTAGACTGAATCAAGCCTTTCATATGGACACGCACATCAGTGTGCCCACTGGCCTGGGTACACTGGGTCCACTGTTTTGGCCCTTGCTCGGATGTTTGATTGGGTGTGGTGGGCAGTCAGAAAATCTCTTTAGATGTGTTTGTTTGTGTGCTGTGAAGGCGTGAACGGAAAGATTGTGGGTCCTCTGTGCTCTCTGCTGTAGTTGTGGAGTCTGACCCTTACACAGCGTCCTGTTGTGTGCCATGACCAGGAAATGAATGTGTGTTAACATGCAGAAATGACTCAAAGACGGACTCTGAGATTATCTGCTCTATTAGTTAGTATTTTGACACAATGTAGGGAAAAATGCCATTATACTGTGACTGGACTTTTTCTCTCTTGCTTTACTGGCATTGAATGGCCACAGGCTTTAGTATACATGCAGGGTGACTGACTGTCTTAGCAGAGACTCTCAACTCAGAGTGTGGACAACCAGCTCAAATTATATTATTTATCCAAGTAGGGTGATTCTAATGCATGAAAAAAGCCTTGGCTATATACCATTCTGTGATGAAAAGTTGCACATTTACCATGTTCATGCCATTCAACAATAAGTAGCAATAACCAATGTGTTGAATATTTCTGCAAGTGATTGATGAGCAAGGGTGGGTTTGGTGTATGTGATCATATAGCCGAGAGGATTACTATGCCCCGTGATATCACTGCACATTATATCACACGCTCATACGATGTGGTAGTGTCTGATTAACTCCATCCCTCTGCTACAGGCCTATGTGATGTGTTCAGGAGGAAAGTGGAGCTTTAGTCATGTGGGCAGACGCACAAACTGGACATGGCAGTGACAAGAAGCCTATCACTCACAAACGTTTTTCTCTGTGGCACTACTCTACCACCACATGGCCCTCGGGGACCACTTTTCAATGTTGTGTGAAAGTGGCAATACCACGCTGATCAGCAGCTATGCTGTTTTTAGTTCTCATATGGAGGCCAGATTCCTGGGGAGGTTGTGCTGCGCTTGTGAATCCAGGTCAGATTCCTGGCAGATGGGGGTGTGTGTTAGGGGTCTTGTTCCCTGCCTGGGGTGCTGGAGGGAAGAAGGGTGTTCCTGGCTGAGGTCCTGTAGGCTGGGGCTGTACTGGGCTAGCCCTGAGGAGCCAGCAGGGGTAAGGAGGAGGACCTCTCCTCTGGGGACACTGCCAAACAATACTGCTGATGGTTCAGAGAAACAAAGCCAAGGTATAGCTTAGATGAAAGCCAATATATCAGAGGGGTTAGTTGACAGTGACTGTACAATAGACCTGACACCTTGATGTGACAGTCAGCCCCTGCCAGGCTCTGTGTGTGTGTGGGGGGGGGGGGGGGGGGGGTGCTGCCAGACAGGGAGCCATCAGCATCTGGCCTCTGACCCTGGATGCTCTCTCTGTCCAACCACCCTGGTGGGGGGCCCTAAGCGCCACGTGACCGGGCTTTAATCATGGAAATGATCCTTCAGGGCCCCTTGTTGGTTTCTGTAACCATACCACCACGCTGACAGCCTAGATTGCGAGGTGGCGAAAAGCACGACACGATACATCAACCCCAGAGCTTGTTGAAACGACCCATGGGGCTGCTGTCTGTATTTGGATATCCTAACTTCCACATGTTTGTTAGGCTGCCACTACAGTGGGAGGTAGCCAGTCAGTCACATCACTGCCACAGTAGCCTGCTTCAGGTCAGGTAAACCCTTTTTCACTATTGGTCAGTCTAGTCCTCCTCTCTGTCTGGTGCTAAGTTCAGCCAGCTGAGTCCCAGAGACTTGACACTGCTCCCCACGTCTAGGAGCCAGAGACCTGACCAACATAGCTCCAGACAGGCAGGCTGAGGAGACGTAAGAGAACCATGTTGCCCAAGAAGACACACTGCTACCAGGATGATGACTTGGTTTCTCTGTCCATGGTGTATGAGCTTCTGGACCAGCAGCAGTTCTTCTACAAGGAGCTGATTGAGCAGCAGGAGAGGAACTTCAAGACCTTCTTACAGATGCTGGTGGACTCCATCAACAGTCGCATCGACAACGTGGTCAAAGAGGTCCAGGACATGAAGAACGGCCTGCATGTTACCAAGACTGAACTGGTGGATGTCAGGCGCCAAGGCAACATAAATGCCAAGCGGGCAGAGTGCCTGGCTGAGGGGCTGGTGATTGTGCGGGAGGCCATGAATGCCCTCTCCTCCAAGGCTGGGGTGTTCGATGGAAAGCCGAAGAAGGGTAATCTATGTCTGGGCGGCAAGCCAGACGCGAGGAAGGCGGACACCTGGCAGGACCAGCCTAAGGCAAAGAAGCTGGTGGCTGACCTCACCGACCTGCACTTTGGCGAGTTTCAGGTCCCCAAACTCTACTATGCCCTCTGTATGAATGATAGGGGAGCTGAAACTGGTTGCGTGATGAGGGGGGATGCCGGTGGTGTGTAAGCAGAAAAACGGGCTCTAGTCTAGATTAACCAGTTAGCCTGCCCTTCTGTTGCTTTCTTATTGTCAGTCATTTTTGTCAGTACACCTGTGTAGTTGCATGAGTGATATCAGATTTTGTGGGAAACATGGCTGGTTTGGCTTGAAGTGTATATGAGTCTGTGTAGGTGACTGTCAGTGTCTTAACTGTACTCCTGCAGTTAAGACCTGTGTGTATGTAGGCCAGGACTATGTTAAATTCAAGTGGGAAATGTCTGGCCTTTCCTCCGTGGCATTAATGTGCAATGTAGCTCAGCAGTCACAGAGCAGACAGGCAGCCTGACCGTGTGTTTTCAACATCGGGTTACTGTATTCTCTGCTCTGCCTTAGATGGATCATTGCCTAGACTATGTAGTATTGTATCTGTTGCTCAGAGATCACTGTGTACATACTGTTGCTCAGAGGTGGACTGGGAAGGAAAAAGGAAGAAATGGGTCAATTTTTCTGTAGTGCTGCTTGTGTTCAGTCTTCAGTCACAATACCAAGCCATTGATCTTTTTTTATTTTTATTATTCCTCTCCCTCCTCCCTCTCTTTCTGCCCCCCCTCTCAGGCCGACCAACTAACAGAGGAGCAGATTGCCGGTAAACAGTTCAACGCACATGCACGCACACATTGCAGTTTTCAGCTGTGTATGAATATTTCATTTGCGTGAGGCATGTCGGCTAGCTAGCTCTGGACGGCTGCTTGACATTCCTGCTCTGGATGTAATGGCAGACTGAGACCTGGCAGACATGCCTGTTGTTGACGTGACTTTTTAGCCACTCACCTTTACAATAAACAAATGTAATCCTTTCAAGCCGTCGCCATATCATAGCCCATGAGGTCAAACTGAGGTGTGATTTTATTATTGCTTGTAAATGTAACTCAATCCAATTAACAAATGTAACCTAGATGAGATGGCCCATATGTAAATTCTATGCACTCATGACTAAGTCGCTTTGGATAAAAGTGTCTGCTAAATGGCATCCATTATGAGAAGTCAGTGACTGTCTAATCAAGTTGTTTAATGTATCTCAGCTGTGATCTTTCCTTATTTTGGACACAACTAACTGTTGCTGTCTTCTCTGCAGAGTTCAAGGAGGCGTTCTCCTTGTTCGATAAAGACGGCGATGGCACCATCACAACCAAAGAGCTGGGCACCGTCATGAGGTCGCTGGGACAGAACCCCACCGAGGCAGAGCTGCAGGACATGATCAACGAGGTCGACGCTGATGGTGAGTTAGTTCCACCTGCTACGGTGTAGGGTGAAGTTGCACCAGAACGTGTATTTTTCTCACTAATAGTTAAGGTTAGAGAAGAGGAAGCTGATCCTAGATATGTACCTATGGGGAAACATCCCTGTTGAGTGGATCCTACTAGGGTTGTACATTTCCCAGGTTTTCCAGAAATCCCCGTGTGGTGGATTCCTGGAGGGAATAAGCAAGAAGGGAATTTCTGTAAAAGCTGGGAATTTAAGCAAGACCGAAGTACTACTCCATCTCCTTGGGCTATGTTATAATGCAGATGTGGGTGTGTTCAGTCACTTCCCTGCTCTCCCTTCTGGAAGTGAACCCAACAGTGATGAACATTGATTCTTATTGATAGCGTTATGGACATGTTTAGCCACAGCCTAACTTGTCTTAGTGCTGGGACTGTGAGTACTTGCATTGATTATAATGATTGACTGTCACTATTTAGGTCAGTCAAACCTAGCGACTGCCTGCAACAAAGCCAGTTGAATAATGGCAGCAGGTAATAATGGCCTAGTGAAATCCATGACATAATCCACTCTGAGCTCTGCTCTGCTGGGATGCACATTCTGAGGGCCCAGGGAAGGAGCTCTGCGCAGCCGTGGTACACCCTGTTTACACACACGGTAGTACCCGTCCGTCCATTCACTCAATGGGGAAGTTGAAACACCCAGTCTGTGCGTTATACATAAGGAGGGACTCTGCCCGCCCTGTCTATAGAATGCAACAGTAACACACACACTGGGGAACAGTCAGTCTGTACTACACTGCCCTGTATAGGTAATGGAATGAGATATATATATATATATATATATATATATATATTACAGTCGAAGTTTACATACACTTAGGTTGGAGTCATTAAAACTAGTTTCAACCACGTCAAAACTACAGTTTTTTTTTTTTAACAAGAAATTTGTGGAAAGTCTTATCTACTTTGAATGACACAAGTACATTTTCCAACAGTTGTTTACAGACTGATTTTATTTAACTTAATTCTCTAACTTAATTCTCTATCACAATTCCAGTAGGTCAGAAGTTTCCATACACTAAGTTGACTGTGCCTTTTTAAACAGCTTGGAAAATTCCAGAAAATTATGTCATGGCTTCAGAAGATTCTGATTGGCTAATTGGAGGTGTACCTCTGGATGTATTTCAAGGCTTACCTTCAAACTCAGTGCCTCTTTGCAAACTGAAGAACATCATCCCAGTCATGAAGCACAGATGTGGCAGCATCATGTTGTGGGGGGTGCTTTGCTGCAGGAGGGACTAATGCTCTTCACAAAGTAGATGACATCATGAGCATTGAAAATTATGTGGATATATTGACGCAACATTTCAAGACATCAATCAGGAAGTTAAAGCTTGGTCGCAAATGGGTCTTCCAGATGGACAATGACCCTAAGCATACTTCCAAAGTTGTGGCAAAATGGCTTAAGAACAAGACAGTCAAGGTATTGGAGTGGCCGTCACAAAGCCCTGACCTCAATCCTATGGAAAATTTGTGGGCAAAACTGGAACAAGTGTGTGCGTGCAAGGAGGCCAACAAACCTGACTCAGTTACACCAGCTCTGTCAGGGGGAATTGGAGAATTCACCCAACGTATTGTGGAAGGCTACCCGACACGTTTGACCCAAGTTCAACAATTTTAAATGTAATGCTACCAAATACTAATTCAGTGCATGTAAACTTCTGACCCACTGGGAATGTGATAAAATGAATAAAAGCTGAAATAAATCATTCTCTACTATTCTGACATTTCACATTCTTAAAATAAAGTGTTGATCCTAACTGACCTAAGACAGGGAATTTTTACTATGATTAAATGTCAGGGATTGTGAAACTGAGTTTAAATGTATTTGGCTAAGGTGTATGTGAACTTCCGACTTCAACTGTATATATCATACACACAGACCGAGGACATGTGGAGTGGAGAACAGAACAGACATGCATTAATTCACTGGGGAACTGTATGTCAGGAGAGGGAACAGCTCTGCTCAGAGGAATGGTCTTAACCAGGAATCACACATGATCACACACACAAACACTCCGCTGTACCTGGAGGACCCCCCCCCCCCCCCCTGTCACACACACCCTTGACGAGCCAAGCCTAATCCAGGTTAAATGTGATCAGGGTTGGTGTGAGTGTCTGCTCCAAATGGTTTAGCCAGACCCCCTGAAGTTCTGATCCAGTGACCTTCACTGCTCTCTGTGATCCTGTCATGGCTCTCTTTTGCTTTGAATTAGAGGCATCTCAACCCCTTCCAGAGCCTGTTGTAGTGGTACTCAGCCCACTCTGGACCACGCATGGCCCACTGCAACAGGGGCTTAAATCCCTGATAAACAACTTTCAATTCTTTGTTTAAAGTTTTAAAAAATTAAGCTTCTCTTTTTTTCTTCCCCCCCCAGGCAACGGCACCATTGATTTCCCAGAGTTCCTCACTATGATGGCCAGGAAAATGAAGGACACAGACAGCGAGGAGGAGATTCGTGAGGCGTTCAGGGTATTCGACAAGGTAAGGATAGTGCCAGCCGCGTGGTGTGTGTGTGTTAGGGCTGGGCGACATGGCCGACAAGTGATTTCAATGAGTCTTCATTCTGATTTTTATACTGTTCAATTCAACTTCGACCAAAACAAATTTCAACACTTATAATTTCTGCATTTCCTGCACTCTAATTGCAGTGGTGGAAAAAATACCCCATTTGTCTTACTTGAGAATAATTTAAATTATAAAGTAATAGAAAATTACTCACGTCAAAGTCACCCTGTAAAACACTAGAGTAAAAGTATTTGGTTTTAAATGTACTTAAGTATCAAAAGTATAACTAATTTCAAATTCCTTATTAAGTAAACCAGATGGCACAATTTTATTTTTATTTACAGATCGCCAGGGGCACACCAACACTCAGACATGATTTACAAACAAAGCATTTGTGTTTAGTGAGTTCTCCAGATCAGAGGCAGTAGATGACCAGGGATGTTCTCTTGACAAGTGTGTGAATTGGACTATTTCCTGTCCTGCTAAGCATTCAAAATGTAATGAGTACTTTTAGGTGTCAGGGAAAATCTATGGAGTAAAAAGTAGTGTTTTCTTTAGGAATGTAGTGAAGTAAAAGTTGTGTACAGATACCCCAAAAAAAATTGACTTGAGTAGCACTTGAAAGTATTTTTACTTAAGTACTTTACACCACTGATCAATTGAATGTCCACACTGCCACGTAGAGATGCACGATATGGGCAAATAATCTAGGACTTATTTTTAACCAAATATTGCGATTTGACTTGCGAATTAGAGAAAATGTTCGAATCATGGAAATAGAATGACTATTCTAATACTATAGTTAGAATAAACTAGTGGGCACTTTGAATACAGTGTTTGAGATGACAACAAATGAAAATGACAGGGTAGGAACTAAAGTGTTGATACTCATTTCCTAGGGGACCCTATAAGCTTTTGCTACATTGCATGTTTTCTCTTAGCTACTTCATGTAGCTAACATAATCTTGCTTTGCATATTCCTCTGATTTAGAAGATACTGTTGCACAAACAACATGCTGATTTAGGTCTACCACATCACTGGTATTATCAGGCTGTATTAGCTAGCTACGTTTGCTCTTACTCAGTACATTTATTAGCATTAGTGGTTAACAATTAGTCTCAATATTTAGTTAGGGCAACTTGTTAAGAAAATACTATCTGTTTGCTGATATAAGAAACACTAACTAATAGTGCCATTATAGAATGCTGGTGGGTTTATATTAAGAGTCAAAGTGAAAACAACATTGTTGCATGTGCTATATTGACCAAGCAGACTGCACGCAAGTGTCTCGTGGTTGAGGAACATCAAATGTGCTCCTTGAGTGACAGGGGGCGTTGCTAGATTCTGTGTGGAAATTAGCAGAGAGAGAGCGAGTGGACAGAGATGAGTCAAGTAGCAAAGTAAAAATTAACATTACAGATGGCAGTTCACATTTAACAAACCAAACATTAAATTACTGGTATAGAAGTTAAAGTAATAACCAATCCGGTCCCTGCATCAATACCGGTATATCATTAAAATACGGTATACCAGCCCTAGTGTGTGTACAGTCTTTACTGTACTTGTGGGAGGGATTACATGTTTACATAGTTGATATTGTATGAGATTAAGCTTTGTACAGTGCATTTGGAAATCATTCAGACCCCTAGACTTTTTCCACATTTTGTTAACGTTACAGCTTTATTCTAAAATGGAAAATCCTCAACACATAATGACAAACAGGGTTTTAGAAATTTTTGCAAATGTATAAAACATACCTTATTTACATAAGTATTCAGACGCTCTGCTTTGAGACTTGAGCTCAGGTGCATCCTGTTTCCATTGATTATCCTTGATCTTTCTACAACTCTATTGGAGTCCACCAGTGGTAAATTCAATTGATTGGACAGGATTTAGAAAGGCACACCTGTCTATATAAGGTCCCACAGTTGACAGTGCATGTCAAAAACTAATCGATGACGTCAACGGAATTGTCTGTAGAGCTCCGAGACAGGATTCTGTTGAGGCACAGATCTAGGGAAGGGTACCACATTTCTTTTGCAGTATTGAAGGTCCCCAAGAACAGTGGCCTCCATCGTTCTTACATGGAATACGTTTGGAACCATCAAGACTTCCTAGAGCTGGCCGTCCAGTCAAACTGAGCAATCGGGGGAGAAGGGCCTTGGTCAGGGAGGTGACCAAGAACCCGATGGTCACTCTGACAGAGCTCCAGAGTTGTTCTATGGAGATGGGGGAACCTTCCAGAAGGACAACCATCTCTGCAGCACACCACCAATCAGGCCTTTATGGTAGATTGGCCAGACGGAAGCCACTCAGTAAAATGCACATGACAGCCTGCTTGGAGTTTGCCAAAAGGCACCTAAAGGACTCTGATCATGAGAAACAAGATTCTCTGGTCTGATGAAACCAAGATTGAACTCAAGCATTTCTACAAACCTGTTTTTGCTTTCACATTATGGGGTGTTGTGTGCTAATTGGGGGGGACTATTTCATCCATTTCAAAATAAGGCTGTGGGAAAAGTCAATGGGTCTGAATACTTTCCAAATGTACTGTTTTATTGTTATCTATATTTCTCCACTGTTTGTCAAGCAGTGTATGATCGGTAGGGCTGTCCCCAACTAAATAAAAAATCTTGGTCGACCAAGACTACTTTCCATCAATCAATTGGTTAAAATGTGTATTTTCCATATTGACACATCCTATGTGTTTTTAATGAACTATATGCACTGCGCTTGTCTGTGCTTTTAAGTGAACTGTTTGAAATCATTAAGACGCACACAAATGCCGAGAGGGGGTCTGACCAGCAATTTATTTGATTATGCCGGGCTCTTTAAAAAAAAAAAATTGGGAAAAAAAAATATATATATATATATATATATTAGGCAGTTACTGTGTGACTAGCACCCTTTGTTACCTATATCCCTAATTTGTTAAGGGAAAAACACTATCTTCCCTCAACCCTTGCTCCCTCTCTGTGATACATGTATCTCATGCATGTCACCAGTGGGGCTTGTCCTATAGCGTACCATCACATTAATACATTGGTTATAACGAACTTTGAACTGTAACACGTGACAGAAAAATGGACATGAAATATACATTTGAAACGGCAGAATGTTTACTGGTTGCTCAGGAGGTAAAGGGGAAGTCAGATGTGTAACTTGACTAGTTGTGGAAAATACTGGAGGTCAAGAGAATGGTAAGGAGCAACCGCTGCGTGCATTTTATGTGTGCCAAACATATACTGTATAGGTGACAACTTCTGACTGGTTGGAACAATGTAAACAACACTACATAAATTATAAGCTTACCAGAGAGTCTAACATTTTTTTTTAAGCCTACTATTAGAGCGAAGACTAAGCGATTGAATGCAATTTCCGAAATGGAACGGTTTGTATAAGCTTATTATTCAAGGCTCGCTTTATTTTAACTAAAATGCTTGATTGCATTTGAAATCACGAAAGCTGTGTCGTGTCTTTGGCTATGCCGGATTAAGTGACATGCTATTCTATAAAATAATCTCTATGTAATTAATATTACCTGATTGAGCTAATAATGTAAATGTAATTAACTAGTCGGGCACCACAAAATAATATTTATAGAGCTGTTATCTTCCAAATAAATTCTCATGAGCAAATGAATGATTGATACAGTAGCCTGTATAAGGCTTAAGTTACGGTATTTATACTAAACAGGATGCACTCTTAGGCCTACAGCTCAATGGTGGTTATACAAGGCTGCTATACTAAGCCTAAAGCCAGGCACACTTAACAGTCAGGCTATTGATTAGTCCTAATACATTTTGTTTGACAATTAAGGCAAGGGCTGTTTTCTCGTCTCAACTCTGCTGCCTCCGCAGCATTGTTCTCAACACCAATATGCTGGTTAACTTTGCTATTATGCACATAGCAACATGGGCTAGGAAAAGGGGTCAATTCAACAGCACACTGATGTGCTTCAGAACCGTAGACAGTGGCCCCTATCCAAAGCAGGAGAAAATGCATTTGTTATAAAAATATATATTTTAAAGTTTGTGTATATAATATATATATATATATTACACACACAATGTCTTTAGACTGAACCGTGCCATCCAAACAGCATCCACAATGGAGCAGTCCACTCAGACATGCGCCAATCAGACAGATTTTTGCCACTGCTTGACCCAAAAATCTTGGGCGACCAACGGCCTAAACACCAGTATACTAAATGGGGTTAGCCCTAATGATCAGTGATATCCTGTATGGTTGCTCTTCCTGCATACGCAGTTACAAGGTAGTCCCTTTGTAAAAAGACTACCATGGCTTTGTTCCAATATCCACACTAGTGTACCGTGACACGTAGCATGCATGCCTGTCCTAAAGTGAGCGTACTGCAAGCATACATTAAATTAGTATGGTAAAGTCCCTTTGGAACTGTTTCCCCTTGGACCTGTTTGCCGTGAGATGTCACACGCTCACCACCTCTCCCTTGCAGGATGGGAATGGCTACATCAGTGCAGCAGAGCTCCGTCACGTCATGACAAACCTGGGAGAAAAGTTAACAGACGAGGAGGTCGACGAGATGATCAGAGAAGCCGACATTGACGGAGACGGACAGGTCAACTATGAAGGTAAGAAGAGGACAGTTCTGCTGTGTAGGAGTGTACAGTAGATCTCAGCAGTTGTCCCTATGGGGGACTGTAGTCAGTAGAGCTGTCACCCACAAACTCCTACTGTACAGCCAGTCTTGGTTTTCTGCTGCTCCCTGTATCCCTTTCTACAGCTCTAATTCCTCATCCCTTTCTACTACCTGATCCCACTCTACCACTCTCATCCCCCCTTCTCACTTTCCTATGCCCTGATTCCTTTCTACAATCCCTATTATTTTCCCCCTTCTCCTCATCCCTTTTCTATTGCCCTGATCCTCTTCTAATTTTCTGATGCCTGATCCCCCTCTTCACTCTCATTCCCCTCTTCTCTCCTTTTTACCATCCTGATCCCCCTCTCTTCACTCTACTGCGATCATCCTATTACTGCCCGATCCACCTGTTCTGTCATCCTGATCCCTTTTATTTTCTCATCCCTTTCTTATAGAATTGGTCCATCTCTCTCTAATAGGATATTTGGCTTATGTAAACAGTCTTCATAAGATTTAATTGTATTATGATTTGTCTTTAACTGACTAGTTTTTTGTTGATTGTCTGGATCTGACATGTAATTGCTGCCTTGACATGTAATTTGTAATTGATCAGTGTTTGGTTGTTTTCTCTTCATTCTCCTAATGTCTGATTTTGTTTTGTTCTTTTGTTCACAGAGTTTGTACAAATGATGACCGCAAAATGAAGCTCCCCTACCCTTCTCCTGACCTTAGAAGACAAAAAAAATCAGTCAAATGTTTTACTTACCTCTTGCAAAAATATAAATTTATTCATACTGTTTCTGTATAGAAAACATAACTGAATGTTGAAAAATGAAAAAATCAGTCCACATAAGTAAAAATAAATACAATTAAAAAAAGAAACATCTGCATGTACTGGTTAGTGGTCCTGTCCCCAAAGATGAGTTAGACATCAGTAATAGCAGAAATAATACCTGTAAACAAAACCGTCAACAACTAAAGAAAGCACTTGGCAAACTGCTTATTGGTTCCTGTTGCTAATGGTAACGTTTGGGCTGGCCAATTGTCTTTTCTTTTCCTGTTTCTGTTCTTCATGCATGCAGCTTGAGACTGGTGACGCAGTCCAGCCAATGGGCTCACTCTGATTCCACAGCGGTGTCGAGGGTACCGCCGTGGGGTTTTGGTACAGTCTATGTTGAGAGAAAGAGATCAGAGCTCGGGGGGGGGGGGGTCATACTAAACTCGCATAGAGATGAAATGAATGGGACCTTTGCAGTTTGCTTAATTACAAAAATATATTTTTAAGAAAATTATCATTTTAAAAAATCATTTTAGAACTGTTTGGCATGTTGGGAATATTTGGATTTCTGTTTCCTTGTTATGCGTTGAACTTTGGGTATGATTCGAGGGGGTGGGAGGTGAGCTGAAGAGTCTGGTTTTTCCGGACTCTTTTTACCTGCTAGGGGGAAATCTTTTTGGCAAGGAAACGCGGTTATATCGTCAATGTTTTTATCTTCTGTTTCTCGACTCTGACCATGGTTGAGTGTGGGTTTTGATCAATCTACAGCGCATCTATGGTCTTCAACACCTGAGTCTTCTCTAGACTGTTCATCTTGTTCAGTTTAGTTCATTCCAAGTTGTACATGCTAGTCTTTTAATTTTTTTTTTTCCAATAAAAGACCATGAACTTAACCTTAACTCCTTTCCTTTGTGTGTGCGGCTCTGTTGTGAAGGAATTGTATTACATTAGAATAGGACTGATTTTGATAACCCAAATCTCATTGTCCTTCAATTTATTAATGCACACCCTCACCCTGCTTCTACACTGACATTAATTACCCATTCTGATAATTGCCTTGACCTATGATTTGATGACTGGCATCTAATTTTAGATAAAAAGATACAGCCCACGTTTCATTTTATTCTATCAGAAACCTGAAGGAGATTACTATCCAGGAGGTTATTAAGTGGCTGAATGGATTGGTGCGAACACCCCACTGTTCATTTGGCAGTACCCCCTATCTATACCAGATGTCGACACGTTAGCTTGAAACGAATGGCTGTCCTAAAAGTCTAGCAACGATCCGGAGCTGAGCCTGCTTCCCTTCCCAGCCAACCAAATCTACCGCTCACTGCTGCCCATACTCTAGGAACCACTTACAACAGAGAATGAGCTAGACTGGGATCACCATAGCAACACGTATCTTTTTTGGGCGCTGTGTTACTCAATATGATTACGTGTTGTGTTTCATGAGGACTTCATTTTTCCGAGCAGAGCGGTCGGATGTCGAGAGCGTCTTCCTTCACAGAAAGAGAGCGAGACCGTGGGTTGCCAAGCAACAGCAGCGGAGGGCGCATGCTGGGGCTGGGATGACGGATTTGAAAAGGCACGTGGGAGTTTGTAAAGGGAGAAATAGAGAATATTTATCTGCTGTTGTATAGGGCCCTCGGCACGTAAAGCCACAGAATCAATTGAGTTTCCCACCCCTCCCAGTGATTTAGGGAAGCATATGTGTCTCCCTGCTTCCAGTGATGTAATCAGACCGGTTTATTAACGTCCTCCTTTTCAGAAGTGCTGCTGGTAATCTCCCCTATGTACTGCTCAACCCCAGTCATCGTTCCTCAACATGTAGCTGAGAGCGGCAAAGGCTTGAAGACCGCTACAAACAGTTGGCCAATTAGGGAAGATGAAGACAACCATGGATGGGCATTTCTCTGTCTTGTGTCAGTGTTCACGAGCTGTGCTGTAGCGTGTGTACTGGCTGCTGCTGTGCTGTTCAGTGGTGGGGAACGGAGCGCAATGACAGGGGGGGGGGGGGGGGGGTGTTCTCAGCGTGGCGTGCCGGCGGCCCACACCTCTTGGCCCCTCTGACAAGCAGCACGTGACTCGCCGTTTGTGTGTCAACTGATCATTTCAGCTTCCCTGTCTGAGGCAAACCCAGGGAGTGAATTCACACCTGTAAAGCAGATATGATGAGAGGTTATGATGGCACTAACAATGTCTTCCTCTGAACACACACACACTACAGCCTTGCTGTGGGCCCTAATGAGCTCCACCATGGCTGTTTGACAGACTGGAAACATTTATTTTCTGAAAGGTCGAAAGGAGTGTACTAGCCATTCTTTTCCCAGAAAAGCACAAAAACAGGTCCATTAATCTGTTTGGTTCAAGCTGGATCAGATCCTCCTGTGGAAGAAGACAACACTCTCTCACTAGGTTTGGTCCTACCACAAATGTAAAGAACGCACATCCAATAACTTGCAGGTGCTGGGTACAAAGAATAAATGGAATTAAGATTGAGACCAATACACTGATGAACGCTCCTGTTGTTTATTGTAAAATGTTTCGAACTAAGCTAAACCTAACATGCTGACCAGACCGGCTCCGCGCATGCGCCATCGTTCCCAGATGTGTTCATGACACGCCGGTTAAAATATCAAAACTGTGAACCAACTATATTCGTTTGGGGACAGGTTGAAACACACAAACATTCATGGGCATTTAGCTTGCTTGCTGTTGCTAGCTAATTTGTTCTTGATCATAATATATATACTCTACCAGTCAAAAGTTTGGGGTCACTTAGAAATGTCCTTGTTTTCCATGAAAACATACATGAAATTAGTTGCAAAATGAATAGAAAATATAGTCTAGATGTTGACAAGGTTATAAATAATGATTTTTTTTTACTTTGCTTTCGTCAAAGAATCCTCAATTTACAGCAATTACAGCTTTGTAGAGCTTTGGCATTCTAGTTGTCAATTTGTTTAGGTAATCTGAAGAGATTTCACCCCATGCTTCCTGAAGCACCTACCCCAAATTGGATTGGCTTGATGGGCACTTCTCATGTACCATACTGTCAAGCTGCTCTCACAAAAGCTCAATAGGGTTGAGATCCGATGACTGTGCTGGCCACTTCATTATAGACAGAATACCAGCTGACTGCTTCTTCCCTAAATATTTCTTGCATAGTTTGGAGCTGTGCTTTGGGTCATTGTCCTGTTGTAGGAGGAAATTTGCTCCAATTAAGCGCCGTCAACAGGATATGGCATGGCGCTGCAAAATGGAGAGAGAGTCTTCCTTCAAGATCCCTTTTACCATGTACAAATCTCCCACTTTACCACCACCAAAGCACCCCCAGACCATCACATTGCCTCCACCATGCTTGACAGATGGCATCAAGCACTCCAGCATCTTTTAATATTTTCTGCGTCTCACGAATGTTCCTCTTTGTGATCCAAACACCTCAAACTTAGATTCATCTGTCCATAACAATTTTTTTCCAATCTTCCTCTGTCCAGTGTCTGTGTTCTTTGGCCCATCTTAATCTTTTCTTTTTATTGTCCAGTCTGAGATATGGCTTTTTCTTTGCAACTCTGCCTAGAAGGCCAGCATCCTGGAGTCGCCTCTTCACTGTTGATGTTGAGACTGGTGTTTTGCGGGTACTATTTAATGAAGCTGCCAGTTGAGGACTTGTGAGGCATCTGTTTCTCAAACTACACACTCTAATGTACTTGTCCTCTTGCTCAGTTGTGCACCGGGGCCTCCCACTCTTTCTATTCTGGTTAAATCCAGTTTGTGCTGTTCTGTGAAGGGAGTAGTACACAGCATTGTATGAGATCTTCAGTTTCTTGGCAATTTCTCGCATGGAATAGCCTTCATTTCTCAGAACAAGAATAGACTGATGAGTTTCAGAAGGGTATCCTTTGTTTCTGTCCATTTTGAGCCTGTAATTGAACCCACAAATGCTGATGCTCCAGATACTCAACTAGTCTAAAGAAGGCCAGTTGTATTGCTTCTTTAAAATCAGCACAACAGTTTTCAGCTTGCTAACATAATTGCAAAAGGGTTTGCTAATGATGAATTAGCCTTTTAAAATGATCAATTTGGATTGTCTAACACAATGTGCCATTGGAACACAGGAGTGATGGTTGCTGATAATGGGCCTCTGTACACCTATCAGCCGTTTCCAGCTACAATACTAATTTACAACATTAACAATGTCTACACTGTATTTCTGATCAATTTGATGGTATTTTAATGGACAAAAAATATGCCTTTCTTTCAAAAACAAGGACATGTCTAAGTACCCCAAACGTTTGAACGGTATATATACTTTTAAAAATATTTTTTTTAACTATTTTCTATATTGTAGAATAATAGTGAAGACATCGAAACTATAAAACCTTTGAACGGTAGTGTATATATGATTCTTCACAAAAAAATACAGTTTTATATCTTTATGTTTGAAGCCTGAAATGTGGCAAAAGGTCGCAAAGTTCAAGGGGGCCGAATACTTTCGCAAGGCACTGTACATTTTACAGACAGTGTATTTTATAATTGGGTTGTTATTTTACCTGAAATGCATATGGTCCTTTTTTTTGTGGTTCTTTGTAGAATTTTGACCCATGTTGAGTCATACAAAATCGTGTGTTCTCTACTCCGACAATTAATACACAGATAAAAACCTAATTCGTTTTTAGTTCGTCTTCTTTCATAAATCTCTCCTCATTCATCTTCTGTGGATTTTATTGCGCTTGGCAACCAACTTTAAGGTGCATTACCGTCACCAACTGGGCAGGAGTGTGGACCTCGTTCCTCTTTCAATCAACCCGTGATGTGTATTCATGGATGCCAAGGGAAGCCAGGCTTCCAGGAGGCATTTCCTGTTTTCTTTGTGACTTGCGGCAACTCTCTGTGGTTCTAAATCAACAGTTTAGTAGTCCGAAAATGTCAGAAACATTACCATGCTTGACCATGCTGTAGGTCATGTAACTGTTTGTTACATGCAATATGCTTTGTGGACTTCACCAGACAGATGTTGCTCTCTGGTTTTGTAATGAATGAAATGTGTCGTTGAGTTTATTATGCCACTTGGCTTCTTATTGTCTAGGCCTAAGGCCTATATATCACGGTGTTAAGGCATATGAGCTAACAGGTTATAGAGCAAACAATGCAATTATCACAACACATAGATTATAATATGTTTTGTTTTTTTGGCTTGGCTTCCCCAGTTATTTTGACACACGCACTGCTACTGCAATCACCACCTTGGGCACATGCTCGTAAAAACCAATGTGTAGATGGGAGAGGCAGGACTTGCAGTGTGTCAAGCGTCTAAAATACAACCAAGTTCTATTTTAGCCCCTGGCTATGCAGAGGCCCGTTGACGATTGAAATGATTGATTAACATGTATGTGTACAGTACATTTATTTTACAACGCTTGCACGCAACACGGGCTGTCATGTAAAAGTACCATTCCACAGAGGGAACCTGTCCCACTTCCTTTACTGGGGCTAAGAGGGAACCTGTTCCATTTCCTTTACTGGGGGGCTAAGAGGGAACCTGTCCCATTTCCTTTACTGGGGGGCTAAGATGGAACCTGTTCCATTTCCTTTACTGGGGGGCTAAAATGGAACCTGTTCCATTTCCTTTACTGGGGGATTAAGATGGAACCTGTTCCATTTCCCGGGACCTGCAGGCCTCACTACTATCCTCACACTCAATCCCACACGCTTTAATCCCACAAACCCAGACAGTTTATGATGCTTGGCTGACAGCATGCTCAGAAGACAGCTCAGCCCTGCGCTGGGCCCTGCGCTGAGACTGACTGTGATTGCACCAATCGGATGCACCTGATTTGGCATTCAGCGCTGGAGGTTCATTGCCTACTATCTCCTTAATTTGCCTTCCTCCCTCTGCCTACCTCTATTCCCCTCTCTCCTTGTGCATCCATCGCTCACTCCCTCCCTTATTTGCCCAGTGCTAACCCAGCCAAGGAAATTAAACAGTAATCCCCAATGACAGAGGCATTTGTGAACAAAACAACACAAGTAGGCACCAAAAACACAGTGAATGATGTAGTCAGGGAAATGCAAGGGTTGAGAGGGTTTAGTTCTTGTTCTGGCCTGGGAGACGTAGAGGTAGTGTAAAGCATACTGTTGACCGGACCTCCCTGGGACCTGGGTAGTGTCTTAAATGGCAACCTAATCCCTATATAGTGCACTACATTTGACCAGAGCCCTGAAAAGTAGTCCACTATATAGGGAATAGGGTTCCATTTGGTATGCAGCTCTGGTCACCCTGGTATGTCACCTCTCTGTGGTTGTGGGTGAATAACTCTGTCACTCAACGTCTCCCTCCCTTTCTAACACCACAGTGCTGAAATATAGCACCTGATACCGTTGGCTCCTGAATGAACTCTGTGCTGTGTGTGTGTCTGTGTGTGCACGCACCAGCGTGTGTGTGTGTGCGTGCACAGTGTGCTTCCAGGGCATATTTAATTCAGAAATGATTGAAGGTTGCGAACCCTTAACTCCCCTCTCGTATTCGAGCCGCTGGAGCGCACTGGACAATTAAAGCACTCTCTCCCGTCTCTCCTGGATGCGAGGCGCAGGCAGCAGCCCATGCAAAATCATTATTTAAAGATCTCTGTGTGTTGGTGTCCAGTAGAGCAGAAGAGCATGGTGCATGATGGGGGGGAGAAGATGGAGTAACAGTCTTTCTGCTGCTTGAAACTCTGCCAATTCCTGTTGAAGAGGCATATACACTGAGTGTACAAAACATTAAGAACACCTTCCTAATATTGAGATGTGCTGAGGTATGATTCAATTCGTTGAGGTATGACTCTACAAGATGTTGAAAGCATTCCACAGGGATGCTGGTCCATATGGGCACCAATGCTTCCCACAGTTGTGTCAAAATGGATGGATGTCCTTTAGGTGGTGGACCATTCTTGATCCACAAAGGAAACTGTTGAGTGTGAAAAACCCAGCAGCGTTGCATTCCTTGACACAACATACTACCATACCCCGTTCAAAGGCACTTAAATATTTTGTCTTGCACATTCACCCTCTGAATGGAAAGCATACACAATCCATGTCTCAATTATCTCAAGGCTTAACAATCCTTCTTAAATCTGTTTCCTCCCCTTCATCTACACTGATGGAAGTTGATTTAACAAGTGACATAAATAAAGGATCATTTGATTCACCTGGTCAGTCTATGTCATAGAAAGAGCAGGTGTTCTTAATGTTTTGTACACTCAGTGTGCACTAGGCCTATACTATATATAGTGTGTGTGTGTGTGTGTGTGTGTGTGTGTGTGTGTGTGTGTGTGTGTGCGTGCGTGCGTGCGTGCGTGCGTTCGTGCGTTCGTGCGTGTGCGCGTGTGTGTGCGCGTGCGTGTGCTTATGGTAGGAGGGTTCATTTTGTCGAAATGGGACCAGACAAGCTAAATGCCTTTTATGCTCGCTTCGTGGCAAGCAACACTGAACCATACATGAGAGCACCAGCTGTTTCGGATGACTGTGTGCTCTCTCTCTCCCCATAGTCGATGTGAGGAAGACCTTCAAACAGGTTAATATTCACAAGGCCACGGAGCGGCAGGTAACCTTGTGGTTAGAGCGTTGGACTGGTAACCGAAAGGTTGCAAGATCAAATCCCTGATCTGACAAGGTAAAACATTATGTTGTTCTGCCCCTGAACAAGGCAGTTACCGTTGGCTCCTGAATGAACTCTGCGCTGTGTCTGTGTGTGCACGCACCAGCGTGTGAGTGTGTGCGTGCACAGTGTGCTTCCAGGGCATATTTAATTCAGAAATGATTGAAGGTTGGACTAAGATGGAACCTGTTCCATTTCCTTTTCCTTTTCCATTTCCACCCACTGTTCCTAGGCCGTCATTGAAAATAATAATTTGTTCTTAACTGACTTGCCTAGTTAAATAAAGGTAAAATAAAATAAAAAATTGAATTACCAAGACGTGTACTCAGAGCAGTCGTGACCAGCTTGCAAGTGCTGACATTTTCACCCGCTCCCTGACAGTGTCTGTAATACCTACATGATTCAAGCAAACTACCATAGTCCCTGTGCCCAAGAACGCCAAGGTAACCTGTCTAAATGACTGTAGGCCTGTAGCATTCACATCTGTAGCCTGAAATGCTGGTATTGGCTCACATCAACACTATCATCCCAGACACCCTGGACCCACTCCAATTCCTACACCGCCCAAACAGTTCGACGGATGATGCAATCTCTATTGCACTCCACACCGCCCTCTCCCACTAGGACAAGAGGAACACCTATGTGAGAATGTTCTTCATTGACTACAGCTCAGCATTCAACATCATAGTGCCCTCCAAGCTCATCACTAAGCTCAGAACCCTGGGACTCACCACAAGATGGCCACCCCCAGATGGTCAGGGTAGGCAAAAACACATTTGTCATGCTGACCCTCAACATGAGTACTGTAAGTACTGTACTCCCTGTTCACCCATGACTACAACACCATCATTAAGTGCTGATGACAGGATGGTGGTAGGCCTCATCACTGACGACAATGAGCCTATAGGGAGTTCAGTGACCTGGCATTGTGGTGCCAGGTCAACAACTTCTCCCTCAACGTCAGCAAGACAAAGGAGCTGATCGTGGACTATAGGAAACGGAGGGCCGAGCACACTCCCATCCACATCGATGGGGCTGTAGTGGAGCTGGTCGATAGCTTCAAGTTCCTCTGTTTCCAGATCACTAAGGAATTAACATGGTCCACACACACCTACACGGTCGTGAAGATGGTACGACAACGCCTCTTCACCCTCAAGAGGCTGAATAGATTTAGCATGGGCCCTCAGATCCTCAAAAAGTTATACAGCAGCACCACTGAAAGCATCTTGACTGGCTGCATCGCTCCTTGGTATGGTATCCGACCGCAAGGTGCTAAAGAGGGTAGTGTGAATGGCCCATTACATTACATGGATTTGGTACTGGTACTCCGTGTATATAGCCAAATTATCATTACTCATTTTTCTCTCTGCATTGTTGGAAAGGGCCCGTAAGTAAGCATTTTCACTGTTCGTATACACCTGTTGTTTACAAAGCATGATGTCTAGTGACTATTCTTGTGAAATGTACACATTTCCAGCATCTATGGATAAATGTAGTCATGGCCAGGAGTTTTGAGAATGACACAAATATTAATTTTCACAAAGTCTGCTGCCTCAGTTTGTATGATGGCAATTTGCATATACTCCAGAATGTTATGAAGAGTGATCAGATGAATTGCAATTAATTGCGAAGTCCCTCTTTGCCATGCAAATGAGCTGAATTCACACCCAAAAAATTCCACTGCATTTCAGCCCTGCCACAAAAGGACCAGCTGACATCATGTCAGTGATTCTCTCGTTAACACAGGTGTGAGTGTTGATGAGGACAAGGCTGGAGATCACTATGTCATGCTGTTTGAGTTCGAATAACAGACTGGAAGCTTCTAAAGGAGGGTGGTGCTTGGAATCATTGCTCTTCCTCTGTCAATCATGGTTACCTGCAAGGGAACACGTGCCATCATCATTGCATTGCACAAAAAGGGCTTCACAGGCAAGGATATTGCTGCCAGTAAGATTGCACCTAAATCAACCATTTATCAGATCATCAAGAACTTCAAGGAGAGCGGTTCAATTGTTGTGAAGAACGCTTCAGGGTGCCCAAGAAAGTCCAGCAAGCGCCAGGACCGTCTCCTAAAGTTGATTCAGCTGCGGGATCGGGGCACCACCAGTACAGAGCTTGCTCAGGAATGGCAGCAGGCAGGTGTGAGTGCATCTGCACGCACAGTGAGGCAAAGACTTTTGGAGGATGGCCTGGTGTCAAGAAGAGCAGCAGAGAAGCCACTTCTCTCCAGGAAAAAACATCAGAGCCAGACTGATATTCTGCAAAAGGTACAGGGATTGGACTGCTGAGGACTGGGGTAAAGTAATTTCCTCTGATGAATCCCCTTTCCGATTGTTTGGGGCATCCAGAAAAAAGCTTGTCCGGCGAAGACAAGATGAGCGCTACAATCAGTCCTGTGTCATGCCAACAGTAAAGCATCCTGAGACCATTCATGTGTGGGGTTGCTTCTCAGCCAAGGGAGTGGGCTCACTAACAAATTTGCCTAAGAACACAGCCATGAATAAAGAATGGTACCAACACATCCTCCGAGAGCAACTTCTCCCAACCATCCAGGAACAGTTTGGTGATGAACAATGCCTTTTCCAGCATGATGGAGCACCTTGCCATAAGGAAAAAGGAAAACTAAGTGGCTCGGGGAACAAAACATCGATATTTTGGGTCCATGGCCAGGAAACTCCCCAGACCTTAATCCCATCGAGAACTTGTGGTCAATCCCCAAGAGGCGGGTGGACAAACAAAAACCCACAAATTCTGACAAACTCCAAGCATTGATTATGCAAGAATGGGCTGCCATCAGTCAGGATGTGGCCCAGAAGTTAATTGACAGCATGCCAGGGCGGATTGCAGAGGTCTTGAAAAACAAGGGTCAACATTGCAAATATTGACTCTTTGCATCAACTTCATGTAATTATCAATAAAAGCATGACACTTATGAAATTCTTGTAATTATACTTCAGTATTCCATAGTAAAATCTGACAAAATTATCTAGAGACACTGAAGCAGCAAACTTTGTGGAAATTAATATTTGTGTCATTCTCAAAACTTTTGGCCACGACTGTACATAACTCTACAAAAATCCACAGTGACATTGTTTCCATTGACACAGTGTGCTAACTGCCTTGTTCAGGGGCAAAACAGCAGATTTTTACCTTGTCAGCCCGGGGATTCGATCCAGCAACCTTTCAGTTACTGGCCCAACACTCTAACTACTAGGCTACCTGCCACCCCACTTAATTCACACCATATGACCAAGCTGGAAAGCTCAGACCACACACACAATAACACCTAATGTGGGAAGTGGGAAACAATGGTTGTTGTTTACACCAATGGCCAAGTAATTATGACCGACTGAGACAGAGGCAGAGTATTTACAGATACTCTAATCCAGCTGGCCAGTAACCTGTCCATTTCTTGGTGTTATGTCTAGAGAGAGTCAGTCCGGGAAAGGTTGCTGCTCCGATTCCAGGAGAGGGGAGGTGGGAGGGGTCTGTTGGATGAGTGACAACCCACCTTCCTCCCAGGGTTAAATTAAGCCTGGTGGATAGACATCAATATTTTACATGTAGGGCAGCCGTGCTCAGCGCAGTGGGGGCAGTAAGCGGAGATGTGTGTGTGTGTGTGTGTGTGTGTATGTAGCGGTGCACAGCAGGGGCAGTATGGGGAGAGGGATTACTCTCATGTCACAGCTGCAGAAGATGTTGTAGGAGCTACAACACACAGAGCACAGTCAGCAACCAACACACACACCAAAGACACAAAATGGGAGATACAATCCCGTTGCTAAAATGGTGGTGGCAGGCAGCCTAGCGGTTAGAGCGTTGGGCTGCTAGTTTGAATCCCTGAGTCAAAAAGGTGAAAAATATGTTAATGTGCCCTTGAGCAAGGCACTTTAGCCTAATTCCTCCAGGGTCACCGTTGATAATGGCAGGCTGTGGCCCCACTCTCACGGAGAGTTGGGATATGCAAAAAACGAATTTCCAATTCACACAGCTGTATAAATACATACGTGTGAAATAAGACAAGTATAAGCACCCCCAAAATTACTCTAAATGCCAGCTGTCGGCCAAACATTTCACACTGCAAACCACAGCAAGCTTTTACTGTAATACAACAAAACACCTGCAGGCTGTTTTATACAAGCCATTTACTACATACACTTTGCCAAATGTATGTGGACACCTGCTCGTCGAACATCTCATTCCAAAATCATGGACATTAATATGGAGTTGGGCCCCCCCCTTTGTTGCTATAACAGCCTCCACTCTTCTGGTAAGGCTTTTCACTTCTGCTTCCATTCAGTCACAAGAGTATTAGTGAGGTCGGGTACTGATGTTGGGAGATTAGTCCAGTCGGTGTTCCAATTCATCCCAACGGTATTCCATGGGGATGAGGTCAGGGCTCTCTGCAGGCTTGTCAAGTTCTTCCACACTGATCTCGACAGACCATTTCTTTTACCCCGTTTTCTCCCCAATTTTGTGGTATCCAATTGGTAGTTACAGTCTTGTCTCTTCACTGCAACTCCTGTACGGACTCGGGAGAGGTGCAGGCCAAGAGCCGTGTGTCCTCCGAAACACAACCCAACCAAGCCACACTGCTTCTTGACACAATGCCCACTTAACCCGGAAGCCAGCCACACCAATGTGTCGGAGGAAACACCGCACACCTGGCGACCGTGTCATGCTGAAACAGGAAAGGGCCTTCCCCAAACTGTTGCCACAAAGAATATTCTAGAATGTCATTGTCTGCCGTAGAGTTAAGATTTCCCTTCATTGGAACTAAGGGGCCTAGCCCGATCCATGAAAACAGCCCCAGACCATTATTCCTCCTCCACCCAACTTTACAGTTGGCACTATGCATTCGGGCAGGTAACATTCTGCTGGCATCCACCAAACCCAGATTCGTCCATCGAACTGCCAGATGGTGAAGCGTGATTCATCACTCCAGAGGTGTCTCTTCTGCTCTGGAGTCCAATGGCGGCGTGCTTTACACCACTCAAGCCGATGCTTGGCATTGCGCATGGTTATCTTAGGCTTGTGTGCAGTTCACGGGTGTGGCTGAAATAGCCAAATCCATTTTTTGGGGGGGCCATGTAGGGTACATGAAGTGGCTAACAACTGCAAGCTATTTTACAGACGCAGCATATTGATTATGCAACTTCAGTTCATACATTGGCCACGATAAAATAACTGCACGCTATCATCAAATGTGGTAGAACAAAACCCCTTAGCCTTACTGTAAATCCCTTAGAGCCATACACCAGGCCTAACTGTATGTATCATACATTATTTACACCATGTAAACTGGGACACAAAGTGTAAACTCAGTCTTTCTTTTCTAGTTCATCAACTCACTCATATTGTATATCTGATAAACATATTGCACGTAGCTAGCCTGAGCTGAACTCCTAGGGCACAATGGGTACATCTCTTTTTCCAGTTCCATAAACACCCTTAAACACTTTTTCCATAAACACCCTTGTTGAAAGTCTCCCTCGTACTGTATATCTGATAAACAAATGAGCTACCATGAGCCGACCTGAGAGGGAGCATGACTTTGCTTGGGTTGCAGAGGACGTTACGTTAGTGATCAGTGGAGAATAGCATATTAATTATTTCCTTTCTCTCTCCTCACAATACGAATGATTGAAGAGGCTCAAGGGAAATTAAATGGTTCCTACTCCAGAGACAGAGAAGACAGAGGTTACAGTTCCATCCTATTTCCCTGTTCTCATAACTGTCCCCTAGCTCTGCAGTCTATCTATCGGTCTGTTTCTGACACCGCCCAACTCTTTGACCTCTGACCCCTCAACACGGGTTCTATATCTTGTCAGCCAACAAACACCAACACCGCACCGCATGACTTCATGTCCTGAAATGAGGATGTTGGAAGGGAGGGAGCACACCCATGTAGACTAACTGATCATAGATGAGAGGGTGAATTTCAGGAATGCCAGCTGACAGCTTTATTTAACTCCAGCTGCTCCGCCTGCCACGCCTCTCCCCCCTGCACTTAGCCCCTCCTTAAAACACCCCTGCACTCTGCTGCCCCCTACTACCACACCAAAATGGGTCAACCCGATAAGGGAAACTAAGGCTGTTAGCGAAGGGATAGGGTTAAGCCAGGGTGTGGACATGAGAGCTCAGAGGGGTCACCTGCAACGGTTCAATGACAGGGAAACAACAATAAGAGGAAGACCAGGGTTAAATAAGTGCTGAGGGGAAAACAAGTAGAAACAAATAAATAATAATAAAGCATGCAAGCTGGATCAATAAATTAATGAATCAATTATTTAATAAGTAAATAATATAATGAAAAATCATACCGAGGGAAAAAGGGATTAAGTGCTGCAAAAGTAAGTGCCTTGTTAAAGTGCTTAATATAAGAAAAGACAATCGGGGAGTGAGCTTTATTTATAATAAGGGTTACATGGAGAAAAACAGACTTCTATAAACCCTCTCTGGGCGCTTAAAAACAAATAAGTGACCATTCTCTATTCTCAAAATAATAATTAAAACAAAGTGGATAGCAGAGAACATGTGTACTGTTTACCCACACTTCTTGGACAGAGCAGAGCCTTAGATATGCAGTTTTTGAAACTAAGCATAGCATGGCTATACAGGAATTTTGTTGTTGTGGGTTCGCAGACCACTGTGGACAAAAGTAGGGCTGGAAAGATCTCCTTTATAGTAAAGGCATTGCATGAATCTATCATCGTATTTGCAGGTCAGAGAAAAAAATGTGCCTTTAATAAACATTTCATGCAATTCTACTTAATTTGACATATTAGCAGAATCGTTTTTGACAGCACACGAATTACCGAAATTCCAGGCTAAGAATGGACAGAGCGATAGGCCTATGTGTTTGTCTATTCATATTTCCCCAATGACACATCAGTGTGTCTTGTTTGCAATGAAACTTTCCCTGTTTGCAAATAATTAAATCTGAGATGTCATTAAGAATCTGAGCATGGCCTCCTGAGTTATGCAGCAGTCTAAGGCACAGCCGGCCGTGACCGGGAGACCCATGAGGAGGGGCACAATTTGCCCAGAGTCGTCCAGGTTTAGGGGAGGGTCTGGCTGGCCAGGACGTCCTTGTCCCATCGCGCTCTAGCGACTCCTGTGGTGGGCCGGGCGCAGGCAGTAAAATTTTAACTGCTGGCCTCTCTTCTTCCGTGGCTTAACCCAACTAGAGAAGGTCACAAGTGTTTCCCTAAAATATGTATGGGTTTAAACATATTCTATTGTATGGAAAGTGACTAGTTTAATCAATTAATAGTGACAAAATTAGATTACTTTTCAAGCCAAGTCTCCTCGACTTTAGAAGGTTGTAGATCAGCCTTTGAATGTCAAAGAATCAAAACAATGATATCAGAGTCACATATTTCCTGGGTATTTTACAGCTTGTTTCTAGCATACAGTTATAGATCACTTTATATGATCAGATGTTTTATTTTCTTCAAAATATTAAAATAACAAGGCCTGTATTCATTTTTTTATTTAACCAGGTAGACCAGTTGAGAACAAGTTCTCATTTACAACTGCGACCTGGCCAAAATAAAGCAAAGCAGTGCGACAAAAAACAACAACACAGAGTTACACATGGGATAAACAAAAGTACAGTCAATAACACAATAGGAAAAATCTTTATACAGTGTGTGCAAATGGAGAAAGGAGGTAAGGCAATAAATAGGCAACAGTAGCAAAGTAATTACAATTTAGCAAATCAATATTGGAGTGATAAATGTGCAGATGATGACATGCAAGTAGAAGTACTGATGTGCAAAAGAGCAAAAATGTTAATAAAAACAATATGGGGATGAGGTAGGTAGTTGGATGGGCTATTTACAGATGGGCTGTGTACAGCTACAGCGATCGGTAAGCTGCACAGATAGCTGATGCTTAAATTTAGTGAGGGAGATATAAGTCTCCAACTTATAAGTCTCCACAATTTTTGCAATTCGTTCCAGTCATTGGCAGCAGAGAACTGGAAGGAAACTGGCTTTGGGGATGACCAGTGAGATATACCTGCTGGAGCGCATGCTACGGGTGGGTGTTGTTATGGTGACCAGTGAGCTGAGATAAGGCGGAGCTTTACCTAGCAAAGACTTATAGATGACCTGGAGCCAGTGGATCTGGCGACGAATATGTAGCGAGGGCCAGCTGACGAGAGCATACAGGTCGCAGTGGTGTGTGGTATATGGGGCTTTGGTGGCAAAACGGATGGCACTGTGATAGACTGCATCCAGTTTGCTGAGTGTTGGAGGCTATTTTGTGAATGATATCGCTGAAGTCGAGGATTGGTAGGATAGTCAGTTTTACAAAGGTATGTTTGGCAGCGTGAGTGAAGGAGGCTTTTTTTGCGAAATAGGAAGCTGATTCTAGATTTAATTTTGGATTGGAGATGCTTAATGTGAGTCTGTAAGGAGTTTACAGTCTAGCCAGACACTAGCCTGTGCTTTTTGCCATTTTCTTTAATTAAAGGTAGGCCCATCCTCCCATACCCCCCCCCAATTCAAGTCTTGGTTTTAACAGACATTCACATGGAGGTAGGCTATTTAAAGAGTGCATGGTGGGTGGAGGAATTTACCTACAAATTTGGATATAGCAGTTTATAGCCTAATTCCATATTTCAAACAGGTAGGCCTATCTCTTATTTCTTAAAAAGGAAGAAATAGGCTCCAACACAAAGCCCTCGTTGTTACGAAAGTCAAATTAAAATGAAGACCGTTTATATGAATTATGCCTACTCTGTTCTTTATCTCCAGCTCTGCTCTCCACTACTCTGCTAATCTGGGCTGTGCTCACTGCTCAGAGCCCTTCCTCCTCTCCATTGTCTAGGCTCCCATAGGGTTCCCGTGCCCCTCCCTCCTCATATCCCTCCCTGTACTCCTCCCATCCCCCTACTCGTCCATCTGCTCATCCTCCTCCCCTGTCCCCCGGCGTCCTTCCGGGATAGGCATTAGGGCTTGCGTCGCTCCGCATCACCAAACCCACATATGCCTGGAAAGGGCAGTCCCAAACCCAGCACACCATAGCCCCCCAGGAAAGGGGGTTAGTTAAGGAGGGGAGACTGGGCTGTAACATACATGTGTGTCAGTGTCCTTAAAGGGTAGGTAGCATAAACGTAACCACATGTAACATATGTATTTGCATTAGTATACGCATCAAAAGTCCCAATGCAAAGTTCACTTCAATTTTCAAGTTATTACATACAATTCCAAAGAATGCCAAAGTCATGTCGGAAAATATTTTCCAGGGTGTGATGTAATATAGAGGACCCGGCAAGCCAGCGTATTCTCTATAAAGTAAACTCCAACAGAAGTAACTTCAAATGTATAACTTCAAATGAAACCAAATCGTTTGTATCGATGACTCAATTACATTTTCAGCCAATTTACGAGAAAATACTTGATACATTTATTGTTACAAGCCCTACCAGTGTGCATGAGTCAGCCAGTTGCTATCAACATCTAGCTTATAGCTACAATTAAGTAAACCAAAGTTTTGGAAATACATAATGCCATCTAACCAGCTTTCAAAGAATGTTAGCTATATACAGTTATCTTGGCCAGCCAGCTAACGTTAGCTATTTAAACAACTAGCTATTAGCCTAGACAACCACCACGGTTACGGTCGAGTCAGGGGTAACTGCATATGTGGCGTGTGTCTGGAAGTGGATGTGTCAACAGAAGTGGAAGGATCAAAAGTAGTGGGTGTATGGAAAACGAATCAGCTAATTGGGCAGATTGGTTGCCACTCAAGACCGTTTTGCGTGGCTGCTGTGTTTTGCGGAGTGTGGTCTTGGTCAGCAGAGATGGAATTTCAGTTAGGCTAACATTTTTCCATTCACTTTGAGCTGTGTCTTTGGTGTAGCTACCTAAGTTATTCGTAGATATTCATAGTATACTAGCTTTTTATTGCTGTCTATCATTGATGTGGCTATAATCTACCAAGCTAAGGTTAGCTAACCTAGTCTGTTAAAGTAGTTATCATCACGAGGGTCATGTTTGCTGTGAGTGACTGTTAGCCAACATGATCAACTCATCTAACTAGCTAGCTTACTAAACTATTTGTCATTTATGTGTGTGTTTGACAGCATATCACAGTTGTTAAAGCTGCCTCTTTCTTGGCTGCATGAATTTATCCCAGTGCCAGAAGTGCCGATTTGTATAATTTCTCCATTATCAAGCCCCAAGACTATACCAGTTTGTGGGCACACATTGAGTCTCACATATTGAAGGCTGTGCTGCGTAGAGGTAAACACTTGTAGCTACAGTTATTGCGTCATCCTATAAAATAAAATAAAAGATTTCCCAGTGGGGGGGTGGATAACAATGTTACAGATAGCTACACACAGGCCCCACTAGCTACATAAAGCAGACCATTAGACTAGTTCAGCAACCTGTCATCATTTGATACTATGATTCATATAGGCTTGCCAGGCTATTTGCATCCCCTTCTATGAACACTTACTTAGTGTTTGTTTTTTCCATTTCAGAGGGATCTGTGGATGCTGGTGGCATTTCTGCGTCTGAAGCCGTTCGACAGGAGAGAGTGGTGGAACAGAGTCATACAGAGACCTGTCACACAGGGGGACATGACCGGCCTTCAGAACCCACAAGCTCTGGTGAAGTGTATCACGCTGCATCGTACGAAGACCAGCCGTGTGTGTGGGCAGCCTCTGGTCTCTCTACCGGAGAAGAGCGTTAGTGTTGAAGAGGTGAAGCTGACAAAGAGAGGGAGGAATACGAGCTGGCACGCACAGAGGGATGCACCACCATCAGCAGGTATGTTGCGTAGGGGACCGTCATCAGGAACTGTGCGGATGTTCTGGCTATCCTGATCAGGCTGAGACAGTTCTGCTGCCACCATGACCTACTGGGCAAGACCACTACACACACAGGTGTGGTAGCTGTGACTCCTGCAGAGATGAGAGAACGTCTGATAGAGAGGCTGGTGCTAGGCAGTGGCTCTGATGAGTGTGCTGTGTGTCTGGACTGTCTGCCTGCCCTTCATCACATCGCAGAGGTATTATGTACCCGAGCAGGTGTGCCCTCTGTGCAGATTCCAGATCAAGTCCAGTGAGCTGGTGGAGTTTCCTCAGGAAGAGAAGGAGGAGAACAACCTCTCAGAGAACTGGAGGAGCAGCTCCAAGGTGGAGGCTCTAATGCAGGGCTATTGTATTGTCAAATGTCAAGTGTATAAAAAAAGAGGTCTGTGACAAGGATTCAGTTTAGGCATAGACACTTGTAATCTCCAACTGGTTTAGTCATGATGATAACACGGACATAATAACATCGACACCCCTCCAAGTCAAGACCTAGTACCTCCTCAAATATACTCTAAATGCCATTCTGTTGGGGCGGTACTTTGTTTGATGAATATCTCCCATTAAAAATGCCCTCTTCCATAATTCAATTCTGCCTTTCATTATTGTCCTACATGATACGTTTGGATGCTGTTCACATGGGAAGCCATCAGACCAAGCTAAAAAAATGTATGTGTGATTTTGAGAGTCTATCTATCATTACTACACGCAAAATCTGTGGTTCAGGATTGTCCAGCTTAAGCTGGATAGGCAATGTAAACATGACAACATTATGGACAAACAGACATTTAAAACCACAGACACAAGTTAACAACATTGCATCAGGTGTAAAGCTTATCTCAGTAGCTTATCTCAACCATCTCAATTGAGTTGAGGTCGGGTGATTGTGGATGCCAGTTCATCTGATGCAGCACTCCGTCATTCTCCTTGGTCAAATAGCCCTTACACAGCCTGGAGGTCCATTGCTTGTGTTTCTTGGCCCAAGTAAGTCTTTTCTTATTATTGGTGTCCTTTAGTAGTGGTTTCTTTGCAGAAATTCAACCATGAAGGCCTGATTCATGCAGTCTCCTCTGAACAGTTGATGTTGAGATGTCTGTGACTTGAACTCTGTGAAGCTTTTATTGGGGCTGCAATTTCTGAGGCTGGTAACTCTAATGAACTTATCCTCTGCAGCAGAGGTAACTCTGGGTCTTCCTTTCCTGTGGCGGTCCTCTCGAGAGACAGTTTCATCACAGCGTTTGATGGTTTTTGCCACTGCACTTGAAGAAACTCAAAAGTTCTTGAAATGTTCTGTATTGACTGACCTTAAAGTAATGACGGACTGTCATTTCTCTTCGCTTATTTGATGGACGTGTTTTTTTTTTAACCTAATAGGGCTATCTTCTGTATACCAACCCTTCCTTGTCACAACACAACTGATTGGTTCAAACGCATTAAGGAAAGAAATTAACAGGGCACACCTGTTAATTGAACCTCATGAAGCTGGTTGAGAGAATGCCAAGATTGTGCAAAGCTGTCAAGGCAACGGGTGGCTACTTTGAAGAATCTCAAATATAAAATATATTTTTGATTTGTTTAACACTTTTTTGGTTACTACATGATTCCATATGTTATTTCATCATATTGATGTCTTCAGTATTATTCTACAGTGTAGAAGTAGTAGGTGTGTCAACTTTTGACTGGTACCATATATACTGTATACAATATATACGGTATATATCACATTGCACATGGTCTCCCCCAACATACTGCTATGTAGGAGTTTGACTGGGGGATGAATGAGGGCTTATATCTGTTCAGCTTACACTGAGGAATCGCGTTCCGTTTGCCTGAGGGGAGAAGCTGAAACTCTAGGTGGAGTACACGGGAGGGGTCTATCATTATTTTCTTGTCCTGTCTCATGACTGCTTGTTCAAAGACAGTCTGCAGTGATGGGTGCTACCGCACACACGTCACCTTCATGGCTGTCTGGACCAGGCAAATCATTTGTGAATTTAAGGTAACAGACAAGTTGCCAAACCAGGCTGAAATGCCATAGAATAGAATGCGCTCTATGACAGCCTGGTAGAACAGGAGCACGACCTTCTGTATGAAACCCTGAACCTACCTTAAAATAAAGGTGTTGTTGGACCCTTGAGCATTTGTAAGAGTGGACCTGAGTAATGTCTACATTATAGACCACCACAAGTGAGTGGTCACCAACAGATCTGAGGTCAGAAACCATTTCCTCTGTTTGCTTGACATTTAGGATGAGGTGGTGGTCATCACACCACTGCACAAACCTCTGTATCTCTGACCTCTGACCTATATACAGCAGTGTCAGGGTGGCACTACATTAGACCCAGAATGGCAGTATAATCAGAAAACATGACAATATAGTTACCAGTGTGTGTACTTGTACATTCATTTGTATACAGTGTGAATAGGATGGGTGAACTCAGCCTTTGGGGGGACCTTAATGAACTTGGGCTCAGACAAGGTCTTGTTCCCTCGGACCTGCTTGGTCCTGTTGAGTAAATGAGTAATACCACCTGATGGTATAGGGGTTCACTGACACCTGTCTGAGTTTACTGAGTAGGATGTGTGTCTTCAAGATGTTCAATGCTGAACTAAAATCCACAAATAGCAGTCGACCATAGGCCTTGGGGTTCTCCAGATGAGGCGCATGAGATGCACTATGCTGAGGATTGATACATCAGTGCCACATTTGTGTTTGTAAGCAAACTGATACAGGTCCAACAGCGTGTTATGTATGTAGGAAGCTTGATTTTTTTTCAAGACACTTCATAATAACAGAGGTCAGAGCAACAGGCCTACAGTCTTTGTTTTCTTAGGGAGAAGGCTTTTGGGGAAGTGGGGTGATGATCGCCTTCTTCCACACGAGTGGAACTGTGCGGGAATGTGCAGACCTCTGAAAGACAGGGACCCAGGCTGGTGGAAGTTCCTCTGCACAAAGTAGAGACGCCAAGGGGGCCTGTTGACAGCTTAAAGACTCTTGTGGCCTCTCTAGGGTTAAATTCTAACTTTGGGGTCACAGCCATCAATAACAATGGTGTTGAGCATGTTAACACACTTGTCAGAGAAGTAATGTCATGTAAAAGTCGTTAAGTTCATTTGCCTTTGTCTTTTCGTCTGTTTTCTGGTGGGAGTCATATTAGTAATAGATTTTATTGTTAACCCTCGTCTTTGAATACTTTTCATTCTAAGCTGGCTTGCTGCCCAATTCTACAATAGTAATTATATTACACCAAACACAATTTATTGTCATCATTTGATGACAGTCAAATAGATGCCATGAGTTATAATAATCAAACATACATTTATTGGTAAATAAAAACCCTGAAGGCTGTTTGCTGCCCAGTTATACAAGAGTAATTATAATAAGCCTTATTCACAAAACACACATTTATTGCCATCATCATATGATAGCCGAACAGACGCCATAATGCGTTTTGGCCTAATACTTCAGATTTATTGGTAGTGAATTAAAAACGGGTAATAAAGATATCATATTTAGGCTAAGGGAGGTGTTTGTTCTGTTAACATTCAAATGGCACATTATGATTCTCTATCAAGAATAGAACGCCTTTTAGCTCTCCCAGTCTTGTGTCACACGGTAGGAAACTGACCCCAAAAATGTGTTAAGGAACGAAAAACAACATGCTCAATCAAAAGCACCTAACCAATTACAGAGCGCTGGTGTAATGTCTATCGCTGTTGATCCTCCCACTTCTGCAGACATGCCCACTTTCAGACACACTCCACGAATGCAGTTACCCCTACTTGTTATGGTCGGCAAGCTGGAGCCCAACTATTGGAGACCAGCTAGAACACAACAACCAAAACATAACTGCAGATTAAAATCAAAGAGAGAGCAGATTTACAGATTAAAAGAGTGCAGGCTGAGTAAGATACCAAAGTGAGGGGGTGGCAGGCACATCGCCGGGCTGAGAGAGAGTCAGGGAGATCCAAAATAGATAGATTCCAGATGTCCATCAGCTAGTGCACTAGCACTAAGCCAAGGTGGAAAAAGTTACAAAACTCCTGTGGGTTTGGGGGATGCCAGGATAATGCTACCTGCCCGAATTCATTGTGCCAATTGTAGTTTGGTGGAGGAGGAATAAGGGTTAGTTCAACTGAAGGGAAATCTTAACATTACAGCATGCAATGACATTCTAGATGATTCTGTGCTTCCAACTTTGTGGCAGCAGTTTGGGGAAGGCCCTTTCCTGTTTCAGCATGACAATGCCCCAATGTACAAAGCGAGATCCATACAGAAATGGTTTGTCGAGATCAGTGTGGAAGAACTTGACTGGCCTGCACAGAGCCCTGACCTCAACCCCATCAAAACACCTTTGGGATGAATTGGAATGCTGACGACGAGCCAGGCCTAGTTGCCCAACAACAGTGCCCGACCTCACTAATGCTCTTGTGGCTGAGTGGAAGCAAAACCCCTCAGCAATGTTCCAACATCTAGTGGAAAACCTTCCCAGCAGAGCGGAAGATGTTGTAGCAGCAAAGGAGGGATCAACTCCATATTAATGCCCATGATTTTGGAATGAGATGTTCGAAGAGTAGATGTCCACATACTTTTGGTCATGTAGTATAGCATACGAACTCGGTAGCAAAGAGTAAATGCTCCACATGACTTTGAGAAATAGTGCATTGTGATTAGTTTAGAAGATATACAGAAGTAGATTAATAAATATGTAAAAAATAAAAAAACACTGTTTGTACTTATAGGTAATAGATCGTGACTACAACTAAGTTACGAGTCTTTGACTACACTGGGTTGTTCGATTGGTGATTAAAAACTCATGCTTCCTACCGTTTAACTCACATCTACCTTAATAAAACCTGGCTGTTGACATTTGACCGCAATATACAAGTGTTTGAAAACAATTGGCTTTTCAGTGTCTAAAAAGGGCCTAGTGTGAGTATGTCTGCGTGAATGTATGTGTAATGTATGCGTGTCTATTAAAGAGAGAGAGAGATAGAGTGCTATACATGGGGCACACATCCATAGGGCTATAGACATAAAATGGTGGCAGCTTTGCTGTAGCTTGTGGTGTTATTATACGACTCACTGGTCACTCTCTACAGGGCCGGGGGAGAGGGATAGTGAAAGGGTGATGCTGTTTTTAGTTTCATTTGAAGAGGGACCATAAGCGCAGACGAAGGATATCAAGGATCTGGAAAGATTGTAAGGAGGAATGGTCTAAGATTCCTCCCAATGTGTTCTCCAACTCATAAAACATTTTGGAAAAGGCTCAGTGCCATTATCCTTGCAAAGTGAAGTCTTAAAAAGGTATTGAAAACAGGGGTGGCAACTATTTTAACCCCTATGTTTTTTTGGGAAAACAATATTACTTATTAAGCAAAATCTCTCTCTAAGCAATTGTATTAGTATAAAATGTTATGATTTCCTCATTTGTTTTGCATACAAAATAACTAACTTGATACTGTGTTTTTGCTCATCTTTATGAAGGGTGCCAATAATTTTTGACCTGACTGTACATATATCCTGTACACTTCAATCTGTCTGTAATCAGTCTCGAGAGGCGGGAGGGCAATTAAGGATGTGGCTCTAAGCGGATGCAGGGTAGGGTTGGTTGGTGTGAGAAGTTCATGGCCCCCAGGGCTGCAGTGTCACTGTGCTCAGGGGTAAATCTAAAACCTGGTCCTGGTGGTCAGGGCTGTGGCGCACACACACACACGCACGCAGGCAGTGTGTGTGGCCCCAGCTTGACCCTGCCTCCCTGATGAGGCTGTATCCTAGGTGTTTTGTGAACCAGCCAATGTGGCTACAGTGGGTGCCGTCACAGCAATGGGCATCACGTCAGCATCGTCACAAACAGCGTGCTAATCCACTGATGACAGCGGCAGCGACCGCCAGGGCCAGGTGCCATCCCTTGTCCATCCTCAGGTCACGGGGTCATGAACTATGGGGTCTGGGGGGGGGGGGGGGGATCTACTATACCTCATACACACAAACAGGCACGTGTGCACACACACACACACACACTGCAAGCATACTGTGTATCTTCTGCTGCTCATAAGACCCATGGGTCTAAACTAATGGAAACACACGTCACCAACTAGCACACAAACACTGCTCTGTTGTCAACAGGGCACAATATCTATTATCACCCAAAACAAGAGGCTGCCGACTCAGGTGGACATTTTCTAAATTAGATAATTGTACTTTACTGGTAATTAAGTTGGTGTAATAATGAACCTTCATGTTAACTTCCATTCTGAGAAAAATACATGTCTCCATCCGGAGGAATGTTGCTAGGCAGCCACTTTGTCAGATATCTTAGAAAGCAGCACTTACAGGAGGTGAGAGAGAGAGAGAGAAAAAAGAAAGAAAGGTAGAGAGGCGTGAGAGAGAGGAGAAAAAGTGAGAATGTGAGCGAGAATAGAAAGAGAGCGACAAACGGCGAGAGAGAAAACAAGCGAGCAAGCAAGAGAGAGACAGAGAGTAAATAGAGAGAGAATAGAGGTCTCTCCTGGATTCTCCTGGTTTTGCGGCTAGCTGCTCTGAGAAGCCCAGCTAGAACAGCTCTATTAATACCTGGCTCAGCTCTATTCTTAGTTCACCTCTGGCTTCACACAGAGATTACATTAGAGCCTGGCTTTTATTCTCTCAAAAAGACACAAACTGCCCATCTGTCATTAGATAAGCTCATCTTTAAACCACTTTGCTCTGAAGAAGTCTTTGACAATGATTGCTCTGTGTATACTTGTATATCTCCAGTCTACATGCAAGAGTCTAAATGCTTGTTAGCGATGTTATACATATCACTTGTCTTGATGGCAGTAGTGAACTGTTGAGGCATCAGTACATGTGTGCATACACGCACTCGCACACAAATACAACATTTTGAGACATTTACTAAAAAGGCTGTATGGGGTTCCCAGGAGAGAACATATTGATCAGAAATTCCCTTTAAACACATTCATGGGATCTGAGCCGTAGGCTGTCAGTGACAGAGTACTAGCCCCACTTTGGTTGAGCTCACACACACGCACACACACACTCTCATGTACGCACAAACCCTGCCTTCTCATAAAGAAACTGTGCAGGGCCATTTCACTGTTGAACCATTTTGTAAAGACCGCTAACATTGCAAGGCCAAGATGACGTCCCTTTGATTGTCACTCAATTACAGTACATCAATTACAGTACAAATAAAAGAGAAGTGAGAGGGAGGAGAGAGGGAGGAGAGAGAGAGGGGGCAGCCTCTGACTGTGAGAATATTTCAGCAGCTTGAAGATTGATTCCATAATTGTGTCTGATATATTTCCGGAGTGCCAGCCTAACAAACCAAAAATGTTTCTGTAAAAGTTCCCAGAACATTCGTTATGTTGTGGCAAATGTCCTCATAACACAAAAGCTGTCCAGTTGTGCTGATTATTCTAGAATGTTTGTATTAGGTTGTGGGAACAGTCTGGTGAAAACACAAAAGATATGGTCTCAAAACATAAAAACTGTACAATTGTGTGGATGCCTTTACAATTTTTATTTTCGTGTTCAAAAAACATTCACCTGATGTTACAATAACGTTCCCAGAACACATCTGTTTTTCAAATGTTCCCAAACTCAGTTGTTAGAGAGGAAGGAAACCGCTCAGGGATTTCACCATGAAGCCAATGTTGAGTTGAATGGCTCAACAACATTGTAGTTAATCCACAATACCAACCTAAATGACAGAGTGAAAAGAAGGAGGCCTGTACAGAATAAAAAATATTCCAAACCATGCATCCTGTTTGCAACAGGGCGCTTAAGTAATACTGCTAAAATTGTGGCAAAGAAATTGTACTTTTTGTCCTGAAAACAAAGTGTTGTATTAGATTTGGCGCAAACATAACACATTACGGAGTAACACTCTCCATATTTTCAAGCATAGTGATAGCTGCATCACGTTATGGGTATGCTTGTAATCATTAAGGACTGGGGAGTTTTTCAGGATAAAACTAAACGTAATGGAGCTAAGCACAGGCAAAATCCTAGAGGAAAACCTGGTTGTCTGCATTCCACCAGACACTGGGAGATTAATTCACCTTTCAGCAGGATAATAACCTTAAACACAAGGCCAAGTCTACAATGGAGTTGCTTACCTAGAAGACAGTGATCCTGAGTAGCCGAGTTATTTTTTATTTAAATTATTTATTTAAGGGATGCTAATACTTTTTGAAGGCACTGTATAGGCCTCAATAGCATCACTGATGATATATGAGTGACAAATTATGGTTACATTTAATTTTCTCTGTTAAACCTACCCTTTGGAATGACTTGGATAGCAATAGTGACTCCATTTAGTTTTTAAATATGAAATATCATAGCTAATAAGGGCTGGGCTTGGTTAAAACCCTGCATGAGAGATCAAAGGGTACCTGTAGATCGATCAATTCTCTAGTAGGAGGTGCTGCCCAAACAAAAAAAATGTCTGATTGTGGATCAACGTTGAAGATCTGACGTTGTTTTAAAGGTAGAAAATTCAACATATTTTACACAAGGGTTGTCTACGTTGAAATTTGGTTACCATGATGACATAATCCTGTGGTTGAAATTTCACCCTCAAAACACAACACCCACAGAGGATCCAGGAATTAATAAATCATTACGATGTGTAGCTGTGACATTCCACAAAGATGATGAAAGGATATTCAGAGCCATATTTTTAGAGAGATTCAGTATATTATGACTGAGGATATACTGTGGGCCTGTGTGTGTCATATGTCAATGAGATTTAAATAGCCTGAATGGAGAACTCTGTAATAAAAGACTAAGTGGTACCAACTTCTCTCTAAGTATACAGAACCAGACAAAAGTTTGGACACACCTACTCATTCAAGGGTTTTTCTTTATTTGACTATTTTCTACATTGTAGAATAATAATGAAGACAAAAATATGAAACAACACATGGAATCATGTAGTAGCCAAAAAATGTTAAACAAATCAAAATATATTTAATATTTTAGATTCTTCAATGTAGCCACCCTTTGCCTTGATGACAGCTTTGCACACTCCAGGTGAAACTGGTTAAGAGAACACCTAGAATGCTTTTCCAACAGTCTTGAAGGAGTTCCCACATATGCGGAGCTCTTGTTGGCTGCTTTTCCTTCACTCTGCGGTCAAACTCATCCCGAACCATCTCAATTGAGTTGAGGTCGGGCGATCGTGGATGCCAGGTCATCTGATGCAGCACTCCATCCACTCTCGTTCTTGGTCAAATAGCCCTTACACAGCCTGGGCTGTCCTGTTGAAAAACAAAATGATAGTCCCACTAAGTGCAAACCAGATGGGATGGCATATGGCTGCCGAATGCTGTGGTAGCCATGCTGGTTAAGTGTGCCTTGGATTCTAAATAAATCACAGACAGTGTCAAAGGCAAAGCATCCCCCACACCATCACACCTCCTCCTCCATGCTTCACTGTGGGAACCACACATGCAGAGATCATCCATTCACCTGCTCTGCGTCTCACCAAGACATGGCGGTTGGAACCCAAAATCTCTAATTTGGACTCAGACTAAAAGGACAGATTTCCACCGGTCTAATGTCCATTGCTCGTGTTTCTTGACCCAAGCAAGTCTCTTCTTATTATTGGTGTCCTTTAGTATTGGTTTCTTTGCAGCAATTCGACCTTGAAGGCCTGACTCATGCAGTCTCCTCTGAACTGTTGATGTCGAGATGTGTCTGTTACTTGAACTCAGTGAAGCATTTCTTTGGGCTGCAATTTCTGAGGCTGGTAACTCTGCAGCAGAACTTATCCTCTGCAGCAAAGGTAACTCTGGGTCTTCCTTTCCTGTGGTGGTCCTCATGAGAGCCAGTTTCATCATAGCGCTTGATGGTTTTTGCGACTGCGCTTGAAGAAACTTTCAAAGTTCTTGAAATGTTCCGTATTGACTGACCTTCATGTCTTAAAGTAATGATGGACTGTCGTTTCTCTTTGCTTATTTGAGCTGTTCTTGCCATAATATGGACGTGTTTTATTTTGACCAAATAGGGCTATGTTCTGTGTGCCAACCATACCTTGTCACAACAAACGCATTAATAAAGAAATTCCACAAATCAACAAGGCCCACCTGTTAATTGAAATGCATTCCAGGTGACTACCTTATGAAACTGGTTGAGAGAATGCCAAGCGTGTGCAAAGCTGTCATCAAGGCAAAGGATAGCTACTTTGAAGAATCTCAAATATATTTAGATTTGTTTAACACTTTTTTGGCTAGGACATGATTCCATAAGTTTGATGTCGTCACTATTATTTGACCATGTAGAAAATAGTACAAGTAAAGAAAAACCCTTGAATGAATAGGTGTCTCCAAACTTTTGACTGGTACTGTATGTAATGAACTTATACCAGAGGGCTTGTACAGTGGCAAGAAAAAGTATGAACCCTTTGGAAATACCTGGATTTCTACATAAATTGAGGGTCATAAAATTTGATCTGATCATCTAGGTCACAACAGACAAACAGTCTGCTTAAACTAATAACACAAAATATTACACGTTTTCATGTCTTTATTGAACACACCATGTAAACATTCACAGTACAGGGTGGGAAAAGTATGTGAACCTTTGGATTTAATAACTGGTTGACCCTTCTTTGGCAGCAATAACCTCAACCAATTGTTTTCTGGAGTTGCGGATCAGACCTGCACAACGGCCAGAATATATTGTGGACCATTCCTCTTTACAAAACTGTTTCATTTCAGAAAAATTATTGGGATGTCTGGTGACCTGCTCAAGGTCATGCCACAGCATCTCAATCGGATTGAGGTCAGGACTCTGACTGGGGCACTCCAGAAGGCCTATTTACTTCTGTGTTTTGGGTCGTTGTCCTGTTGCGTTACCCAACTTCTGTTGAGCATCAATTGGCGGACAGATAGCCTAACATTCTCCTGCAAAATGTCTTGATAAACTTGGGAATTCATTTTCCCGTTGATGATAGCAAGCTGTCCAGGCCCTGAGGCAGGAAAGCAGCCCCAAACTATGATGCTCCCTCCACTGTACTTTACAGTTGGGATGAGGTTTTGTCCTCCACACATAGTGTTGAGTTGTTTGGAAGGAACACACAACTGTAGTTTCATCTGTCCACAGAATATTTTGCCAGTAGCGTTGTCGATCATCCATGTGCACTTTTGTAAACTTCAGACGTACAATAATGTTTTTTTGGACAGCAGTGGCTTCTTCCGTGGAGTCCTCCCATGAACACCATTCTTGTTTAGTGTTTTACGTACAGTGGGGAGAACAAGTATTTGATAACCTGCAACATCGGCAGTGTTTCCTACTTACAAAGCATGTAGAGGTCTGTCATTTTTATCGTAGGTACACTTCAACTGTGACAAACATCCAGAAAATCACATTGTATGATTTAAGTAATTAATTTGCATTTTAATGCATGACATAAGTATTTGATCACCTACCAACCAGTAAGAATTCCATCTCTCACAGACATGTTAGTTTTTCTTTAAGAAGCCCTCCTGTTCTCCACTCATTACCTGTATTAACTGCACCTGTTTGAACTCGTTACCTATATAAAAGACACCTGTCCACACACTCAATCAAACAGACTACAACCTCTCCACAATGACCAAGACCAGAGAGCTGTGTAAGGACATCAGGGATAAAATTGTAGACCTGCACAACCCTGGGATGGGCTACAGGACAATAGGCAATCAGCTTGGTGAGAAGGCAACAACTGTTAAAATCCTGCAGCGCACGCAAGGTCCCCCTGCTCAAACCAGCGCATGTCCAGGCCCATCTGAAGTTTGCCAATGACCATCTGGATGATCCAGAGGAGGAATGAGAGAAGGTCATGAGGTCTGAGGAGACAAAAATAGAGCTTTTTGGTCTAAACTCCACTCGCCGTGTTTGAAGGAAGAAGAAGGATGAGTACAACCCCAAGAACACCATCCCAACCGTGAAGCATGGAGGTGGAAACATCATTCTTTGGGGATGCTTTACTGCAAAGGGGACAGGACGACTGCACCGTATTGCGGGGAGGATGGATGGGGCCATGTATCACGAGATCTTGGCCAACAACCTCCTTCCCTCAGTAAGAGCATTGAAGATGGGTCGTGGTTCGGTCTTCCAGCATGACAACGACCCGAAACACACAGCCAGGGCAACTAAGGAGTGGCTCCGTAAGAAGCATATCAAGGTCCTGGAGTGGCCTAGACAGTCTCCAGACCTGAACCCAATAGAAAATCTTTGGAGGGAGCTGAAAGTCTGTGTTGCCCAGTGACAGCCCAGAAACCTGAAGGATCTGGAGAAGGTCTGCTGCTGTGTGTGCAAACCTGGTCAAGAACTACAGGAAACGTAAGATCTCTGTAATTGCGAACAATATTTGGTACAGAAACCTAAGGTCTGCTTTTCTGATGTATCAAATACTTATGTCATGCAATAAAATGCTAATTAATTACTTAAAAATCATAATGTGATTTTCTGGATTTTTGGTTTAGATTCCATCTCACAGTTGAAGTGTACCTATGATAAAAAATGACAGACCTCTACATGCTTTGTAAGTAGGAAAACCTGACGATTTTGCAGGTTATCAAATACTTGTTCTCCCCACTGTATCGTAGACTCATCAGATGTTAGCATGTTCTAGAGATTTCTTTATGTCTTTAGCTGACACACTAGGATTCTTCTTAACCTTATTGAGCATTCTGCGCTGTGCTCTTGCAGTCATCTTTGCAGGACGGCCAGAGTAGCAACAGTGCTGAACTTTCTCCATTTATAGACAATGTCTTACCGTGGACTGATGAACATCAAGGCTTTTAGAGATACTTTTTTAACCCTTTCCAGCTTTATGAAAGTCAACAATACTTAATCTTAGGTCGTCTGCGATCTCTTTTGTTCGAGGCATAGTTCACATTAGGCAATGCTTCTTGTGAATAGCAAACTCAAAAAATGTTTTTATAGGGCAAGGCAGTTGTAACCAACATCTCCAATCTCGTCTCATTGATTGGACTCCAGGTTAGCTGACTCCAATTAGCTTTAGGAGAAGTCATTAGCCTAGGGGTTCACATACTTTTTCCAACCTACGCTGTGAATGTTTAAATTATATATTCAATATAGACAAGAAAAGTACAATAATTTGTGTGTTATCAGTTTAAGCACACTGTTTGCCTATTGTTGTGACTTGATGAAGATAAGATCAAATTTGATGACCAATTTATGCAGAAATCCAGGTAATTCCAAAGGGTTCACATACTTTTTCTTGCCACTGTATGTAGAGCAGCCTGACACTACACTGCTCACCCAGCTTAGATTGCACTGTTGTTGACTTTTTTCAAATCCAATGTATTTTCCACATAGATTCCACGTCACAATACGTTGACAAATGACACTGTTTGTGCCTAGTGGGTTGTTTCTACAGACAGGACCTCAGATGTCTTTAAATGCAGCCTGACACAGAACATCACCATAAAAAATAAAGTACATTCTCATCAGTGCTGTCAGTGTCAAGGGCAGGTTTCTCGTTTCTTTTCATCAGCCAGGATGCATTGTTGCTGTGATCTGATCATTTGTGTTTGAGGGGGTAGTGGAAACGGAACCAGGAACAGACTGCCACGGAGTGATCACAAGACAGCTGCCAAATCCTCTGAGCTGCCCACTCCGTATCCCAGGGTGCCCCTGGCACCTCCAACACAGCACCAGCCCCTGCCAAAAAAATACTAGGCCCGTCCAGCCCCTCTCTTCATACAGACCTGGCCCTCTGAGATAACTAACAAGCAAACAAAGGAGGAACCAACGTGGAGGACAGGTAGTGGTGAGTTGCTCCATACATACAGATGGGAATTCCCAAGATGGTACACAAACAGAACCCACCACAGTTATATCCATCCCAATACAAGACTCTGGTGCACACAGCACCCACAACAGATCCAGAAATGAATAAATCATTATGACATTCCACAAACATGAGGATATTAAGGGGATACCTATTCAGTTGCACAACTGAATGCATTCAACCGAAATGTCTTCCGCATTTAACCTACCTTGTCAGTCACATATAGAGATCCAGTACATTATGACTGAGGATATACCGTGGCCATGTGTGTGTCATATGTCAATGAGATTTAATCAGTCTTTTATTACAGAGTTCTCCATTCAGGGTAAGTGGTACCGACTTCTCTCTTTCTAAGTATATGTAATGAACTTATCCCAGAGGGCTTGTATGTATGTATGTAGAGCAGCCTGTCACTGCACTGCTAACCCAGTTCAGATTCCACTGTGGAGCACTGTGATTGGGCAAGAGGTTTTTAGTGTGCCACAGTGTGGAACGCTGTGATTGGCTGGCAAACTCACGAGACTGAGCTGTGGTGTACCAGTAAACAGTCCAGGGCTACAGGCAATCACTGTGATTGGTCGGGACGTAACGCAGCAGAGTGTGAAAGAGCTGTTATTGGTGGGTAAGCAGTTCAGCTGTACATCTGAGAGAGGTAGTTGGCAGGTGCCCAGGTCAGGGACGGACGATGGAGGAGTGGTGTGCGTGTTTGTGTGCGTGTGTAATTGGCTGTGTGGCTGGGGGAGACCGCCGTGCCGCATTAGCGTTGGTTCAGCGGGGAGGCACGCAAGGAGGCAGGCAGGGAGGGAGGGAGTGGCAGCTGACAGAAAGGGATGAGCCAGCAGAAGTGATGTGGACTGGACTGCAGGGTGGGGAGAGGAGAGGTATGTGTGTGTTGCAGGGATGGGGGTCAGGGGGGAGGAGAGTCCGGTCTACGTTTCACTCACCATTCCCTGTTAGCAGCAAAGACCTGTGGGGATAGGAGGGGGGACTGCAGCAGGGCCTCTCATTCAGTCAGTCTTTCTCTGTACCCCTTCCTCACCATCTCCTTCCTTGTGTGTTTTTAGGTTGTTACCTCGGCATAAACCCAAGGTCACTACTCTTAGTTTCCCCTTTCCTTACAAATAAATGAACAGATGATTGTCCAGCTCAACTGCAGCTGCCTGTGTGAGCTACAGAGAAAGAGTCAGCCAACCCTGAACTGAACTGCTTTGCTACCCTTTCTGGTATGTAGAAGAATGAGGGAGAGTGAGGACAACAGGAGGAGGAGGAGGGTTGCAGTGGAGGGAGGACTGAGTGTTGCTGTGACAGGCAGGGACATGGGTGCTTCTTCTCACCTAGCAAGAGCAGCCAGGGAGGAGAGGAGACAGACTCAGTGGCACAAAATGGGCTGTCTGTATGGTTGAGGCTGCTGCCGTCTTGAGCCGGCCCAATGAGTCTATTCCAGTGTGAGTTGAGCTGTGAGGTGACTGAGTTTGAAGTCCTGGGTAACTCTGGGCAGACGAGAGTGCTGCACTGCACTGCCGCACTGCTCTGTGTCGCCGTATCAGATTTAGAGCAAACAGCTAGGCAGTGGGGTCTCCCAGGGGCCTTGGCACTGTAATAACGCTGCTGTCCTCACCGCCACCGCACTCTCAATGTTCTTAATAACCTCCTGCTCAATCACTTCTATACATTTTCAATTACAGAACACAGCCTGGCATTCCCCTGGAGATTTACTACACAGCGCCACGCCGCATGCTCCATCCCGAGCAGAGTCGAGCCAGGCAGGGAACTCTCATTTGTTTAAGGCAGGGCTGGTGTGCATTAAATCAACCCCTTCACACCCTTCCTCCCATTTCCTTTATTCCTCTACTCCCTCCTTTCTCCTATCAGCCCTTCTGGTTTTATAACCCTCGCTCATCCATTATGTTCCTCCCTTTTCTGGAAGCGCTTCCTCGTCTTTCACCTCGGTGTGTACTTATTTTTGAACTCCTGAAATGCCTACATCAATCTATGATATTTTTTTTGAACTTATAACAAGGTATGCGCAAACGTATAATAAGGTATGCGCACATACAGTACATACACACACGTAACAAATCAGGGAGACTCAGAACTCATCCAATATTCATGAATGGTGATGTTTCTCTTCTTGAAAGAGTAAAGATTAGGGGAAAATAAACAAGAGGCAACTCACTCTGCCATCACCATCAAACATGTAAGCCATTCATTCCCTGTTGAGACGGACTGTTTGTTCTTATCTAGACTGACTGCTCTGGTCTTTCTAGTACAACAGAGACAACAGCGCAGACAGAACCTGGCTGCCACTAGATCCCCAAACACACACGTCCTACGTCTTCTTAGTCCAGCAACACACTACACTGAAGTCCTGGAAATGTCTCACATCACTAGAGGTTACCGTAACAACAGGCCCAAGTAGTGTCTTGCTCTCTGATGTATTTCCAAGGGCAAGGGATTCTCAACATGGATGATACACTGCATTTTTGTGTGTCAGATACACAACCATACCTGATCACATGAGTGTATATTACATTACATCACTGTATTTATTCCAATCACTTTTTTATTGACATCATTATAGTTTGTCCAGTTGTATCATATATGTGCTATAGGACCAGACAGACAGACATGCTGTCTCAATGCTGCTGTTGGTTGGACCATATCAAACCAGAGGCCTGGGGCATACTGGCCATTCACAACGGGACATGCCATGCAGGCTCCTATTGTGGTTGCTAGGTAGATTCTGCATTCAAAGAAGTACTACAGCAGACGAGAAACATTTACATATTTACCCTATAACTGAGCTGAAAACAGTCAGCTCCTCTCCGCTGTGTACTTCAAGTACAATCTACTCAAAAGAAGCATATTGCAGTGTTTGTGACGCCTCTGTAATGTCATTCACTGTAAAATATAATTTAAACGTCTAAAATAATGAACATCTAATAATTACCAGTCAGAAATAATAATAATCTGCACTTATAATCAAAGGTAATGTGAAAAAAAAAAGTCTTTTGTTTTGGACATAAAGAAACCATAGACAAGACATTAAGTGTTTTAGAATCACTGTTTTTGGCATTCACATCAGTGAGCTTGTGACCTAACGGATTTAAGGTTACAGTAACTGAAATAACTACATCGGATGTAACCTAACGTAGCAGGCATAAAACACTTGCCTGAATGGGGTCCCCACATTGAAGATACGGTAAATCAGATGTTTCCGGTTATACCAACCCGCTGAGGGTGCGTCTGATGAAGTTCATCGAGGAGGAGGAGCTCATTTCAAACGCACTAACATCACCTGTTTTTAAACTGTTGCATTTTGGGATGCAGAGGAACAGCAAAAGGACACAACCTCACGACACATGTGTGTGAGGCCTTCCACACTCAGAGTGTGGGATATCATGTAAACTATAGTTTCACCATAAAATATACATCTTTCAAGTGACAGTGTGTAACTTCTTTAACAGTTTTTTTTCCATGAACAAATAACGAAAAGCCTTTTGAACACGCAAATGTACAAACGCACATACAAACAGGTGCATATATACACACGCACAGACACGCATACCATACATACATACAAGCATCGTCAGGTTAAACACAGTCAGCATCATTTGGGTTGAAAGCTACAACAATTCACCAGCACAGACATGGGGGGGGGGGGGGGGGGGGGGGGGGTCTGGTGACGGTATGTACCACTGTAGTCAGCCATTGTCCGCTGCATAGCACTACATTGTCCATGTCATCTGGAATGCAAACCTCTGCAACTCTGTCTGCCTGAAAGTCCCTCTGCACCCTCCTTCTCCTCTCCCATCGATCAACAGCCAGAGAAAACAGATGGATCAGTGAGTAGCCAGCCTGTACGGCTAACTCCCCCCCCCACCATGGATACTGAACAAAAATATAAAATGCAACATACAACAACTTCAACGATTTTACAGTTACAGTTCACAGAGTTACAGTTCACACCTATCAGGTGGATGGATTATCTTGGCAAAGGAGAAATCAGTCAATTGAAATAAATTCATTAGGCCCTAATCTATGGATTTCACATGATTGGGCAGGGGCGCAGCCATGTGTGGGCTTGGGAGGGCATAGGCCTACCCACTTGGGAGCCAGGCCCAGCCGATCAGAAATAATTTTCCCCCACAAAAGGGATTTATTACAGACAGAAATACTCAGTTTCATCAGCTACCTAGATGGCTGGTCTCAGACGATCCCACAGGTGAAGAAACCGGATGAGGAGGTCCTGGGCTGGCGTGGTTACACGTGGTCTATGGTTGTGAGGCCGGTTGGACGTACTGCCAAATTCTCTAAAACAAAGTTGTAGGCGGCTTATGGTAGAGAAATTAACATTAAATTCTCTGGCAACACCTCTGGTGGACATTCCTGCAGTCAGCATGCCAATTGCACAATCTGTGGCATGTGACAAAACTGCACTTTTTGAGTGGCATTTTAGTGTAGTGAGCATGCTGTTTAATCAGCTTCTTGATATGCCACACCTGTCAAGTGGATGGACTTGGCAAATGAGAAATGCTCAATAACAGGGATGTAAACAAATTTATGCACAACATTTGAGAGAAATAACTTTTTTGTGCATGTGGAAAATTTCTGGGATCATCCAGTTCATGAAACATGGGACCAACACTTTACATGTTGCGTTTATATTTTTGCTCAGTGTAGATTAGATAAAGGCTGGAGTGCAGGAGTCATAGTCAGGCACAGCAAGGGGTTGTGGTATACGATACAGTGGTCACAGCAGAGACTAGGGGGCGGAGACAGCACATTGGTGTTGGCATGGCAACAACAGTTACATTGATGTATATTATTGGACCAGATAATCAGTGTTTGGATTTTTTGTCCATGGTCCCTCCCTCCAGCTCATCTAGCTAGGCCTATGAATGGCCTCAAGAGGAGAGAGGTAGTTGTCTAATCTCATTGGGATGAAAGAGATGGGCCCGAGACATCACAGGGTGGTTGATGGTGGCGCTTCTGAGGAAGGTTTTTGGCACCTTCACACTGGGGGGATAAAGCAGCTTGTGTGTGTGTGTGTGTGTGTGTGTGTGTGTGTGTGTGTGCGCGCGCACGCCTCTCTCTCCCAGGTCAGAGTTGTCGTGGTATGATGGTGAAGGGGAGTATGGGGCTGGAGGCCTCTAGCTCCAGGGCGGTGAGGAAACACTCTGTAGCGGCAGCAGCGTTGCCCTGAGCCTGCAGCACCTCCCCCAGGCTGTTCCACACGTCGTGGGCCGTCGAGTTCACCTGCACCGCATCCCGAAGGATCTTCTCTGCCAGGCTGTACCGCTGCAGCTGGTGCAGGATCAGACCCTAGGAGATGGGAAGAGAGAATGAGTGAGTGACATAGTGAAGGAGTGAGAGAGAGGGGTGAACGATGTTCTCTGCCAGGCTGTACCGCTGCAGCTGGTGCAGGATCAGACCCGAGAACAGAGGGAGAGTTAATACAGTCTGTAACACCGACTCAGAGAGGAGCGAGGAGTTTAAACCCTTCTGTTTATCACTGCCCAGCTGACTCCATCCTTGTGACACACACACGAGAGAAAGAGAACTGTACAATCACACACTCCATTTAGTCACATCCTACACTCATGTAATCTCATCCTTTCAATTAACTTATCAAAGCAGCCAGCCTTTAAAAACCAGGCTAAGTAACTGTTAATCTAACACAAAAGGTCAGCCGTTGTCGCTACAGTAGACAGCTAAATCATTCACAGAGCAACCTTGAGGCTCTTTCCCCAAGGCTCCATGGAGAGAAAAGGGCTCAAACGGACAGACACACAGAGAGAGAGAGAGAACGAGAGAGAAAGAGAAGAGAGAAGAAAGATAGATTGAGAAGAGAGCGAGACAGGGAAAGAGAGTGCGAGAGAGAGAAAGAGCAAGAGAGGAGAGAGCAGTCAGCACAGTTAGAGGCCAAGGAGAGCCATCTCCTCCACCCTGTACCTCTCCACAGAACTCTGGCTGAATGACATAAAGAGGTGTGTGTGTGTGTGTGTATATGTGCCCCCTGTCGCTCCCCTGAGTTGACAGGCTGTTGAGATGTGACAAGCCTGCTTATTGCGGAGACCAACGAAACAGACGCCAAAATAAATCCAAAATGAAAAAGCTCAGATACAGCAGAACTGACACAGAGTGATGTGTGGCTGTGGTCCCGGCCGCAGCAAGCTGCTCTGAGCTGCTACGCTGCTTAATTAGTCAAATGTGTGTGGGAAAGCAGGACTGGCACTGTAGCCAGAGACAGACACCCCTGGGACACGCCACAAGCATAGATGGAGAGAGTGATATGGAGAGAAAAGGAAAGAGAATACAGAAATAGGAGAAGTCTGGACCCTGCCCTTCCTGCATTAATACCAACTCCATTTAAATTGAAGACAGAGAGAGACAGAGAATAAAGAAGGAGTAAAAGTCATTGCCCCTTTAACAGCATTAACTGTTAAAAAGTCGCTGGCTGCTGCGGCGCATCGTTGGCATCTTCTCAGTAGAAACAGTGATATCTAATAACTGTCCCACAGCATCGAAGAGCTGGCACACCACTGCTACCTGATCGATCAAGTAGTGGTTCGCAGCGAGTTAGCATTAGCGGAGAAACACTACCCGTATAATACCACCACCAAACTGGAAGATGTGCAGCGCCATCACTAGATAAGCCCGTCTAGGCCTATCAAAGAGCTCAGTAACACAGGCTAGTTGGGGGATACAGGATCTGTGCTACTGTTGTCGCGATACCAGTATTTTGATTTCAATACCGATAAGGGTTATTGGACAAAATCACAGAATAGAACTTGAACAAGACAGAGTACCAGTCAAAAGTTTGGACACGCCTACTCATTCAAGGGTTTTTATTTATTGTTACTATTTTCTACATTGTCGAACAATAGTGAAGACATCAAAACTATGAAATAACCCATATGGAATCATGTAGTAACCAAAACGATGTAGATTTTTAAATATATTTTATATTTGAGATTCATCAAAGTAGCCACCCTTTGCCTTGATGACAGCTTTGCACACTTGGCATTCTCTCAACCAGCTTCATGAGGAAGTCACTTATTTTAAAATGGTACTGATCAATAACATTTGCATAGAATAAGCCATCTCTTCTTTTATAAAAGTGTGTACTGTCTCTTCAAGACCCATGACGTCATTCACAAACACAGTTCGAGGCACAAGCAAATATTATCTTGACTGGAAGAGATGTGAGGCGGGGGAGACGAAGTGAATGAAAAAGGTTTTTGGTCACAATCAGCTTTGAAATCAGCAATATTTTGCATTATAGTTTGCATATTATCCCAAACAAGGTACTAGGGTAGTGAATTGATGGAAATTTAGCCTACAAAGCTGGAAGCTACTGGTATCTTCTTGAATTTTATAGTGTTCCAGCCTGTAATGGACATTGTTTTGTTAACAGTAATTAACAGTTTTACCCTTTCTACATGCCGTGTTGCATTATTGATGTGTGTTAACTTTTGTGCAGCATAAGTGGTGATGCAGCCCAGACTCCCAGTGAGTGCAGTGGCTCCTCCGGACAGGTTAGAGCTGGCAATGAGTAAGTGGAGCAGGCACGGAGGAGGCACGATGGAGACACGGAGGAGGCACGGTGGAGGCACGGTGGAGACACGGAGGAGGCACGGTGGAGGCACGGTGGAGGCACGGTGGAGGCACGGTGGAGGCACGGTGGAGGCACGGTGGAGACACGGAGCAGACATGAAGGAGGCACGGAGCAGACACGGTGGAGACACGGAGGAGGCACGGTGGAGACACGGAGGAGGCACGGAGCAGACACGGAGCAGACACGGTGGAGACAAGGAGGAGGCACGGTGGAGACACGGAGGAGGAACGGTGGAGACACGGAGAAGACACGAAGGAGGTACCGTGGAGACAGGGTGGAGACACGGAGGAGGCACGGTGGAGGCACGGTGGAGACCCGGCATAGGCACGGTGGAGGCACGGTGGAGACCCGGCATAGGCACGGTGGACGCACGGAGCAGGCACGGTGGACGCACGGTGGAGGCACGGTGGAGGCACGGAGCAGACACGGTGGAGGCACAGAGCAGGCACGGTGGAGACACGAAGGAGGCACGGTGGAGACACGGTGGAGACACGAAGGAGGCACGGTGGAGACACGAAGGAGGCACGGTGGAGACACGAAGGAGGCACGGTGGAGACACGAAGGAGGCACGGTGGAGACACGAAGGAGGCACGGTGGAGACACAGAGCAGACACTGAGCAGGCACGGTGGAGCCACGGTGGAGACACGGAGGAGGCACGGTGGAGACACGGAGGAGACACGGAGGAGGCACGGTGGAGACACGGAGGAGGCACGGAGGAGGCACGGAGGAGACACGGAGGAGGCACAGAGCAGGCACGGTGGAAGCACGGTGGAGGCACAGAGCAGGCACGGTGGAGACACGAAGGAGGCATGGTGGAGACACGGAGGAGGCACGGTGGAGACACGGAGGAGGCACGGTGGAGACACGGAGGAGACACGGAGGAGGCACGGTGGAGACACGGAGGAGGCACGGTGGAGACACGGAGGAGGCACGGTGGAGACACGGAGGAGGCACGGTGGAGGCACGGAGAAGACACGGAGGAGGCACGGAGGAGGCACGGTGGAGACAGGGTGGAGACAGGGTGGAGACCCGGCTTAGGCACGGTGGACGCACGGAGCAGGCACGGTGGACGCACGGAGCAGGCTCGGTGGGGACGACACGGTGGAGACGACGCGGTGGAGGCGTTGTAAAAAATAAAATGAAAAATAAACATTTGAACCGTTTTCATGTTCTAGTATCGAAAAAGAACAGAAATGTTGGTGTACGGTGCAACACTAATCTGTGTTACCACACGGACAGACACAGTAGATCCAAGGACAGTATGGTCGTAGCCAGTCCGGAGAGGAAATGAATAGCTCATGAAAAGTGGAGGGAAGATTTGAGGGATGAAATGTGGAGAGGAATCTATAAGCCTGATTCTTGGATCCAGTCTAGAAGTCACAGCTGTATCAGCAGGACCCCTCCCTCCCTTCCGTTCTTTCTTGTGCTCTCTCGCTCCATCCCTCGCAGCGTCTCTCTCTCGCTCTCTTTCCGTTTGCCAGTCAGAGTGGTGGAGTGATGCACAGCCCTCCACAAACTGACCTGTCAAGGCAGAGGGATGGAAAGAGTGGTGGATGGAGGGAGAGGGATGGAGAGGAGTATAAAGAGTGTATAAATCGTGCCATACAGTGTGCAAGACCCATTACCACGTTGCTTTATCAGCTCTGACAGACTGACTGACTGACAGACATTGTGCATCCCAAACGCTACAGCCAACGCGACACACGGTGAAACAATCACACCACCCAGCAGCCAAACACCGCACCCAACGTCATCCATCACACCACCACAACAAACTATTCCAGTCACCATCACACCACAAACTACAGTCAGAGGGACGAGGCTCCACTATTCAGCTCAGTAAGGGATGTGTGTGTCCCCACTACGGCAGCAGTCAGGACTGCTCTCCTGTTTCTCTAGAAGAAAGAGGCTCATTTATAATTCAACAGGCGTTGGAAGGAGGTCTCCACCCAGTGATTAGCTTAGCTTGGTGTAGAAGACAAAATAAGGCATTTAAAACAGACTCACGCACGGACACACACATTATTAGATTTCATTTCAGCAGGATACAGGAACACGGCCTTTCTACTAAAACCCAGTCAAAGCAGAGACTTTGAACTGGGAAATCGAACACAGAGAGAGAAGAGTTATCAGCAGAGAACACAAATCAGGTCATGGGGAATAAGGACTATTTCCTTTAGTCAGTCAGCCAATAAAGCTGCTCTTCTCTTTGCTGCTAGAGGACAAATCCTGTTCCTGTCTCAGCACCATCTCATCCTAGAGACGCAAGGACACAGATCTGCACGCGCGTACAGTTGAGTGAACAGGCCCACACAATAAGACAGTTCTCCACTACAGCCTTAGGCATTATCCCATTCTAGCTAGACTGTTTACAGTCACAACACAGTAGAGAAGCTCTAAACTTCTCACTTTTGCGCCAAGCTGTACAGTATATGAAAGAGAGAGAAAGAGCTAGAAAGAGTGCGAGAAAGAAATAGCGAGGGAGAAAGAGAGCGTGAAAGAGAGAAAGAAAGTGTGAGAGAGAGGGAAAGTGTGAGAGAGAGAGAGTGAGAGAGCGTGTAAAAATAACAGATTGGACAATCCCCCTGCTTGAGGTGCTGACACAGCACAATGTGGTGGGTTCTTCTGGGTTTATTCTGCATTCACCACCAACCAATCACAAGCTCCCATTTTCAATTTCCATAATTGGGTTTTTACTATGAGCTCATCAGATAGAGAGATGCTGTGTCTCTTGTTCTCTCTCCATCTCTCCCCTTCTCCTCCAAAAGGCCCTTTTCATTAGGCTCAATGCAGCCTTTTCATCCCAAAAGTGTCTCGTTTGTAATAAACAGAACGAAAAGCTAATCTGCTAACAGCATGAGTCAGACCTGCAGTCTCTCCATTCAAAGTGATGAGCAAGCAGCATGGAGGTTTACAGAGTGACAGTAACAATGGGCTTCCCCCCTCGGTCTGCACCACTTGACTATGACCTGAGAGAGCGACTCTATGGGAGGCACTATGGATATGGGACTGGGAGGCCCATAAGAGTGACAGAATGTCAGCTGTCAGACTGCATGGTTGACGTGGCAGTAGTAGGGAAGACGAGAGAGAGGGAGAACAGAACAGATGTGAACAGAGGGATGTAGAGGTTCAGGACTCACCAGTCTCTGCATCGTCTTGACGTGGGTGGGGCTGATGATGGAGAGAGAGATAGCGAGAGACAGAGAAGAGGGGAACAGAAGAGACACTCACCAGTCTCTGCATGGTCTTGACGTGGGTGGGGCTGATGGAGAGGGCCTCCTCGTACCAGCGTTTGGCCTCGTCCACGTTGCCCCGCAGCTCAGCCACCTGGCCCCGCATAAACAGCACGTTGTGGGACATGGGGAACAGGTTGGCAGCCTCCTGGGTGCAGGCCGTCGCCTCCGCAGGCTTGCCCATGCCAATGTACACCTCCGCTAGAGAGAGAAAGAGATAGGAGAGAGAGTAGATAGGGGAGAGGAGGACCGTGAGGTGACACACTGACACAAATAACTAGGACATACACTGACTGACTAACAGAAACCGTTTCAGACAGACCCACAGACACACACTTCCTATGGTAATGGGAGGTGCAGCAGACCAGAGGGGTGATAGCCATCTTTTGACTTAATGATTTCATCAAGAGAGGAAATGAGAGCTTCTAGCAGGTGGCAGCCAGCCTGATAAACATTTCACACACACACACACACACACACACACACACACACACACCTTATTGCTTTGTAAATAAGGGTTTAAAGTAAAGCCCATAGATCACATAGACAGAGACTTGAAAGTGAGTTTTCCAAAAGCAATAAAACAGACTTACATCCAAAGATCATATCATGTCTCCCATTTGTCTTCCTTTTGGGTGAAATAGCTGAAAAACTATAATAATAATTATGAGCAAACATGACCTTATAGTGGCACTGATGTGTGTGTGAGTCTGATTGTGTGAAACTGTCCCTGTGTTTCCGTATTTGTATGGATGTGTGTCCGTGTATGGCTGTGTCCGTGTATGGCTGTGTCCGTGTATGGCTGTGTCCGTGTATGGCTGTGTCCGTGTATGGCTGTGTATGGCTGTGTATGGCTGTGTCCGTGTATGGCTGTGTCCGTGTATGGCTGTGTCCGTGTATGGCTGTGTCCGTGTATGGCTGTGCCCGTGTATGGCTGTGCCCGTGTATGGCTGTGCCCGTGTATGGCTGTGCCCGTGTATGGCTGTGCCCGTGTATGGCTGTGCCCGTGTATGGCTGTGCCCGTGTATGGCTGTGCCCGTGTATGGCTGTGCCCGTGTATGGCTGTGTCCGTGTATGGCTGTGTCCGTGTATGGCTGTGTCCGTGTATGGCTGTGTCCGTGTATGGCTGTGTCCGTGTATGGCTGTGTCCGTGTATGGCTGTGTCCGTGTATGGCTGTGTCCGTGTATGGCTGTGTATGGCTGTGTCCGTGTATGGCTGTGTCCGTGTATGGCTGTGTCCGTGTATGGCTGTGTCCGTGTATGGCTGTGTCCGTGTATGGCTGTGTCCGTGTATGGCTGTGTCCGTGTATGGCTGTGTCCGTGTATGGCTGTGTCCGTGTATGGCTGTGTCCGTGTATGGCTGTGTCCGTGTATGGCTGTGTCCGTGTATGGCTGTGTCCGTGTATGGCTGTGCCCGTGTATGGCTGTGCCCGTGTATGGCTGTGCCCGTGTATGGCTGTGCCCGTGTATGGCTGTGCCCGTGTATGGCTGTGCCCGTGTATGGCTGTGCCCGTGTATGGCTGTGTCCGTGTATGGCTGTGTCCGTGTATGGCTGTGTCCGTGTATGGCTGTGTCCGTGTATGGCTGTGTCCGTGTATGGCTGTGTCCGTGTATGGCTGTGTCCGTGTATGGCTGTGTCCGTGTATGGCTGTGTCCGTGTATGGCTGTGTCCGTGTATGGCTGTGTCCGTGTATGGCTGTGTCCGTGTATGGCTGTGTCCGTGTATGGCTGTGTCCGTGTATGGCTGTGTCCGTGTATGGCTGTGTCCGTGTATGGCTGTGTCCGTGTATGGCTGTGCCCGTGTATGGCTGTGCCCGTGTATGGCTGTGCCCGTGTATGGCTGTGCCCGTGTATGGCTGTGCCCGTGTATGGCTGTGCCCGTGTATGGCTGTGCCCGTCTCTGTCTGTCTGTCTGTCTGTCTGTCTGTCTGTCTGTCTGTCTCCAGGCAGGCTGTTCTCTGAGCAGCCAGCTAAGCCTCCAGTGCTGTCCTCATTTGTTGGTCCCAGAGAAAGGAGGTTATATCCAGGACACCATCCCCCATCTTTCCATTCTCTGGCATTTTGGAAAATCTTCATGGAGCGCCACAGCCCTGCTCACCCTCCAGCAGCGTGTGTGTGTGTGTGGACGAGACTGTTTGGGGTTAGTTCACAAAGCCTCAGCAGCACTACTAGATAGGCAAGCAGTAGCAGCTGGCTGAGGGAGGGAGGGGACCTTGCTCTGCTCTGGCCTCCGCTTCTGGCATTTCAACGCTCTGCAGTGAGAGCAGGAGCGGATTCATCTCCCTCTCCCTGCACCCCCCCTCCTTCTCGTCTTCTCTCTACTTGCCTTCGCCCCATTTTTCTCTATCCCCTCTCTAACTTCCCCTTCTTTCTCTCACCCCATTTCCTTCTCTCAATGCCCCCCTATCCTCTCACAATGCCCCCATCCATCCTTATATCTCCCTTTCAGAGCTGACTCAAAGAGAGGCAGTTTTATTGGGAGGTGACGTCCCCTTGGTTTTCTTATCAGTGTGAGTATCTAAGTATCTAAGGATGGCGATAAGGATAATGACCACATAAAGCAGTCAGTGTGTGTGTGTGTGTTCTTTCCCACCCATCGCAGGGGGACTGCAAATGAAAGGCAGCAGCAACAGTCCAGGAGGCCCTGCCTGGGATATGTTAACGCTTGACAGTCAGACCACCTCACAGGAACATATCGATTCCATTAAGCTGCTGTCTGCTACCCCACCTCCCCTGAGTCAATGGATTACCACTCCCACACACACCCTGCCAATCACTAACACCATACACAAGCATGAACACAAGTGCACACAACACACAACTCCAGGATATCATTCTGGATAATGGATATCATTTTTGGTACACATAATTAATGAGAGTAGGATAAGGGTATAATACAATAACAGCAGGATAGTACAGCAGCATTATACTAACTCCCCTCTGGCTGTCCAGCCTGTGTGTTACTACCATAGCTGTGTGTTATAGTGGTGTACTACCATAGCTGTGTGTTATAGTGGTGTACTACCATAGCTGTGTGTTATAGTGGTGTACTACCATAGCTGTGTGTTATAGTGGTGTACTACCATAGCTGTGTGTTATAGTGGTGTACTACCATAGCTGTGTTATAGTGTACTACCATAGCTGTGTGTTATAGTGTACTACCATAGCTGTGTGTTATAGTGTACTACCATAGCTGTGTGTTATAGTGTACTACCATAGCTGTGTGTTATAGTGTACTACCATAGCTGTGTGTTATAGTGTACTACCATAGCTGTGTGTTATAGTGTACTACCATAGCTGTGTGTTATAGTGTACTACCATAGCTGTGTGTTATAGTGTACTACCATAGCTGTGTGTTATAGTGTACTACCATAGCTGTGTGTTATAGTGTACTACCATAGCTATGTGTTATAGTGTACTACCATAGCTATGTGTTATAGTGTACTATCATACCTGCGTGGAGCCAGATCTGAGCCAGAGTCATCCAGGGGTGTAGGGGTCCATGTTTGGGGGCGCTGCTCTGCATGGAGGAGGCCACCTCTGACAGGGCCTGTTCCACCCGCGACGCGGCCATGGATGTGGCATGGACCGAGCCTGCAGATAGAGGGGGAGGAGGAGAGGACGACAGGGGAGAAGAGGGGGTAAGCACAGCAGCACCAGCACCTCCTCATGGTAAAAGGATGCAACTTTAGGCTAATGTTACTCCACTCATTCTGCATCCATCGTTCAGGACATTAGCTGCACAAACCTTCACACACAGATGGCTTCATGCCTTCACAAAAAGCTTCATGTTATATAGGCTACTAGTGACAGGCAGCGTTACTAAGTCAGCAGCTATTAACTGTCGATTATCCTTGCAAACCACTGATTCACATATCCAGACGTATAGACATACAATAACCTGGCTGTAGCTGTACAAACTAGGCCAACTGATTTGGGACTGGAGTTGGTGGAAAATACTATTTGGAGTGGATACTACTTTCCCCGGCTCTAAAGAGCGAGAGAGCTTTCATTATTGGCCTTAAAGAGCTTTAGATTAAAGCACAAATGGTCCCTATCTTCAAATCCTGTCAAGAAGATCTAGTGAAAGCACCGGGGCAAAGAAAAGTCCTGTGATGAATTTAGGGGGGAGAGAAAATATCCCTGGCAATAGAGAGATGTTTTTGATAAGGTCTTGCGAGTTGGGAGGAGAGATTTGATTTGTGTTTAAGCTGAAATGCTGCTAAGAGGATTTAGTGAAATGGGAATAGGAATCAGTCTCTGGGTTCTCAATCTGCATGGCAGGCTTTTGGTGAGGCACACACGGCCACTTCACTCTCACACACACAGCACACACACACACTTTCTGCATACTGGAGCTCAGTGACTCTTACGCTATAGACCCTTTAACAACCAGTAGCATCCATCTATGGTCCACATGAATGCTTTAACATGTACTCTTCTCCTCAACACACGTCATTCACCATTGCTACCGACTGGCCATAAAACACAACACCGACTCCTTTTATTGCCTCAACACACGAGTGATGAACACAAACTGAACCATACAAATACCGTCCTATATGGTTATAGCTCTATGATCTGAACACAATAGCTCCTCTAAGAAGTCTCTCTCATACAACTACACATTCTCATCCTTCACTCTGTCTCTCTGAACACCCACACCACAGGATTACAGGCAGGCAGGCAGCCTTTCGCGTCAAACTGCTTCACTCTTCTCTCTCATATCAGAAAAATAACATGTTTGCTTTCTCTCTGGCTCCCTGGTTATTGACTGAAGCGACAGTCACACAGTATGCACCTACAAACCCTGTCAGTGTCCCAAATTGCATCCTATTCCATATATAGCGCACTACTTTTGACCAGAGCCCTATGTACCCTGGTCAAAAGTAGCACTGTAAAGGGAATAGGATGCCATTTGGGACTCAGGGCCTGAGATCGATACTCTTCCCTCCCTCACAGCAGCACTAAGCCTACAGAGCCCCAGTCTCAGCCCTAGCCCCCACATTTAGCATGCAGACTGGAGACACCGGCTCTGTTCAAAAGTAGTGCACTATATCTGGAATAGGGTGCCATTTGGGATGCATCCAGCGTCAACCATGGAACTACACAGCCACGTCAGCCAAATTGAGCATATTGGCAAGGTCTGAAGGGCTTTGCCTGTTCTAGTCATTCTATTTCTATGGACACACCAACTTGATATGGCTGAAGGTTTATCGCAGAAGGAAGGAACACCCGGTTGAGTGGAGGGATTGATTGTTTTAAAAGGTCCCTGGATAGATGGAGAAAGAGCACCAGGAGCTGTACCATCAAGACAGACAGCTGTGTCACCAAGCAGGCTGTAGATACTCGTTTTATCCAATGAAGTCAATTAAAATGGCACCCACTGCAGGTGAAAGGGTCAAATTAAGCCTGGATTAAACTGGTGTAATCTTAACCTGGATGAGTGAAAATGGTAATCCATGCAGTTAGGAAAAAGTACACAAACACTCTCTCACACGCACACACACAGCGGCCTAAAAGGGTAGCCAAAAGTGCCTTCATGCAAGGTACAAAGCGCAAGGCACTAATGGAGAGCGATGTGGAGGGTGGGTTGTCAGTTCACAGCAGCACAGAAAGAATCTACATGTTCTTAAAGAAACAGTATCCATTTCACTGGGGCATGAGAGGACAGAGCTGCTTCCTCCTCATCCATTCCCCTTTTTTGTTTTGTTTCTAGTGAAGTCCAAGAGAATGTCAAAGAACACCGGGCTGGATGTATGACAAGAGTGTGGCTTGTGTGTGTTCGGGAAGCATAAATGAAACCTATTAATAGTCTGTGAAAGCCTAGAGGCCCAGCAGTGAAACTAACTGGTCTCTACAACACAAGTCAGTCAGTCATGGACAACATAGTCCATAGCTCTTTAACTAAACACAAATAAAATTACAAATGAAAAAACAAAAACACCGCTAGCCCGTCTGGGATTGGTCTGGCTAATGAGCTCTGTATTGTATGGTGGAGGGAGCCCATACGATAAGGCTGTGTGTCTGGTGGATAGAATAGAGCAGCCAGCCAGGGGAAATGATACTGCCTCTTTAATTATGGAGCTGCCTACTCCATAGCTGGCCCACCGAGTCAGGAAGCTCAGTGAGCTAATTGTTTAGCTGTAGCACAAAGGGCCTGAGGACAAAAATAAATAAATTAAACAAAACAAAACAGAAAATAAGGTGAGCTAGCGAATAGCGGCCGGACAGCCTCCAGTATGGTCCACACGTGGTGGATGACTGACTGACTTTAGGAGCACAGACAGACAGAGGGACAGGCAGGTGGGTTGGTGGTGACGGATGGATACATTGACTGTGGAGGAAAAGAAAAATCAGGCCAAGGCCAGGAGGCGTGATACATCAGTCAGAGTCCAGCGTCAGTGGGAGAGAAGGAGCGGAGGGAGAAAAGCGCTACTTACAAACTGAAAACATGGAGTAAAAACCATGATACTGATGAAAGTTAGCATCTGGAGCGCTGCCTTTAAAATAACAAATCAACAAACAACAAAGAACAAAGATTACTTAAAATAGAAAATTAATTAAAGAGGGAAAATTAAAGAGATACAGCTAGGAGAAAACTTTAAAATCACTTCCACTCAACAACAAAACTGAAGTATACTTAACAGAAACATTTCAAAAAGACACTAACATTAGTGACTGCTGAAGTTATTTATGCTAAGGTAGTGTCAGTGAAAATGGATCCACACAATGATTTACTATCAATGTGTCAATCCAATCCATCCTAAACTGCTTCACCCCTGCACGTTTTGTGCAAGCTTTTCCTTCCTTAAAATCACCTTTATCACGTTCCTTATTTAAACATCAAACATGCATTATGACGGGCAAACACAAAAACCTTGGACCTCTATATTGCAGGTGTAAATACACTGTGGTTATTTGAAGTGCCTCAATCCAACCCTTTATCAAGCAGTAAAACATAAAATGATACAATGGAAGGTGACGAGGGAAAGATAGAACACCAAAGGACAAATTAACAGAGTGATGAATAGAAAGAGAAAGCCAGGGGACACAGAGAGCTTGATAGAGGAGAGAACATAACAGGAAGTACTGTGACGTGTGTGTGTGGAGTGAGCGTGCTTGAGCGAGTGCGGGTGGGTTTTTACCTGTATTGCCGGTAGAGTGTACCTGTAGTACTAGTGCCTAACCAGAACCTCTCCTCACACTCTGTATCCTACACTTCCTCTGTTAACCCCAAAACATGCCAACTGAACTGACATCTTGTTTGTCAGACGTTGTTGTTTCTCAGGCAGATTAGGGACTTAACGTCGTCCACTCAGTGTCTCCGTGGCGATAGGACAGGATCCCGTTATGCCCACAGGACTGGACACACCCGACTCACTATTGGGCCGACCCAAATCATACTGTGCTGGCTGGCTATGATATGTTTTCACCTCGTCCTTTCCAGCATGGTCTTTTAGCATTGTTAAGGAACTATACATAGAACACACACCACACCACAGCCCAGAACACTGGTACACTACAACTACTGTATCTAGGGCTTAATCAGTGAAGTCACTTTCTAAATGGCACCCCATTACCTATAGTGCACTACACCAGAGTCAAAACTAGTGCACTATGTAGGGAAAAGGGTGCCATTTTGGACGAGTAAAAAAAAAACGCACACCCAGCAAGCATGGTTGTGATTGGGCAGTGAGTCACGCACGCCACAACATGCCATTGGCCGCACGTGGTGCAGAGGAGCATTACTATTGGTGGACTCTCGTCGAGGGGTGTGGTCACAGAAAGCATGATGGCCGCCGGCTGGCTTCGGGGGGTGCAGAGGGGGATCGGCCCTGGGGGGTGTGATGGGTGGAGGGAGGTGGGAGGGGCCGGCGTGAAAGAGAGGGGAAGAGGGCTCGGACCCCGAGAGAGAGGAGGAGCCAGAGACTAGAAACAACAGAAAAGTAAAAGATGACACAGATATATATATATAAAAAACACAGAACATATGAAGACTGCAGCCTTTCCTTAGCAACAGCTAACTGAAAGTAGAGAAAATGGCATAGCTGACTTAAAGAGACCTTTCGGTTGATCAGTCTGAGGAGTATTTCTGTCTTTGTGGGGAAAAACTAATTCTGATTGGCTGGGCCTGGCTCCCCCGCCCCTACCCAGTCATGTAAAATCCATAGATTAGGGCCTAATGAATTGACTTAAACTGAATGATTTTCTTATATGTAACTGTACCATTTTTAAAATTGTGGCATGTTCCGTTTATATTTTTTTTCAGTATACTCTGATACGGTATGGTGTAACACACAGATAAAAGCCTTTATTGTGATAGGAAGGACAAGCTGTTGGACATTGAACACTGCAGTAAAAAACATGAATATTTAGAAAATGAAAGATGTTGATCAAACGGTCACACACTTTGACAGGATGTAGTCTACAGGGTGTGTCTTCACACCTCTGACAGAGACAGAATGGGGAAATACAAGATGTGATGTTTAAAATGTCTGGACAGACTGCTTTAGTGTCGTTTTCTAGCTGCAATGACAAGAGACCTTTATATATTTTTTCTTTTCTTTTCTAGACTGCTGAGGAGGCTGGTGAGAGGAGTTATAGGAGGAATGGCTGGAATGGAATAAATCACATCAAACAAATGGAAACCACATGTTGAACTCCATTCCATCAATTCCATTCCAGCCATTACAAAGAGCCCATCCTCCTATAGCTCCTCCCACCAGCCTCCGCTGTTAGAATGGTATTCCTTGGCTTCTTCAATATACAGGTGTGGTTGTAGATACAGTAGTCATGTTGAGACAGGACACAGTGTGACGACAGAGACTTGGACAGGGATGTACAGTTACAGTAGTAGACTCATGTGAATATATGTAGCTGCTGCTAGAGAGGCTTTAACCTGCATGTCCCTGGGATTCATTTTAATACATTTTCATGACCTACAGGCATTTGAAGCTTTCTGCTTCCCTCATAATGGGATAGCAACCATGTTAAGTAGCCTGGTCACATATCTGTTTGTTCTCTTGCCAACTCCACCGTCACTGTCAAGCCCCTGATGGCACACACTCAGGCTACATGTTAAGTGTCCTGGGGTAAGCTAGTGTCCTGCTTTTATAACTCCTCTCCATTTCACTATGGTTGCGAGGTAGTGGTAGTGAGGTTAGACTTACCCGTCTCTGGATCACTGAAGTCAGGCAGCGTCATGGCATTGAGCGTCCTTCGGTCTGCTATGGCTCTATCCAACAGGCTGCTGCCTCGACCTGAATCACTGGACACACACAAACAGAGAAAATAGGTAAAACACCAACTAGACAGCTAAGCTTCCTGAAAACCCTCCCTGCCCATCTATCCTCTTAGCATGACTGCTGCACAGGTTAAGAGCTGTGTTTTTGTCTGTCTTTGGTAAGATTCACAGTTACTGCAATGGGATAGGTGATGAAACCGAGAGCAACGCTCCAAGTTTAGGAAGGATTAAGGTACCAGGCAGTGGACTGGGTCTGCCTCTGCTACAAAGACTAATGCAAAATCCAGGTCATGAAACAGAAGGATGTACTGGATAGTCACGAATTTGGAGATATCCCCTAATCAAGTGTCACAGGGACAGTTAAACATTCTGATGTATTGGTCTGGGTGGATTACTGGTCCCTGTCTGAACTCCTGCATCTTTCTACTCATTCTGTCATATCCAGGAAATCACAGCCACGAGCAAAAGGAGAGTCCAGTTCAGTTCTGTCGTTTGTTTGGGATGGTATATTTCAACAGCATTGACGGGAAACGCACGCAGAGGCAGTAAAACTCAAAATGCGAGACAGAAGAACCGCCATAAAACAGAGCTTTAACACAGCAATGTGTTCGCTTCCGGTCTATTCCCCTCCTGTAGGGTTTGACTGAGGTAAACACTATTTCACCGTCTATAATGACCAGCGAGTATACACAGACAATACAGTATAGTGATAGTAGGGCAACAGTAGCCTCGGCCCCCGTCTATGGGGGGTGGGTGCAGCAGAGGACCAGGAGGAGAGGTGTCTGGTTACTTGTAATTGATCTCCGTGGACTAAACCTCTTCAGTTTAACGAGAGTCTGACATGGAGGTGAGGGACTGATCTGTCCACGCTGACTCGCGCTCTCTCTCTCTGCTGCATGGCTACCATTAGCTGCAGACGGGCTGTGTCCCAAATGGCACCATATCCATATTGTAGTCCACCATTTTTGACAGGAGTCCATAGTGTAGTGCACTAACTAGGGAATAGGCACCATTTGGGACACACACTCTGGAGATTTTGGGTTATGGCTAGACGAGACAGTAACAGTAAGGAAAGGAGTATACGTCATTTAGCTCAATCAATCAACGTTGTATAGTAGTTACAGAGTTACAAAGTGCTTTCATGTACTCTGCTCTCAGGCCTGTGTTTCTCTTTAAAGCGTGGTAAAAAGCCATGGATAAAAATCAGGGAAGCAGTGCTGCTCCATCTCTCGTGATAGTTAATACCAGTGTTTTGCAGGAGATTGTGGCTAAAGTCGGTGCACATATTTACAAAAGGAGATCGGGTTAATGCACATTTGGCCCCAGACTCAGACCAGCCTCACTCGCTCGTCCTTTTCTGACATTCCAAAACACTACATTATACGGCATAATATTCCTGAAGGTGGTTTGTAATACCGCAGGTTGCAATAGTAGTGTGTCCGACATATTTTACTGCTATTTTCCATACACAGTTCCATTCAATCTAGCGGACAAAACATGTTGCCTGTGTAATGGGTACTACTATACTGTACCTGGGGTTGGTGAGGTTGTAACAGGACTTCCAGATCTGCAGCATGTGTTTGCAGGTGAGCAGAGCCTCCTCAGGTCCTCGACACAACGTCTCCAGCTTCACCTTGGTGAACAACAGGCTGCGGGGAGACACCCAGTTTGAGACACAGGATAACACACAGTTATCTACAGAGTGGACTCTCTGCATCTCTTTATAATGATACAACTCAGATAAAAACATTGTAGTAATACAGGTGGTGTGGGAGAAATGTAGTATTTTCCACCCAGCACCTAAGCTATGTGTACACACTGAGGTTGCAGAGAGAGGAGAGCACCCTTCACCGCCTGCTACACACTCCATCGTCAATGAGTAGCATTAGAATTCTATCTCCAGGATGCTTGGGAGGAGATCTAGCAGAGGAGGGGTGCATTCACCAAGAGAAGAGAAGAGTAGCGTTTGATGAAAGCCTATGTAGACACTAATTTGCTCCCAGAGAGAGAGTAGTGTGAGAGTGAGACAATTCCATTGGTCTGGTGTGGTGGACGGTGGTGGACAGTGCTGTGAATTAAGTTCCCATTTATAGACTCCTCCCCCATCTCACCCACCCTTCTCTCCTAGGCGAACACGTTCCTCCCAGTGCAGCACTGTGATATAAATACAACATGACCTTACCGTCACCTTTCCATCTCCTCCTCATCCCAACATACACACAACCCCCACCAAATGGTTAAACAAAAAAATGAAAATAAAACACATATATATTGAATACATAGTTGAAGTCGGAAGTTTACATACACTTAGGTTGGAGTCGTTAAAACTAATCTAAAACTAAAACTAATCTCCACAAATTTCTTGTTAACAAACTATAGTTTTGGCAAGTCGGTTAGGAAATCTACTTTGTGCATGACACAAGTCATTTTTACAACAATTGTTTACAGACCATTTTACTTATAATTCACTGTATCACAATTCCAGTGTGTCAGATGTTTACACACTATAACCTGCCCAGGGACTGCGGTTGAAAATTAGCCGGCTGGCTAAAACCGGCACTTTTACTGAAACGTTGATTAATGTGCACTGTCCCTGTAAAAATAAAATCAACTCAACTCAACTAAGTTGACTGTGCCTTTAAATAGCTTGGAAAATTCCAGAAAATGATGTCATGGCTTTAGAAGCTTCTGATAAATGATGTCAATTAGCCTGAGTCAATTGGAGGTGTACCTGTGGATGTATTTCAAGGCCTACCTTCAAACAGTGCCTCTTTGCTTGACATCATGGGAAAATCAAAAGAAAATCAGCCAAGACCTCAGAAAAAAGATTCCAAACGCCTGAAGGTACCGCGTTCATCTGTACAAACAATAGTATGCAAGTATAAACACCATGGGACCACGCAGCCATCATACCGCTCAGGAAGGAGACGTGTTCGGTCTCCTAGAGATGAATGTACTTTGGTGCGAAAAGTGCAAATCAATCCCAGAACAACTGCAACGGACCGTGTGAAGATGCTGGAGGAAACAGGTACAAAAGTATCCATATCCACAGGAAAATTAGTCCTATATCGACATAACCTGAAAGGTCACTCAGCAATGAAGAACCACTGCTCCAAAACCGCCAGAAAAAAGCCAGACTACGGTTTGCAACTGCATACCGGGACAAAGATCTTACTTTTTGGAGAAATGTCCTCTGGTCTGATGAAACAAAAATAGAACTGTTTGGCCATAATGACCATCGTTATGTTTGGAGGAAAAAGGGGGAGGCTTAGAAGCCGAAGAACACCATCCCAACCATGAAGCATGGGGGTGGCAGCAACATGTTGTGGGGCTGCTATGCTGCACTTCACAAAAATAGATGGCGTCATGAGTAGTGAAAATGATGTTGATATATTGAAGCAACATCTCAAGACATCAGTCAGGAAGTTAAAGCTAGGTTGCAAATGGGTCTTCCAAATGGACAATGACCCCAAGCATACTTCCAAAGTTTTGGCAAAATGGTTTAAGGACAACAAAGTCAAGGTATTGGAGGGGCCATCACAAAGCCCTGACTTCAATCCTATAGAAACAAAATGTGCGAGCAAGGAGGCCTACAAACCTGACTCAGTTACACCAGCCCTGTCAGGAGGAATGGGACAAAATTCACCCAACTTATTGTGGGAAGCTTGTGGAAGGCTACCCAAAACGTTTGACCCAAGGTAAACAATTTAAAGGCAATGCTACCAAATACTAATTGAGTGTATGTAAACTTCTAACCCACTGGGAATGTGATGAAAGAAATAAAAGCTGAAATAAATCTCTAATATTATTGACATTTCACGTTCTTAAAATAAAGTGGTGATCCTAACTGACCTAAGACGGAATTTTTACTAGGACTAAATGTCAGGAATTGTGAAAAACTGAGTTTAAATGTATTTGGCTAAGGTGTATGTAAACTTCTGGCTTCAACTGTAAGTATTCACAATCCTGAGTCAATGCATGTTAGAATCATCTTTGGCAGCGATTACAGCTGTGTCTTTCTCGGTAAGTCTCAAAGAGATTTCCCCACCTGGATTGTACAATATTTGCACATTATTCTTAAAAAAAATAATCAAGCTCTGTCAAGTTGGTTGTTAATCATTATCAAGTCTTGCCATAGATTTTCAAGATGATTTAAGTCAAAACTGTAACTACGCTTCTCAGGAACATTCAACGTAATCTTTGTAAGCTACTCCAGTGTATATTTGGCCTTGTGTTTTAGGTTATTGACCTGCTGAAAGGTGAATTTGTCTCCCAGTGTCTGTTGGAAAGCAGACTGAACCAGGTTTTCCGATAAGATTTTGCTTGGACTTATCCCCCCAAAACGCCCTTGCCGATGACAAGCATACCCATAACATGATGCAGCCACCACTATGCTTGAAAATATTAAGAGTGGAACTCTTGGATTTGTCCGAAACATAACACTTTGTATTCAGGACATAAAGTTAATTTCTTTGCCCAATGTTTTGCCGTTTTACGTTAGTGCCTTACAAACAGGATGCATGTTTAAGAATATTTTTTATTCTGTACAGGTTTCCTTCTTTTCGCTCTGTCATTTAAGTTAGTATTGTGGAGTAACTACAATGTTGTTGATCCATCCTCACTTTTCTCCCATCACAGCCATTAAACTCTGTTTTAAAGTCACCATTGGCCTCATGGAAAATCCTTGAGCGGGTTTCTTCCTCTCTGGCAACTGAGTTAGGAAGGATGCCTATATCTTTATAGTGACTGGGTGTATTGATACACCATCCAAAGTGTAATTAATAACTTCACCATGCTCAAAGGGATATTCAATGTCTGCTTTATTCAGGTGCCCTTATTTGCAAGGCATTGGAAAACCTCCCTGGTCTTTGTGGTTGAATCTGTGTTTGAAATTCACTGCTTTACTGAGGGACCTTAATAGATAATTGTATGTATGTATGTATGTATGTATGAGGTACAGAGACGAGGTAGTCATTCAAATATCATGTTGAACACAAATATTGCACACAGAGTGAGTCCATGTAACTTATTATGTGACTTGTTAAGTATAAAAAGGCTTGCCATAACAAAGGGGTTAAAGAGTCAAGACATTTCAACTTTTCATTTTTAATGAATTAGTTAAAACAATTCTAAAAATATAATTCCAATTTGACATTATGAGGTATTGTGTGTAGGCCAGTGACACAAAATGTCAATTTAATCCATTTTAAATTCAGGCTGTAACACAAGGCACAGTAAATATTCACAGAACTCACCCTCAGCGTCATGTTTTTACACGCACACATAGCCGTGCACACACACACACACACACACTTACTTCACTCTCCCCCAGGGAGAGCCGATGCTCAATCAAGCTTGTGTAAAAACAGGGTAAAAAAAGAATACAAAATTGGAAAATGAAAAAGCGTGTTCTTTTTAATTTTATGTAAGTGGCTGAGGCAGAGATACCGAGGCACAGAAGCCAATACTGTGCTGGCCTGAGGGTACAGCAGACTAAATCTATTAGATATTGTGAAATTCAAACACCGGAAACAAACAGAGCAGGGAAAAGAGAGATAAAAAAGAGGATCTCAGAGTTACGTAGAGTCAGGGGTGTGAGAGGGGCAGGGTTTGTGCACAAATTAACCATCAGACAGAGATGATGGAGAGACGGCAAAGGAAAAAGCACTCTGATTTCTATCAGTAACTAACACACAGCTCCGAAAATACAATTAAAATTGCTGTCTCTCTCTGCCGCCAAAATAACCACGCTGATCTGTGTGTGTGTGGATGGCTGGCATGCCGTACCCACTGCCCACTCCCTCTGCCCTTCCTGGTAGCAAACCCTCCCATCCCCAGGCATCACACTGGTCTAATTAAGGATGCCATGTGCTGATCTCCCTGATGCCCAGGACAATGTTAATAACACACTGAGCAGAGTGGCACGCTGACTGATCCTTTGGTTAATGTGTTTGTTCACATGCCAACACCAAAGCTATAGACTAATGCCTCTGTGATGGCCTGCATGAGTATGAGGAGTTTAGAGTGAGTATGAAGAGTCCGATGTGGAGAAAGATTCCAGACTCACATGAAGCTTTCTGGGTACTCGCTGAGCGCCATCTCGATGATGTTGAGAGCGTCGTGGTAGTGTTTCTGGGCCGATAGCAGCAGGGCCAGCAGGTGGAGAGAGTGCACGTCGTCTCCCTGCAGCTGCAGAGCCTGACGCACGTACCCCAGTGCCTCCGGGATCTACAGCACACAGATCACATAGACCACCAGTCATCCACAGCCAGAGGTGCTGCTATCTGGCCATGCTGGAGAGGATGCACTTTCTGACCACAAATGTCATTTTAATCACTAACCCAATGGTTCACTTCTCCAGTCCTCCTGTACACCAAACAGCAGTCCCGGACAAATGCCTGATTCAACTCATTGAGGGCCTGATGATTAGTTGACAAGTTGAATAGAGGTGTGTTTGTCCAGGGCAACAATAAAACATGTGTACGATTGGGGGTATTGGAGGACAGGAGATGTGAAACACTGCCCTAACCTAAAGTAGGGCAAACAGCTCATGTACTTGCTCAGCAGTTTTATATACACCCCCCCCCCCCCCCATGCCCATCTTGTGAAAACCAATTACAAGTCTGATGGAGTAGATACATGCTCAAAAACAGCTTACTCGTTAACACCTGCTTCCATCACCCCGGTAATAACTAATATAAGGTCCTTTACATTTGTCTTCCACTTCGAAAATCAATGGTATATGTTAGCTGTGTGTGTGTGTGTGTGTGTGTGTGTGTGAGTGAGTGAATCAATACTGGCCAACAGATGGAATCTAATCAGAGACTACATTTGGTATTAGAGGCACCTGGGGGTTTTATAATAATACAGTACAATGGCTGTCTATCACTGAATGTAATTACAATTCACAATCCCTCTCTATCCTCTCCTCTCCCCTCTCCAGACCTGCTCCCGTCAGAAATGCACCCTTGACATTTCCGTCTCATGGTTTTTAAATCAATTTTAATGTCACATTATTTCCAGACTCCCCGTGTCTCAAACCAACACTTTATTTGGGTCTTTATCACCATAGAAACAGTCCTGGTCCCTCTATCAGCGGTTAGATTTCATCTATCTCCCTCAATCTGATGGGAGGATCGACGAGAGATTACAGAGGAAGGACAGAGAGAAGACAGAGAAAAAATGAGAAAGACACACGGGGGGGTATAGAGAGGAGTATAGAGTTGAGAAAGAGACTATATACATGGAGAGACCGAAAGAGCGAGTTTACATTGACCCGTGTGAAAGATGAGCACCTTTACCTCGTAGGGGGTTGAGGCACTGAGCGGAAACACACACATCTATCTACAGGGAGTATCAGTGTTGCTAAACCAGCTCCGACACGCAGAGAAGCTCATTAGTTCCATCCTGACTCTGAGCCACAGTGTGTGTGTGGCCTTACCTGCCGTGACACAGCCAGCTGCAGGGCCAGGTAGAAGGCAGCCAGGTGGTCTGTGGGGGACAAGCTCTGGGCTCTGAAACAGAGATGAGGAGTAGTGAGTGAGTAGGTAGGTACAAAGTGTCCTTCAAATACTATCAGCAGGTACCACTGATCCACTATGGCATTACAAAAATATATATATACCCTTGCATGACTGCTGCTGAGAATGCTGATTGATTGCAGTTTCATAAAGCAGGGAAATGAATGCACTCACCGGGATTTTTTTAAACCACTATCCTATAGTACCAGGTCCTATTACGCTGGAAATACCAGGGGACTAACCTTGAATGAGTCAGGTATATATCCATCCAATCCCCTACTGAACAAGCCACTCCAAGCCCTGCCCTGTCTTGGCCTGCCCCAAACCACTTGAGGTGGGCTTACATGGTTCTCACCAAACGATCTCTGTGCTTAAACAGGCTCTTTTATACCAGTGCTGAGTTAATGTGTCAGGAGAGTGGTGTGAGACTGAGGAAGATTCAACCTCCATTATGGGAGCCAGGGCCGAGAAGCCCCAGAGGGGAGTAGAGGCAGGGACAGAGACAGGAAAGAGGAGACACGGGGATGGGGTACAGGGTACAAGGAGAGTGGTGTCAGACAACACCACCATTAGAGAGACAGCAGGGGCAGGGAGACATCGAGAGAGGGGATGTGGGACAGGGATATCTATATTGCTTCATTCTTTAAAAACTGAGAGGTACGAGGACTCACCTCTGGAATGCACCCAGGGCCTTCCTCTGATACTCCTCCTGCATCCCCCGTAGGGACGCTGTAGGGAGAAAGAGGGAGAGAGAGAGGGAGAGACAGGAAGGGGATGAGGGGTGTGGGAGATGGAGAGGAAATATGAGGGGAAAAATGAAAAGAGAAAGTGGACAAACAGCAGGAGAGAAAGGAGTAAACAGAGCAGAAAACAGAGAAGGCAGCAGATGGGAGAGCCACATCAATTGAGTGAGCATTTAAGAGCGAGTGAAATGGAGAGAGACAGAGAGAGGGAAATGGAGTGAAGAACAGACGGGAGGGGAGGAAGGAGATTGAGAGAAGGCAAGAGAATGAGAAACAAAAGGGGAGTGAGTGATTAGGTTCAGGAGGAGGAAGGGAAGGGAGCTTACATTAGGCTTCGTTAAGTCATAAATATTCAGCTTGTGTACGCCATATGTTACAGTGGAGATAAGCTGAATGTGGGAGTGAGAGGAGAGCAATGTAGGACTGTCATACACCAGAGATAGTCAGTGGCTGTTAGTGTGTCTGGGTGAGGTGTGACTGGGTGAGGTGTGACTGATAGCTGTGGACATTAATGTGTTATGGTCATGTCACATTAACAATCCTTTCCCTCCTTACCTCACTCTGATCTAAAAGAACTGAGCAGATGAAAGCAATCCTACTGATTTTCCACCATTTCTTTTACCCGTCCAATCAAGTGCAAATGAAAGGGAGGAGACGAGGAGAGGACATGTTTTCAAGAAATTGAGACAGAGCCCTGGCCCTGGGTGGAATACTGTACGATGTCAGTGGCTGAAAGTGGGAGCGGTCCCTCACCGTCTGTAGCCTTGAGGCTGTACACCAGGCCGATGGCTAGGTAACCTTTAGCTCGGAACTCTGAGGCCTTCTCCCCCATGTCCACCACCATCTTAGCAAAACACTCTCCTTCCTCCAGCTAGACAGAACGAGTGAGAGACTATTAGAGTCCTATAATGGAGAAAGTTAAATCACATGGGAAAAATAATGTCATGATTTCTACGAGAGATATGCGAGGACCGTTGCTGGGCTTGTTGTTGTCGCTCACCCAATGGAGTGCTCCGATGCACAGCTTGACGGCTAGCAGGGGAATGGTTGGGTCGTCGGGCTTCAGACGGATACACTCCTTCAATACCTTTACCGCTCGGGCCGACTGAGCACACACACACACGGTCAAGGACAGAGTAATGCTGTACATAAATTAAATAAGCATGATGTCACAGTAGTGATGTCAGACTTACCTTCCCAGCAGCCATCAGTGAAAGGGCCAGCTGGTACCAGAGATGGAACTCCTCAAAGGCAAACTTCATGGCCCTCTCAAGACACTGCAGACGCAAGACAAAGATCAATAACACTCACTTGATATCACATTTACCTGTCAATTAAAATAGAGAAATATCTGAATTCAACATTACTCAGGCATTACAATGTTACTCAAGAAAGTAAATACATTTTGAGAGTGTCTAAGTCAAACCCATGAAAGGCTTTATTTGAACAGGCTTTGGAGCCTTAGTTTTGATGTCTTCATGTAGAAAATAGTAAAAATAAAGAAAAACCCTTGAATGAGTAGGTGTGTCCAAACCTTTGACTGGTACTATATCAAATATAAATAATAAATCACCTCAAGGAACAAGGCAAAGTACCAGGCACGGAGACATTTTTAGATCAACCCAGAGTGTGTGTGTATTTGCAGTATGTTGTGGTTGGAGAACGGCAGGCTGTGGCCACAGTTGTCACTGCAGGAGGTTGCGGCAGCAGGAGGCCGTGTCTGCAGCATTGCAAGGAGCTGATCTGAAAGGGTTTCTAGGCAGGCTGTGGGGGTATTAGGACTAATCACACACAAAGAGCTTACTGGGGACATTTTAATTGAACAGGGTGGCAGGGTGGCCCAGGCAGAACAATCAAAGGCAGATTAAAAGGCAGTGTAACACACACACACACTGAAGAAAGCCAGAGGACAGAGGAAGACAAGCAATATATGTATAATGCTCCAAGTGTGTTTCAGTACAGGCAGATGACTAAGGGTAGCATTTTAAGACACAGGGCTAACACAAACAACACAATGTTGATAATTCAAGACCATACTTTATAGAGCCTTGGCACAAAATACTCCCCCAGGCTGCTTGTTGTATTCACAAGCCAAACCATTGGCTTTCTCTGCTATCACAACTTTGATCAACACAATTCTCTCTCTCAAGGAGAAAGACAGGTTTAAAAAAAAAAAAAAATGTTTTGGATTAGTGTTTCTGATGACTGCAGTAACAGTAGCAGTGTCTTGGAGTCTATGCAGTTAGTGAGACTTTGTGCTTTATCTCTTGTTCAGTAAGAGCGAGATAGCAGCGCTGGGGGATGGAGGGATTGACATCAGAGAGCCTCCAGATCAATGAGATTAGATTCATTCGGCCATCGACCGGAGGACGGCTCCCGGTTCCAGAGACACAGTAAATGAAGAGTGGCAGCTAAGGTGTCCAGGGCAACGATAGGCCGTGATTGGTCCCAGTGGGCCTTTTCGAGTGTTCCCACGGTTACTGATGGGGTGGTTAGGGGATAGGTGTGTGGATGTGTAGGATAAGTTCACACACACACACAGTCAAAAGTTTGGACAAACCTACACATTCATGTAGTAACCAAAAAAAATAGATTCTTCAAAGTAGCCACCCTGTGCCGTGATGACAGCTTTGCACACTCTTGGCATTGTCTGAACCAGCTTCATGAGGTAGTCACCTGGAATGCCTTTCAATTAACCAGGTGTGCCTGGTTAAAAAGTTCATTTGTGGAATTTCTTTCATTCTTAATGTGTTTGAGCCAATCAGTTATGTTGTGACAAGGTAGGGGTGGTATACAGAAGATAGCCCTATTTGGTAAAAGACCAAGTCCATATTATGGCAAGAACAGCACAAATAAGCAAAGAGAAACGACAATCCATCATTACTTTAAAACATGATTGTCATTCCATGCAGAAGATTAAGAACTTTGAAAGTTTCTTCAAGCGCAGTCGCAAAAACCATCAAGCGCTATGATGAAACTGGCTCTCATGAGGACCGCCACAGGAAAGGAAGACCCAGTTACCTCTGCTGCAGAGAATAAGTTCATTAGAGTTACCAGCCTCAGAAATTGCAGTCCCAAAAAATGCTTCACCGAGTTCAAGTAACAGACATCTCAAAATCAACTGTTCAGAGGAAACTGCATGAATCAGGCCTTCATGGTGAAATTGCTGCAGAAAACCACTACTAAAGGACACCAATAAGAAGAGAAGACTTGCTTGGGCGAAGAAACACGAGCAATGGACATTAGACCGGTGGAAATCTGTTGTTTGGTTTGATGAGTCCAAATTTTAGATTTTTGGTTCCAACCACTGTGTCTTTGTGAGATGCAGAGTAGGTGAACGGATGATCTCCGCATGTGTGGTTCCCACCGTGAAGCATGGAGGAGGAGGTGGTATGTTGGTGTGGGGGTGCTTTGCTGGTGACATTGTCTGTGATTTATTTAGAATTCAATGCACAAATCAAATGTTATGTCACATGTGCCGAATACAACAGGTGTAGTAGACCTTACCATGAAATGCTTACTTACAAGCCCTTAACCAACAACGCAGGTCAAGAAAATATTTACAAAATAAACTAAAGTGAAAAAAAATGATGATCAAAAAGGAACAAAATAACAATAAAGAAGCTATATACAGAGTCAATGTGCGGGGATACAGGTTAGTCGAGGTCATTTGTAAAGTGAATATACATAGATAATAAACTGTGAGTAGCAGCAATGTAAATAGTCCAGGTGGCCATTTGATTAATTGCTCAGCAGTCTTATGGCTTGGGGATAGAAGCTGTTAAGGAGCATTTTAGTCCTAGACTTGGAGCTCCAGGACCGCTTGCTGTGCGGTAAGCAGAGAGAACAGTCTACGACTTGGGCGACTGGCGTCTTTGACAATTTGTTGGGCCTTCCTCTGACACCGCCTAGTATAAACAGTTGAAGTCGGAAGTTTACATAGACCTTAGGCAAATACATTTAAACTGTTGTGTCGTTTGCAAACTTGATGATTGAGTTGGAGGCGTGCGTGGCCACGCATGTCATGGGTGAACAGGGAGTACAGGAGGCGGCTGAGCACGCACCCTTGTGTGGGCCCCTGTTGAGGATCAGTGAAGTGGGGATGTTGTTTCCTACCTTCACCACCTGGGAGCAGCCCGTCAGGAAGTCCAGGACCCAGTTGCACAGGGCGGGATTCAGACCCAGGGCCCAAGCTTATTGATGAGCTTGGAGGGTACTATGGTGTTGAAGGCTGAGCAATAGTCAATGAACAGCATTCTGACATAGGTATTCCTCTTGTCCAAATGGGATAGGGCAGTGTGATGGCGATTGCATCGTTTGTGGATCTGTTGGGGCAGTAAGCAAACTGAAGTGGGTCTAGGGTGTCAGGTAAGGTAGAGGTGATATGATCCTTAACCAGCCTCTCATAGCACTTCATGATGACAGAAGTGAGTGCTACGGGGCGATAGTCATTTAGTTTAGTTATGTTTTCTTTATTGGGTAAAAGAATAATGGTGGCCATCTTGAAGCAAGTGGAGACAGCCGACTGGGATAGGGAGAGATTGAATATGTCCGTAAACACTCCAGCCAGATGGTCTGCGCATGCTCTGAGGACGCAACTAGGGATGCCGTCTGGGCCAGCAGCCTTGCGAGAGTTAACACGCTTAAATTACTTACTCACGTCGGCCACGGAGAACGAGAGGAGCGGGACCTTGATTGCTGCAGAAATGTGGGGGTACCCTTCCCCCAGATCTGTGCCTCGACACAATCCTGTCTCGGAGCGCTAGGGACAATTCCTTCAACCTCATGGCTTGGTTTTTGCTCTGACATGCACTGTAAACTTTGGGACCTTATATAGACAGGTCTGTGCCTTTCCAAATAATGTCCAATCCATTGAATATACCACATGTGGACTCCAATCAAGTTGTAGAAACATCAAGGATGATCAATGGAAACAGTTGAGACTCATAGCAAAGGGTATGAAAACTTGTAAATAAGGTATTTCTGTTTTTAATTTGTAATACATTTTTAAAAACCTGTTTTCACTTTGTTATTATGGGATATTGTGTGTAGATTGATGAGGGAAAACGTTTATTTAACCCATTTTATAATAAGGCTGTAACCTAACAAAATGTGGAAAAGGTCAAGGGATCTGTATACTTTCCGAATGCACTGTGTGCGTGTGTGTGTGTGTGTGTGTGTGTGTGTGTGTGTGTGTGTGTGTGTGTATACAGTTGAAGTCGGAAGTTTACATACACCTTAGCCAACTACATTTAAACTTAGTTTTTCAACAATTCCTGACATTTAATCCTCGTAAAAATTGCCTGTTTTAGGTCAGTTAGGATCACCACTTGTGAAATGTCAGAATAATACTAGAGAGAATGATTTATTTCAGCTTTTATTTCTTTCATCACATTCCCAGTGGGTCAGAAGTGTACATACACTCAATTAGTATTTGGTAGCATTGACTTTAAATATTTAAACTTGGGTCAAACGTTTCAGGTAGCCTTCCACAAGCTTCCCACAACAAGTTGGGTGTATTTTGGCCCATTCCTCCTGACAGAGCTGGTGTAACTGAGTCAGGTTTGTATGCCTCCTTGCTCGCACACGCCTTTTCAGTTCTGCCCACAAATTTTCTATAGGATTGAGGTCAGGGCTTTGTGATGGCCACTACAATACCTTGACTTTGTTGTCCTTAAGCCATTTTGTCACAACTTTGGAAGTATGCTTGGGGTCACTGTCCATTCGGAAGACCAATTTGCGACCAAGCGTTGACTTCCTGATTGATGTCTTGAGATGTTGCTTCAATATATCCACATCATTTTCCACCTCATGATGCCATCTATTTTGTGAAGTGCACCAGTCCCTCCTGCAGCAAAGCACCCCCACAACATGATGCTGCCACCCCCGTGCTTCACGGTTGGGATGGTGTTCTTCGGCTTGCAAGCTTCCCCCTTTTTCCTCCAAACATAACGATGGCCATTAGTTCTATTTTTGTTTCATCAGACCAGAGGACATTTCTCCAAAAAGTACAATCTTTGTCCCGATGTGCAGTTGCAAACTGTAGTCTGGGTTTTTTATGGCGGTTTTGGAGCAGTAGTTTCTTCATTGCTAAGCGGCCTCATGTTATGACGATATAGGACTAATACTTTGTACCTGTTTCCTCCAGCATCTTCACAAGGTCCTTTGCTGTTGTTCTGGGATTGATTTGCACTTTTCTCACCAAAGTACGTTCATCTCTAGGGGACAGAATGAGTCTCCTTCCTGAGCGGTATGACGGCTGCGTGTCCCATGGTGTTCATACTTGCGTACTATTGTTTGTACAGATGAACGTGGTACCTTCAGGCATTTGAAAATTGCTCCCAAGGATGAACCAGACTTGTGGAGGTCCACAATTCTTTTCTGAGGTCTTGGGTGATTTCTTTTGATTTTCCCATGATGTCAAGCAAAGAGGCACTGAGTTTGAAGGTAGGCCTTGAAATACATCCACAGGTGCACCTCCAATTGACTCAAATTATGTCCATTAGCCTATCAGAAGTTTCTAAAGCCATGACATAATTTTCTGGAATATTCCAAGCTGTTTAAAGGCACAGTCAATTTAGTGTATGTAAACTTCTGACCCACTGGAATTGTGATACAGTGAATTATAAGTGAAATAATCTGTCTGTAAACAATTGTTGGAAAAATTACTTGTGTAATTGTGTAAATTACATGCACAAAGTACAAATTACATGCCAAAACTATAGTTTGTTAACAGGAAATTTGTAGAGAGGTTGAAAAACGAGTTAATGACTTCAACCTAAGTGTATGTAAACTTCCAACTTCAACACACACACACACACACACACACACACACGTCCAGTGTGTCTGTGTCCTGACCTCAGAGAGCATCTCGTACTGTCCCCGTCGGCCTAGGGCGATGGTCAGTAGGTCGTAGACCACAGAGGCACTCTGCAGGCTGATGATGCGGTCGCTGTTGTGCTCTGGAATCCTGCTCAGCACCGCATCTCTGTTGGCCTGCAGGGAGAACACACACATCATCATATCACACACACACAGTGACGGAGAAGAATAGAAAGAGGAGCTTGTGTGTGTGTGTGTGTGTGTGTGGTGTATTACTTTCCTCATGGTTACCAGAAATTCCCACAAGGATAGTATACAAGGAAAATTATCTGACGAGGACAAACGCTATTTTAAGCTTAGGGGTTAGAAGTTAGGGTCAGGTTGAGGTTTAGGGAAAATAGGATTTTGAATGGAACTCAATTTTAGGTCCCCACAAGGTTAGTAAAACATGTGGTGTGTGTGTGGTGAGGAGAAGAGTCGAAAGACGAGTGTTGTGTTTGACTGGGCAGAAAACAGGATGATTGGAGCCCCTGATTTTAAAAGCACCCATTAGAAGGGAAAAACTAACAGCATGGAAATCTAACACCCATTTAACTAATGGACCAAAGGAAAGAAAGATTTTTTTTTAAGTAGGCCTTCCAAACATGGACTTCAATGCATTGCTTTGCCTTGCTTTGGGAGTGTGATGGGGAAACTCTACTGAATGAAACAGTTGGTGACTGAGAGAAAAAAATAAATTCACTTTGAATGCATTAACATTTGAACAAAGGGATTTCGGTTGTTATTATTGAAAAGGTGCGTGATCTGAAAGATTAATCAAACTGCCAGGATAGAGGGATAAAATACGTGTGTGTGTGTGTGTGTGTGTGTGTGTGTGTAGTCTTACCATAGATTCACTGATCAGCAACAGGAGCAGAGCCTCTTCTGTGTTTTCCTGTGGACAAAACAGACTGAGGGGAGAGAAAGAGAGCGGGTGGGAGGAATAAAAGATAGTGAGAGAGACAGAGAGAGGAGACAAAGACAGTGAGGTGGGTGAACAGAGGGAGAAAAAGAGGAAAGAGGGAAATAGAAAGAGGGAGAGAAAGTTAGCAACCGATTGTAGAGACAGTGCCTGAGCTCAGCTTGGTTCACAAGCCAGCGTAACATGGGGTTTTCATGTGTCGGTAAACGGCCTAGGAGTGTCACATTTTGCCAATGTAGATACACACAAACTCTTCCTAACCGAGTCAGTAATACCGACAGGTTTCAAGCAGACCACCATATTCCCTGTTCCCAAGAAAGCAAAGGTAACCTGGCTAAATGACTACCGCCCCGTACCACTCACGTCTGTAGCCATTAAGTGCTTTGAAAGGTTGGTCATGGCTCACATCAACGCCATCATCCCAGAAACCCTAGACCCACTCCAATTCGCATACCGCCCCAACAGATCCACAGATGATGCAATCTCTATTGCACTCCACACTGCCCTTTCCCACATGGACAAAAGGAACACCTATGTGAGAATGCTGTTCATTGACTACAGCTCAGCATTCAACACCATAGTGGCCACAAAGCTCATCACTAAGCTTAGGACCCTGGGACTAAACACCTCCCTCTGCAACTGAATCCAGGACTTCTTGATGGGCTGACCCCAGGTGGTATGGCTAGGCAACAACACATCTGCCACGCTGATCCTCAGCACTGGGCCCCTCAGGGGTGGGTTCTCAGTCCCCTCCTGTACTCCCTGTTAACCCACGACTGTGTGGCCAGGCATGACTCCAACACCATTAAATTTGCTGATGACACAACAGTGGTAGGCCTGATCACCTACAACAATGAGACCGCCTATAGGGAGGTCAGATAACTGGCAGTGAGGTGCCAGGACAACAACCTCTCCCTCAATGTGAGCAAGACAAAGGAGCTGATCGTGGACTACAGGAAAAGGAGGGCCGAACACGCCCCCATTAACATCGACGGGGCTGCAGTGGAGCAGGTCGAGAGTTTCAAGTTCCTTGGTGTCCACATCACCAACAAACTATCATGGTCCAAACACACCAAGACAACACCTTTTCCCCCTCAGGAGACTGAAAATATTTGTCATGGGTGCCCCGATCCTCAAAAGGTTCTACAGCGGAATCGTCGAGGGCATCCTGGCCGGTTGCATCACCGCCTGATATGGCAACTGCTCGGCATCCGACCATAAGGCGCTACAGAGGGTAATGTGTATGGCCCAATACATCACTTTGGCCAAGCATCCTGCCATCCAGGACCTAAATACTAGGCTGTGTCAGAGGAAGGCCCCAAAAAAATTGTAAAAGACTCCAGTCACCCAAGTCATACACTGTTCTCTCTGCTACCACACGGCAAGCGGTACCGGAGCGCCAAGTCGAGGACCAAAACGCTCCTTAACAGCTTCTATCCCCCTTCTATCCCATAAGACTGCTGAACAATGAATCAAATGGCCACCTGGACTATTTACATTGACACCTCCACTTTGTATTTACACTGCAGCTACTCGTTGTTAGTTATCTTAGTCTCTTCACCCCTGCCTACATGTACAAATTACCTCGACTAACCTGTACCCCCGCACATTGACTCCGTACCGGTACCCCCTGTATATAGTCTCGTTATTGTTATTTTATTGTGCTATCTTTTATACTTTAGTTAATTTAGTAAATATTTTCTTAAATCTATTTCTTGAAGTGCATTGTTGGTTAAGGGCTTGTAAGTAAGCATTTCACGGTAAGGTCTACACATGTTCTATTTGGTGCATAAAATCTGAAAAATGAAATTGGATTTGAATTGGCAAATGGATTGTGTTGTCTGTACACAGGCTAGTAATTATGATCTGGACAGGACTTTTTAATGCAACACAGTAGTGAAAAAGACCGGCAGAGCGAGAGGGAGAAGAGAGAGAGAGCCAGTAGACAGACAGAGGTTGGTCCATACTTCTCTCCGGAGTAGACACGTGGCCGGCGGCTGAGTGCGTAGTCCTTGGTGTAGGGGGCTCCCTGGCGTAGTAGGGGGTCATCCAGGGGGGACTGGCTGGGAGGGTCCTCCAGAGGACTCCAATAGCTCTGCTCACACATCCCCCTCAGCAGGATCTCTGCTAGCTGTCGCGCTATGGTCTACAAAAGGGAAACAGAACACACACACATATAGTGTTACAGCACATGGGTGCACGTGCGGGCAAGCACACACTCACACACTCACTAGTACCCACCATTCGTAAGTTCTGTGTGGTCCTGGTCTCTACAGCTCGGAGGATCTCCCGGAAGCGGCCCACTCCCCGGGTCAGGTTACTGTGGCAACAAAAATATCTTAAGTTCATGATCTGTCTCTAAAGTATGGAGGAATGTTCTGGAAATCTGAGGCCACAGATCATGTACAGTACCAGTCAAAAATTTTGGCACACACCTACTCATTCAAGGGGTTTTTCTTTATTTTTACTATTTTCTACATAGTATAATAATAGTGAAGACATCAAAACTATGAAATAACACACATGGATACATGTGGTAACCCAAAAAATATTGAACAAATCAAAATATAGTTTATAAATGAGATTCTTCAAAGTTGCCACCCTGTGCCTTGACAGCTTTGCACAAGCTTGGCATTCTCTCAACCAGCTTCATGAGGTAGTCACCTGGAATTCATTTTAATTAACAGGTGTGCCTTGTTAAAAGTTAATTGGTGTAATTTCTTTCATTCTTAATGCGTTTGAGCCAATCAGTTGTGTTGTGACAAGGTAGGAGGTGGTATACAGAAGATAGCCCTATTTGGTAAAAGACCAAGTCCATATTATGGAAAAAAACAGCACAAATAAGCAAAGAGAAATGACAGTCCATCAATACTTTAAAACATGAAGATCAGCAAATGCAGAACATTTCAAGAAAGTTCCTTCAAGTGCAGTCGCAAAAATCATCAAGCGCTATGATGAAACTGGCTCTCATGAGGACCGCCACAGGAAAGGAAGACCCAGAGTTACTTCTGCTGCAGAGGATAAGTTCATTAGTGTAACTGACAATTAACCTGCAAGTCTATGTCGTTGTGTTTTTTGTTTGAATTGTTCACGTGTTCGCTATGTGGGGGAAATGATAAGACAAGCCGAACTACGTGGCTAATAACTGTTGTAATGGGGATCATTATCGTAGCAACACACCTTCGGAGTGAAGGCAATCCGGCGCTGCGTTAGCCAAGTTTTCATGTCTTCGGGTGTAGTTCGTAAAGGCTGAAGTGTGTATGTTAGGATGGTAAACGTTATAATAACTAAGGATGAAGCGTGAATTCATGCCAGGAATAATAATTGTTAAGTTTTGATTGCATCCCTTCTGTAATAAGCAGCCAATTAGGTATTTTTCCTTTATTCATGTGTTTAATCTGATACTGTTATAGCTCCAGTTAAACTGTTTATGTATGTTAGCACTTCAGAGTTATATCAAGCTAATAAGTCACTTGTAAGACAAGAAAGTTGTACGAGTGTGCTTAACTGTATTTTACGTTATAGTTCTCACAGTGTGACGAACCTCTGACTCTGTCTGCCATATTCTCTCGCTTTGCTCGTTTCCTTATTAGGATGCCGGTGGGCGGAGCCGGGAGAGTCGTCAGCGACATGGGAAACACCTGTGCCCAGGTGTGTCCCAGGATAAATAGACCTCTTCCACATTCATTGGGAGACTCTCTCCACGCAGACACACTATGGTTTATTAGTATATAGCTTACCTTAGTTAATAAATATATTTTGTTATTCCTTATCTCCACGTTGTCTGCCTTTTTGTTATGGGCTTCGAGCCGGTCCGTGACAACGGAATTAGAAAATTCTGACTAAAACTACAGAATAAGTTAAAATCAAGTAACGGTTGTGCTCGTGGTTACTGGAGGGAGCTACAAAGTTACAAACCTCAGAAATTGCATTCCAAATAAATGCTTCACAGAGTTCAAGTAACAGACACATCTCAACATCAACTGTTCAGATGAGACTGCGTGAATCAGGCCTTCATGGTTGAAATTCTGCAAATAAACCACTACTAAAGGACCCCAATAATAATAAGAGACTTGCTTGGTCCAAGAAATGGCAATGGATATTAGACCGGTGGAAATCCATCCTTTGGTCTGATGAGTCCAAATTTGAGACATTTGGTTTCAACCGCCGTGTCTTTGTGAGACGCAGAGTAGGTGAACGGATGAGCTCCTCATGTGTGGTTCCCACCATGAAGCATGGAGGTGGTGGTGTGATGGTGCTTTGCCTTTGACACTGTGTGATTTATTTAGAATTCAAGACACATTTAACCAGCATGGCTACCACAGCATCCTGCAGCAATACACCATAATATTTGGTTTGCGCTTAGTGGGACTATCCTTTGTTTTTCAACAGGACAATGACCCAACACACCTCCAGGCTGTGTAAGGGCCATTTGACCAATGAGAGTGATGGAGTGCTGCATCAGATGACCTGGCCTCCAAAATCACCCGACCTCAACCCAATTGAGATGATATGGGATGAGTTGAGTGAAGCCGCAGAGTGAAGGAAAAGTGCTCAGCATGTGGGAACTCCTTCAAGATCATTAGAAAAATATTCCTCATGAAGCTGGTTGAGAGAATGCCAAGAGTGTGCAAAACTGTCATCAAGGCAACGGGTGGCTACTTTGAAGATTCCAAAATGTATTTAGATTTTTTTAACACTTTTTTGGTTACATGATCCCATGTGTTATTTCATAGTTTTGATGTCTTCACTATTGTTCTACAATGTATAAAATAGTTTAATAAATTTTTTTAAAACCTTGAATAAGTAGGTGTCCAAACTTTTGACTGGTACTGTAGTGGCGATAGCAGATACAGATGCTACACAGTGGCGATGGCAGATGCTACACAGTGGCGATGGCAGACACAGATGCTACACAGTGGCGATGGCAGACGCTACACAGTGGCGATGGCAGACACAGATGCTACACAGTGGCGATGGCAGACACAGATGCTACACAGTGGCGATGGCAGACACAGATGCTACACAGTGGCGATGGCAGACACAGATGCTACACAGTGGCGATGGCAGACACAGATGCTACACAGTGGCGCTGGCAGACACAGATGCTATACAGTGGCGCTGGCAGACACAGATGCTATACTGTGGTGATGGCAGACACAGATGCTATACTGTGGCGATGGCAGACACAGATGCTACACAGTGGCGATAGTAGACACAGATGCTACACAGTGGCGATAGTAGACACAGATGCTACACAGTGGCGATAGTAGACACAGATGCTACACAGTGGCGATAGTAGACACAGATGCTACACAGTGGTGATAGTAAACTCTGCAAAAAAAGAAACATCCCCTTTTCAGGACCCTGTCTTTCAAAGATAATTCGTAAAAATCCAAATAACTTCAAAGATCTTCATTGTAAAGGGTTTCAACACTAAACCATAAACAATTAATGAACATGAACCTGTGGAACGGTCGTTCGGACACTAAAGAGGCCTTTCTACTTACTCTGAAAAACACCAAAAGAAAGATGCCCAGGGTCCCTGCTCATCTGCGCGAATGTGCCTTAGGCATGCTGGAGGGAGGCATGAGGACTGCAGATGTGACCAGGGCAATAAATTGCAATGTCCGTACTGTGAGACGCCTAATACAGCACTACAGGGAGTCAGGACGGACAGCTGATCGTCCTCGCAGTGGCAGACCACGTGTAACAACACCAGCAGGATCGGTACATGCGAACATCACACCTGCGGGACAGGTACAGTATGGCAACAACAACTGTCCAAGTTACACCAGGAACGCACAATCCCTCCATCAGTGCTCAGACTGTCCGCAATAGGCTGAGAGAGGCTGGACTGAGGGCTTGTAGGCCTGTTGTAAGGCAGGTCCTCACCAGACATCACCGACAACAACGTCACCTATGGGCACAAACACACCGTCGCTGGACCAGACAGGACTGGCAAAAAGGGCTCTTCACTGACGAGTCGTGGTTTTGTCTCACCATGAGTGAGTATCGTTGAAGGAATGAGCGTTACACCGAGGCCTATACTCTGGAGGGGATCGATTTGGAGGTGGAGGGTCCGTCATGGTCTGGGGCGGTGTGTCACAACATCATCGGACTGAGCTTGTTGTCATTGCAGGTAATCTCCATTCTGTGCGTTAAAGGGAAGACATCCTCCTCCCTCATGTGGTACCCTTCTTGCAGGCTCTTCTTGACATGACCCTCCAGCATGACAATGCCACCAGCCATACTGCTCGTTCTGTGTGTGATTTCCTGAATGACAGGAATGTCAGTGTTCTGCCATTTCCAGCAAAGAGCCCGGATCTCAATCCTATTGAGCACGTCTGGGACCTTTTGGATCGGAGGGTGAGGGCTAGGGCCATTCCCCCAAGAAATGTCTGGGAACTTGCAGGTGCCTTGGTGGGAGAGGGGGTAACATCTCACAGCAAGAACTGGAAAATCTGGTACAGTCCATGAGGAGGAGATTCACTGCAGTACTTAATGCAGCTGGTGGCCACACCAGTTTATGTCTCAGTTGTTGAATCTTGTTATGTTCATACAAATATTTACACATGTTAAGTATACTGAAAATAAACGCAGTTGACAGTTTCTTTTTTTGCTGAGTTTATAGTGGTGATAGTAGATAGATGATATAGAATGGTGATCGTGTGGATACATATTGTACCCCTATCGGATACAGACCAAGCAGAAAATAGATTATTCTGAGAAAATCTCTGTTCTCAGAATTATAGACCTGTACAAACAAGCAATAAATAAAAAAAATTCTAAAGATTTCCTATAAATACTGTGAATATGCCCACATCAGTGTGTGTGTCACTGAGCTGAGGGAGTCAGTTGATGGTAGGTGTCAATACCCTGGCTCAACACTTCTCTATGGATCAGACACACAGCAATACTGACACACCTACTCAGCTAACACTCACCCGCTGAACTGACAACACACACACACACACCTTTCACATGCATTCTCTGACTGCATCACACCATCATGGGATGGTGTTTATGTGCGTAACGCAAGAAAGTATCTTATGTGCCCGTGAGCATTTGTTGTGTTGTTGATGAGTCACACTGTAACTTTGGAGAGCTGCTGACTAGGGTTCAGATCAGAGTGCTAAACTGCCCGGTAACACCAGACGAGAGAGCGGCCCAGCTCCAAGCGGCTCCTCTCCTCCCCCATCTCCCTGTCCCAATGACCAAAGAGAAGAGAGGGGCAGAAAACGGTATACAGCCCCAGGCTACGGAGGAGGAAACGCAAATAGAAGCAGAAAAATGCTGAATAAATAGCTCCATCTAAATGTGTGGTGAACAGGGGGTGATGCTGGGAAAGAGAGAGCAAAGTGTCAGCATCACTTACTGATTGTCACATCTCTGTAGAGCTAACCGATAGCTTGACCACCGCTCACACTAGAACCCCAATGTACACTTCTGAAGGGGTCATGTACAGCCGCTAAGCTAGCTTTGGTCGATCGTCTTTGTGTGTGTGTGTGTGTGTGTGTGTGTGTGTGTGTGTGTGTGTGTGTGTGTGTGTGTGTGTGTGGCATAAGTAAACTAGGCAATTTCTTATAGTGTGTGTTAATGTGGTGGGTAGGTTTTGCGGTCTTTCATTGGTCTGCTTGGCCCAGCTGTTCATTACATGGGAGTACATCAGAATCATTGGTGGCTTGTGTGTGTGTGTTGTGTGTAACGTGGTGGTGCGTATGAGTTTGCAAATGAGGGCATCAGCCCAGGCTTAATGCGTATTTGCTGTCAGGCCTCATTTTCATAAATCAACTCAAATCAATGTAGCACTGACAGTAAGTAGATAGGCAGGAAGGAATGTGTGTGTGGCTTGATTTGATAATAAGAAGTGAGGAAGCACAGACCAAGTATTCATCCCAAATAGCAACCTATTCCCCATGTAGTGCACTCATTTTGACCAGTGCCCACAGGCCTCTTCACTATATAGGGTACCATCTGGGACTCACCCCTTGCATCCATCCAGTTGGTTCATTTGTACGCTAGACAAACGCTTATCCAACCAATCAAACCTTTCCCCGTTGGAAATCAGAAATCACTCCCTGACCAAGGACAAGATGCATCAGATTTAACAACAAGACAATCTGTTCTATTTAACATGACACTTCAATAAAGGCATATTATTAAAAAGGCATAGTTTGAAGAATTGGCTTGGTCCATGCCCAGTCCCAAATGCCTCCTCCTCATGAACTACAACACATACTGGAAGATTTCTTTTACTATTCCGATCCGACAAAATCTACGAGCAGAGAGCAGCACGAGATTCACAGGCAGGAACGCTGCTGCATTATTCATGAGCTTAGCAGACACCTTTAGCCACAGAAAATTACCGCTACTCACAGCCTACACATTAGCCATGTACGCAGCTGGCTATTTACTGAAGACGTTTCCTTTTTAGCGTTGGCATTCTCGAGGATAGGAAAAGCACCTTCCCACTTGAAATAATGTGGGAACTGTGTGTGGACTGTGTTAGAGATTTGTACGTAGGGTGTTTTTATGTAGTGTATATGTCTTTATACCACTATACCAGTGTGTGTGTCCCATGTTGTTTCATTAGTGAGAGTGAGCGAGGGAGAGAGCTGTGTGGAGGGGGAGGCTGAGTGTAGGTGAAGATATGTAGCTTTCAACATGAAAGAGACACTGTGTTGCATCATCTATTAACTATTAGCTTCAGCAGCAGCCTTTTCTTTTTATCTCTTCTCTCGTGCTTTGAAGTGGGAAACAGTTCTCTCTATTTTCCTTGGGAAAAATCGACCTTGCTCTAGAACAGTGTCTGTGTACCAAATGGCACCCTATTCCCTATATACAGTAGTGCACTACATTTGGACCAGAGCCCTATGGGCCCTCTTCAAAAGTAGTGCACTATAGCGGGTATAATGTGCCCTTTGGGACACAGCCAGTGTTTCCCAGGCAGACTGTGGTAAGGATGGGTCCTCCCAGGAGAACCAACCAGTCCAAATGGATGCTTGAGGAGACTTTAATGGTGGATTTAATATGTAGCTGTATTAAATTGAGAAGATCAAGTTCCGCATAACTTCCATGAGAGATAAATAATTAATGTACGGGAATTGGCAATAGCAAAAAGAGCGATAAAAAAAAGGGTTGATAATGGTGTGCATACTAAATTGCACAATTATCTCTTTAAAGTGCATTACTTTCAACCAGAGCCCTATAGGCTCTTGGCCATTGAGCTCTAAGCATGCTGGGATAGTGGAGGTCATGTCGTCAGTATGGGGGCGGGGCTACGAAAAGGAAGAGGTCATCATCCACCTTCAGGTCTGATTGAAACAAAGCCAGCACACGCACGCACAGCCAGCACACACACACGCACGCGCACTCAGCCAGCGCACGCGCACTCAGCCAGCGCACGCGCACTCAGCCAGCGCACGCGCACTCAGCCAGCGCACGCGCACTCAGCCAGCGCACGCGCACTCAGCCAGCGCACGCGCACCCAGACAGCGCGCGCACCCAGACAGCACGCGCACCCAGACAGCACGCGCACCCAGACAGCACATGCACACACAAAACTTTACCACCACATCCTAGGAGCATTACTTTCATATCTTAAGATCTAGATAGTCACACACACTACTGCTCTAACCTACAGGGAAGCTAACCGGCAGGTACCAAACTATGGCTAACTAGATCAAACCACAGCAGCTATGGACCCGGTCTCAAATCCCATGTTCAAGCCATTGAGCCTGCTGAGTCCAATCACTCTTCTTCAGGCAGGCTTGAGGCTTAGCATTTTAGCTTTGAGCTGCAAGTCAACCTGAGTCTCTATGGTACTACAAGGGCATTCATCTCTATGGGGGCTGAGGGGCAGAGAGGAGTGGAGGAATACCTACCATCTGTCCTGAGACAAATGGACCCTTGGATTGGATGAAAGAGTATAGAGCAGAGAGGGAAGAGTGACAGTGGAGCAGCAACACACACAGTGGGTTAGTGATGATTATTATTACCAGCCTAGATGTCAGTGTAGGTGTATTCCACACACATGCCCACAAACACGCCCACTGTCTCTCTCAGACACAACACGCGCTCTCTCCTACCCGTTTTTGAAGTGGATGACATGTGCCCTCTGAAGTCCAGTCTCCAGGAAGTATCCCAGCTCCTGTTCCTGTGCCACTGGGCCTGGCTTTGGACTGCGGTTCTGCATCCCCGCACTGAGGGCCTGAAACACACAAAACAGACCTGAGAACACACAGCACAGGCAACACACTGGTCTAGGAACAGTCTGCTGTGAACGCTTGAAGACGCAGAGAACAAAGTCAGCCTAGTGTTCACACTGGGCATCAACAATAGATTATCACACTGTATACACAATACATAAAATCAGCCTGCAACGCTCCAATCAGAGAGATAAGAAAACACAACCAAGACAACATGAGGTAATAATAGGACTAGAAGGAAAGAGAGAGGAGAGGAGAGTGGGCAGATTGAAGAACCTTGGCTGCTCCTCTCTTCTCACCATCCCGCTCCTCCCCCTCCTTTCCCTGTCCTCTCCCTATTTTCTCTCCATCAGTCCAACCAGACGGGCCCCATTGTGTTCCAACTCTTCTCTCATCCCTGTCTGTCAAACAGATGAAATCATTTCATCCAGCAGCAGGTAGCTAGTGTCCTCACAGTACCTTGAGAGAGCGAGAGACACACAGAGAGAGAGAGAGAGAGACACAGAGAGAAAGAGAGACAGACAGGACAGACAGGACAGAGAGAAAAGCAGAGAGAGGCAGAGCGCTTAGAGCAGCCTGGCCTTATGTAAGCCAAAAGAACAGAGTAGAACAGAACAGAGCAGAACAAAGCGGCACTAGCCTGGTTCTGTGGAGATGAGGAGGAGTGATAGATAGCACTACAGCCAGGTGTTTATCTAGGGCCTGTTGCCCTATTAATCTCCTAGGTGTTGTACCAGTGTCTCTCTGCATGCTGTATGGAATCAGCTGCTGGTTCAGTTACAGGGAGGCACAGGGAGGGGGTCTATTTGGGGGAATGAATCGATGCCACTAGATTAGAGTTTCAATATTGAATTCAAATAGCCGATACAGTTTCATGACATTTTGGAGCAACAACACAGCTCTATCCAGAAGCTTGGTCACTAAAATGACACCATGAGCCCAAAATGGGCCAAATGAGTCAACTAAGGACACAGGCCATCATGTTTTTTAAATATATTGTTAGAGAAAAATCAGTTGTCACATTTTGTTGAGTCATCACTTGCCATTAAGAATCCCATTCTGAATGTCTTGGCACTCAATGTTTAGAAAGAAATTCCACTGTCCCATAAATCCATATTTGCATCTTGTTTTTGTAAACAGTATCATTCATACATGGATTTATGGCACAGTGGAAAAACATGTCTAAAATTGAGTGCAGAGACATCATTCAGAATGGGATTCTGATGTAATAGGAGTTTGTTTGGGATTGTTTTGGAGTGTTTTCACCAAGCTTAAGACACATTTTCATAATGCATTGTAGTCAATGGCAAGTGATGACTCTGCAAAATGTGACAAACTATTTTATCTGTGACAAGCCAGAATATTGGGGGGGGGGGGGGGGGGAGAAACAGAGCATTGTCTGCTTCATTTCCCATATACGGGGGACTGGAAATGATGCAGACAATTACATTGATGGAAGCACAAATCTGTAATATTAAAGCTAATATTAATATTAAAGCCACCCCTTAAATTTAAATATATATATTTAAAAAAACAGCACCCAGAAAGAGAGAAAAACAACTGTAGGGGAAAAACGTGTTGGCAGAACAAATCAGAGTGGAGAAAAAAAGTTGCTGATTAAAAACAGCAGCCAAGGTCAGAAAACAATATCATCAAACCATGGGGCAGTCTGTCGATGCTGCTGGAGACTGGAACAGCTCCAGGACCTGCCTGCCTGATGGCCCTGGTCCCCTTCCACCACTACGGTACTAATACTACAGACACCAGCACTACAGATGGAGTATAGGCCTACTGCAATAGTACACAGGCAGATCCAGCTCCCAAACATTAGTGGATGTGTGGTGAGCGTTCTGGCACAAAATTGTTGCCGCTTTGAGGACGGAAAAAGCCCAATATAAATCCAATCAATTAATTACAGCCATGTCCAATCAGCTTATTGAGGACACCAAGAATGGATAGCTATTCATTAAAAAGGTCAAACAGAAACTATTCGAAAATATACATTTTTTATTTGACCATTAATTAACTAGGCAAATCAGTTAAGAATACATTATTATTTACAATGACGGCCTAGGAACAGTGGGTTAACTGCCTTGTTCAGGGGAAGAATGACAGATTTTCACCTTGTCAGCTCGGGGATTTGTTCTTGCAACCTTCAAGTTACTAGTCTAACGCTCTAACCATTAGGCTACCTGCCGCCCCACTAATTAAGTTGCTGGTGGCTGGTCTTGGTATTTTGTATTGCAACTTAACTGTAATTTTAAAAGAGGGTTGGTTATTTTGTTAGTATTAGCCTAGATCCCCCAAAATTATTAGAGCATCTCCAGCTTCTCCCTCCTGTCAACACATCCAGAAGTAAAGCCAATGTCAGCCGGTTGCTAGGTTACCTTCTCTACTTCCTGTAGGTAGAGCAGGGCGATGTCTCCAGACTTCTCATAGCAGGTAATCACTTCTTGGTCTTTGTCCACGTTACGATTGGACAGGGACGGAGACGCAGCCGGGACTTTCTCTAGACACAGACCTAGAGAGAGGAAGTTCATTATGCTGTATACTGTACACACATTGTGGCCACAATGCAGCCTACCAAGGGTTAAAGTTCATGCTGAAGCTTTAGTGTGTGTGTACTTGTGTGCACTTGTGTGCGTGCGTAGTGTACACTCATCTCTCCTCTCTGGCTACTTCAAGCCCGTCCTCAGCCACGGAAAAAGTGACACACCTGGGCTGGGCCCCTGCTGCAATATGAATCAGTAGGTGATCAAGGCTCCCAGACAGCCAGCAGAGAGCCCCTGAATGTTTTATCACACGCTTAGAGGACAACGCACTAGCCTGACAGACGTCTGGAAGAGCAACCAGAAACTCAGGGTTAGGTGGCAATGGAAGTGTCTCGTTGCTCTGCTCTGTCTGGGGCCTCTAGGAGCAATGGAAGTGTCTCACCGTCCTGCTCTGTCTGGCCCTGGGGCTGGCTGGGGCTTCCAGGAGCCAGTGTATGGGATCTGAGTAAAGGACACCTCACATCAGCCAAGGACTGAAGGAGATACCTGAGACAGATGTATTTTATAGCAGTCCCCTTCCTTTCTTCTAGAGGACATTGGGACAACAATCATCTTCCACTTCTGGCTGCTGCTTGTCTTGGTTTCACAAATTAAGGCTCTCACTATTTTCTCTCATGTGGTTTCCCTGATTTTGTAACCTGCAAGGAAACAAAAAACTGGGGCTTTGTTGTAGCCTGGGCCCCTCGCTATAGGCAGAGTTTTATTTGTATACTCACGTGGTAAGGAAAATAAATAAACTGGGGCCCTAAAAGGATACTCTTTGGTACGGGAAGAGTATCCCTGTCTGACCTCTGGGTAGATTGGGCCGTGTCTCTGTCAATCACCAGACCATTCTGTATGTAATGAGATAATATGGAGGAAAGCAACACTTCCATTGATGGCTACACACACCTCATTGTTATGAAATCCAAGCTGCAGTTTCCGAAGCCCCCTTTTAAAACAAACATTAATAATAGATGATAGCCTTAATAACGAATTAATTATAAATAGCTCTCGTCTCTGGAATTACACAAGACTACGGCAACTGTGTGGCGCTCAAATAGAGCCATTCACTAACAGGGTCCAAACAATACAAGCCAAACGGTTCATCCATCAACTCCCCATGATTGCTTTACACACCCTGAAACCTCCAGTACCATAGAGGTGCAGACGTCTTCTCATTAGAGGACATGACTGGAACATGAATACGGTTGTGTGTTGAGAGAGCGATAAATGGAGGCAGAGAGGGAGATGGAGGGCGAGAGAGGTATACGTAGATAAAACAGGAGAGCCGGCAGAGACAGAGAGATGGAAAGATGAAAATGCTCGATCACCCACTCTGGCAAGGGAGAGAGAGAGAGAGAGAGCGATTGAGAGAGAGACAGACAGAAAGACAGCAGCAGAGGGGCGTCAGCAGCCAGGCCTGTCTTTGCCTTATAAAGATATACCCTTGTGGTGGTGCGGGTGGGTGGGTTAAAGACTGTGGATCCTCTTGTCGTTGTGGGGCTCTGCTCGCTCTGCTGCCGTGCCACACATAACTTATTCATACCACTGTGGCACTTTAACAGCCTAATGGGCTCCTGTGTTACTCTAAACAGGCCCGGCCTGAGCCCCTCCTCCCCTCTCGATTAGGACGCTCATAAAAATTTTACAGCACTAAAGTCTTCCCATTAACCCCCATCGGACAAACAAAATGGCTGGTCCAGACAAAGTAACACAACTGACTAATGAACTCTGATGATGTGGTGTATGGGCGACTGCTTGGCTTGCATTGTTGGGTGGTCTGTGTAAACCCTAGGGTATGCTGGTGTATGTTTAGAGGGGGACAGGTGTGTGTGTGTGTGTGTGTGTGTGTGTGTGTGTGTGTGTGTGTGTGTGCACACTAGGCTGCTGTATTGAGGTGGACGGCAGTGCTTCTTCTCTCAGCTCACAGCCAACGTAACGCTGCTGGTCTGTCAGAACTCTGATCAAAGCTCTGCAGTCCTGGCTGACACATTCACTGTGCTCTGCATTAGAAATTGAGAGAGCGAGAGTGTGCGGTATGTATGGTGTGTGTGTTGGTATGAGAGCGTAGGACTCCTCTCGCCACAACAGTGAACCTCTACCGCCACCACATGGCCAAACAACACATTGCAGGGGATACGAGGTCAAGCTGCGAAGACTGGTCCTGCTGTCAGTTTCCTCAATTCAGAGACAACACATTTTCCCTCCATGTCATGTACATTTTCAAATACACACGAGTAACAATGTTGTTCCAAAGCATGACTAGATTACCTATGTCAAGCTTTAAAAACAGGGTAGGGTGCCACTGGGGTGCCACGGCAGGGCAGGCACGAAGTCCTGACTCGGACTGGCCAGACCAGCAGAGTTAGCTAATACAGTCACCCCAGCCTCAGCACTTTCTCAATGACAGGAGAAGAGGGATTCAGCACCACATATTACGTTGAACGTTTTAATGTCACAGGCACAAGTACAGTGAAATGCCTTTCTTGACAGCTCCAAACCTAACAATGCAGTAATCAATAACAATGTGGTACTACAAATGTGTTCACTAATATGTGTATTAAAAAATTAAGTGTTTGGTCCCATATTCATCACATGCAATGACTTGTGACTCTACACATTTGCTGTTTGTTTTGGTTGCGTTTCAGACTATTTTGTGCCCAATAAATATGAATGGTAAATAATGTATTGTCATTATGGAGTCACTTTTATTATGAATAAGAATATAATGTTTCTAAACACTTCTACATTAATGTGGACGCTAGCATTGTTACAGATCATCCTGAACAAATCGTGAATAATGAGGAGTGAGAAAGTTACAGATATCATACCACCCCAAAATGCTAACCTCCCCTGTTATTGTAATGGTGAGAGGTTAGCATGTCTTGAGGGTATGATATAAAACGCTAACCTCCACTGTTATTGTAATGGCGAGAGGTTAGCATGTATTGGGGGTCTGATATAAAATGCTAACCTCCCCTGTTATTGTAATGGTGAGAGGTTAGCATGTCTTGGGGGTATGATATAAAATGCTAACCTCCCCTGTTATTGTAGTACAGAGCCAGAAAACAAAAAATATGTCACTGTCCCAATACTTTTGGAACTCACTGTACATACAAACAGTCAGTTCCAGTACCATATTTACAATGTGCAGGCATACTGGAGTGATATAGGTAAATATGTAAAGGGGTAAGGTGACTAGGTATCTGGAAATACACTATATATTCAAAAGTATGTGCACACCGCTTCAATTAGTGGATTCGTCTATTTCAGCCACACCCATTGCTGACAAGTGTATAAAATCGAGCATACAGCCATGAAATCTCCATAGACAAACATTGGCAGTAGAATGGCCTTACTGAAGTGCTCAGTGACTTTCAACGTGGCACCGTGATAAGATTCCAACAAGGATTCCATTCGTCAAATGTCTGCCCTGCTAGAGCTGCCCTGGTCAACTAGAAGTGCATTTATTATGAAGTGAAAACGTCTAGGAGCAATAACGGCTCAGCAGCGAAGTAGTAGCCCACACAAGCACATAAAAATCGACTTTCTTCTGTTGCAACACTCAGTACAGAGTTCCAAACTGCCTCTGGAAACAACGTCAGCACAATAACTGTTCGTCAGGAGCTTCAAGAAATGAGTTTCCATGGCCTCGCAGCCACACACAAACCTAAGATCACCATGCACAATGCCAAGCATCGGCTGGAGTGGTGTAAAGCTCGCCGCATTGGACTCTGGAGCAGTGGAAACGCATTCCCTTGAGTGATGAATCACACTTCACCATCTGGCAGTCTGACGAATCTGGGTTTGGCGGATGCCAGGAGAACGCTATCTGCCCCAATGCATTGTGCCAACTGTAAAGTTAGGTTGAGGAGGAATAATGGTCTGAGGTTGTTTTTCATGGTTCGGGCTAGCCCACTTAGTTCCAGTGAAGGGACATTTTAATACTACAGCATACAATGACATTCTAGACGATTCTGTGCTTCCAACTATACAGCAACAGTTTGGGGAAAGCCCTTTCCTGTTTCAGCATGACAATGCCCCAGTGCACAAAGCGAGGTCCATACAGAAATGGTTTGTCGAGATCGGTGTGGAAGAAGTTGACTGGCTCTTGCACAGAGCCCTGACTTCAATCGAACACCTTTGGGATAAATTGGAACACCGACCTCGAGCCAGGCCTAGTTGCCCAACATCAGTGCCCGACCTCACTAATGCTCTTGTGACTGAAAGGAAGCATCCCTGCAGCAATGTTCCAACATCTAGTGGAAAGCCTTCCCAGAAGAATGGTTGCTGTTATAGCAGGAAAGGGGTGACCAACCTCATATTAATACCCATGATTTTGGAATGAGATGTTCAACGATACATACTTTTGGTCATGTAGTGTACAATATGTAGAGTAGCAGCGGCATATATGTTGATTGTATGTGAGTGGGTGTGCGTGTGTGTAGAGTCAGTATAAATGTATGTGCATATTATGTGTGTGTAAGCAAATTATGGAGTGAGTGTTTGTGTGTGTTGAAGTGACAGCGTGCACAAGTGTGTTGGGCCATGTGAGTGTGCATAGAGAAAGTGGGAAAAAAATCAAATTAAATACAAGGGTCAATTCAGAGTCCTTGTAGCCGTTTTGTTAGCTATTTAGCAGTCTTATGGCTTGGGGATACAAGCGGTTCAGGATCCTGTTGGTGTCAGACTTGATGCACTGGAAGCAGAGAACAGTTTATGGCTTGGGCAGCTGGAGTCTTTAACCATTTCCCTGCCCTTCCTTTCACACGCCTGATATAGAGGTCCTGAATGGCAGGGAGCTCGGGCCCTGTGATGTACTGGGTTGTCCGCATCACCCTCTGTAGCACCATGCGATCGAGGGCGGTGCCATTACCATACCAAGCAGTGATGCAGCCAGTCAAGATGTTCTCAATGGTACAGCTGTAGAACTTTGAGAGTTTGAGGGCCCATGCCAAACCTTCTCAACCTCCTGAGAGAGAAGAGGCGCTGTCGCGACTTCTTCACAACTGTGTGCGTGTGTACCATTTTAAGTCCTTTGTGATTTGGACACCGAAGAACAAGAAGCTCCTTGGTCTTACTGACGTTGAGGGAGAGGTTGTTGTTCCGGCACCACACTGCCAGGTCATTGACCTCCTCCCTGTAGGCTCTCATCGCCAGGGATCAGGCCTACCACCGATGTGTCGTCAGCAAACTTGATGACGTGTGTTGAAGTTGTGCGTGGTTACACAGTCGCTGGTGAACAGGGAGTACAGGACCCTAAGCCCTAAGCTTGGTGACGGGCTTGGAGGGGACAATGGTGTTGAACGCTAAGCTGTAGTCAATGTGAAAATGCTGTTCATAGGAATTCCTCTTATCTAGGTTGGGTGAGGGCAGTGTGGAGTGCAATTGAGATTGAGTCATCTATGAATCTGTTGAGGCGGTATGCAAATTGGAGTGGGTCTGGGATGATGGAGTTGAGGTGTGGCATAACCAGCCTCTCAAAGCACTTCATGATCACAAATGTGAGTGCTACAAGGCAGTAGTCATTGTGGCATGAAGCCTTAGAGTACTTGGGAACAGGAATGATGGTGGTCATTTTAAAACATGTGGGGGTTACAGACTGGGACAAGGAGAGGTTGAAAATTATAGTGAATATGCCTGCCAGCTGTTCTCACATGCTCGGAGAACGTTACCTGGAACACCGCCGGGCCCCGCAGCCTTGTAGATGTTAACCTGATTAAAGACCTTACTCACGTCAGCCTCAGAGCGCAAGATTACCCAATCCTAAGGGGTCGTTGGCGGCCCTCACACCCGACACGATGTTGCTAATGTCGAAGCGTGCAAAACAAAATGCATTGAGTTTGTCTTGGAGAGAAGCATCGTTGGGTAGATCACAGCTGGGTCTTCTTCTGTAATCTGTAACGGACTGTAGCTCTGCCACATGCTGCGGGGGTCGGAAGCCTGTGTAATAGGATTCTACCTTATTCCTGGATTGTCCTTTTACTCATTTTACTCATTTTACTCATTTGGAGGTTGTCTTGTACTTGTTCCTGTCCTCAGCCTCAGGTTTGGTTTCAGATTAGGCTCAACGTCCTTGGGAATTGACGGATGACACTTCCTATCAAGCTGGTCACCAAAATGACTGGAATGGAATGTGTAAAGTAGAGTAAAGCACTGAAGCAGAGTTGAGATCGAGCTGAGGCTTGGCGGTTGAATAGAAACTCGGGTTATGCAGTGTTTTCCATAAGCGCTGGAGGTCGGCTAAACAGCTGACCTTCTTCCACTTTTCATTTAAAAAAAAGTTTACATTTGCTAGTCAGAAAAGTCTGTATAGCCTTCTCCCACTAGAATGAACAATACGCATCTTCTAGTTATACAGTTTATTGATAGGACAGGCGCCTGTCAGTCACAAAGCAAGCGATGAGAGAGAAACACTGCTGGTTTGTCAGTCTGTTGTTGGTCCTGCCTCTCAGTACTGGTGTTATTTTTGTGCACTGTGGTTGGCTACAGTACATTTTATTTTCATAGAAGGAGCGCATGTTGCTTCATTGACTCCTGGTGTGTGAATTTACAAGCAACTAGCAATGAGTGGAAATCCACTTCATTATGGTTTTGTGGCACATTCATTTATTTTCTTTTGCGTGTTTCAAAGGCCTACAGCCAACCACGGATTCGGGGTGCATAGGCTATTTACTGTTGCTTGTGTTGACTAGTTTCTAAGAGGTGACGAACAAAGTGAATAAAGTCCATCTCCTATATCCCTTTGCTCTTCATAAATCATACAACGTAGTTATATGTCTATTGTATCGTGTCGGGACAAGTAAACTAAAATATGTTGTTTGTATTTTCCTAGGATTCAAAGACCACGTCGAGACTTGCCAGTGTCCGTTAAAGTGACTCGTCAGTGTAGACGAGTGATGGGTTGTTCGGCTCTTTTTGAACAGCTCTTTTTGGGTGAATGGAACCAAATTGCATCGGTGACAGAGCCATTCATTTGGCACAATAATTTGAATACTGGTAGGCTATTACTGCTTTTTGGTCACTATCTGCCGATAAATAATGAAAACATTTGATGAAGATGTTGAATCCTCACTGCAGGAACAGTAGGTAGTGGAGAGAGAGCCTCATTCTGGTCCAAAATATGATACAAGAAAACAGATTGAAGGTTATAAAAGCTAATGGCATGAAACTTATATGGTATTATAGATGTTGATATAGGCTTCTGATTTTATTAAAGTGTTGACAATGGAGTAGTCAACTGCTGCTTTCTGAGTAGCAAAGCACATGTTTAACACCTGCTTCATTCTTCAAATCATACCTGTAAGTTTATTCTTGGGTACCTGAATTATATATATATATATTATTATTTTTTTACCTTTATTTAACTAGAATTGGGGTTGCACAATCTGGCAGGGGTAACTAATTTACTGCAATTCTATATTATTTCTCAACAGGGAATCCATGTTTACTTACCTTTTTTCTTAGGTCTTTGCCACAATAAACTAAATTGAAAGAGCAGACTAGATGTATTTTTTGCCACAATAAATGAACTTGAAAGATTACACTACTATTTATAAATAGATTACTAATCTACCGCCTTCCTACCGCCAAAATCCCACCCAGTGATTGATTGACAGGTCTGAAACTCTGTGACTCACAAACATACTGCCCCCTCCCCTGACAATTCCACCCACAGTGATTGATTGACAGGCTAAATTCTAAGGGATAGTTCAACCAAATTACATTGGTTTTCCTGTGTCCACAGCAGCAGAGACAATAAAATACATAATTTGAAGAACAAACATCAGTGGCAATTCATATCTTGTAGTAACGCTGTAAAAAAGACTAATCTCAAGAGAAGACAGATTGAATGTTAAAAAAAGGTTATTTTACTTAGAAAATAGTCCTGATCATATAGGTCTAAACGATATCCAAAACAACTAACACACTGAATTCATACATTTTCAGTCATTGTTATTGTAAAGCCTTTCTACTCAATACCACAACTAATTTGACCAATCTGTGAAGTAAAGTCGTTAAAGTATTCAGTAAGTCACCTGTGTATTTCGGATGGAATCAAGGCATTAGAATGTACCAGAGGACATCAAAATAGAGCACATTCTGCAACAACAACGAAAACGGAGCCCCCCAGCCCGGAACTTCCTGGCTGGCTCGTTTTTTTATTTGGCTGGCTACACCATGTATTAACGGGTAACACTGGTTATGCAGCTTCCCAAACCATACCTCTGTCCCCTTGAAACAAAAATATGTGTCTAGATTTTGATTTGGGAAATACTTGCAGGGTTCTTCATGCACAGGGTATTTTGTGGCGGGCCACCCAGAGGTTTTATCACGCCCTCCACCTTATGCCTCTTTTTTAGCCTGGAAAAACCCGGACTGGTGTAATGTGAAGGCATACTACAATTGGTACCCAAGGCTCTTACCTTTGGTAGCGTATGCCTCGGCGATCATGGAGAGACGGTAGACAGGGGCTCCCACCAGCGCCAGCTCGTCCAGGGTCACTTTGCCATACTGGTTGATGGCTTCACTGTAGTCTCCCTCCACGTAGGACAGCTTGGCCATTAACATGCTGGCCTCTTGCATGTAGTCCGGCTGGGCACGAAAGGAAAGAGAAGAGACAGATAGTGTTGTTTTCTCCTGCAGACAAAGACGTGTAGCTAAATGTACACACTTCAGAGAAAAAGAGGGCATAGAAGCTGCACGAGGGAGTGATGCAGCTTTATGAGGTTCTATAATTCAAAGGGGATTCTCTCAGTTTGGAAAGGCAGTGAGTGTAAAGCCAGATACTGATTAAACCAGTGTTACCTTTTGTAGTATTAGAATACTGTTATAAGTCTGGTAGTTCTGAGCAATTAACTGAAATTTCAACATTTTAACACACAATTTCAAATTTTAAACAACTAATTGACCGACATCAATTCCATTTTGGGTGTTTGTTTTCTGTGAGCTCAACGCGCATATTGCACAGTTTCTCAAGAGATAAATCAGATCCAGCTTGAACTGTGAGATGTAGTAGGGAGTTGTAGTTTCCAACAGGCCAATATTATAGGTAATTTAGTGCATAAAACCTGATAATTAACTACAATGACAATCCATTATGAATCTCCTTGTCTGATCTGTTTGTTTTACGCCTGCTACGTTAGGTTGGTGTGGGGCGGAGACGGAGAGAAGAATGCGCAATCGTGGATATAGAGCAGCTGTTGCTTCGCGAGGTAAAATACATGATCTGAGTGATTGATAGTTGGTATTCATCAGTCATAAATGTATGCCTTATTTACTTTGAAATATTACTAAAAGATTGATTTTGTCAGGCAGCATAGGCAGGAACTATATAGAAATTAGACAATGACTTGGAATGAAATAAGAAAGTAATCAAATAAAATATCTTATTCAAGTTATGCAAATAAATGATGGTTAATAAGTGATAAGCAGTAATGGGCAGTCACTACCATCACAGGACTTTTAATAATTGTTTTATTCGATGTTGTTAAAGCATTCAATCCAAATAATCGAAACCAAAATGGAAAACCGTGATCACTTTTTAATAATCGAACCAGACCTCAAAAATCACTAATCGCTCAGCATTGAAGACTGCACTACACTGTTATAACACTATTACAAGACTGAACTAGACTGAAAAGTAGACAGATGATGTATACTAATATAATGGTCATAGGTGAAGTCTACTGTGTTACATCAACTACCTTGAGGTTCCCTCGGTCCAGGGCAGCGGTCAGGTGTTTGTGGACCTCCACTAGCCTGGGTCTTGGGCCCCTGGGGCTGGCCCCCTGCTTGATGGGGTTCTCCTTGATGTACTGCTGGAGCTTGGCCTCCCCCAGCAGCAGCTCCCCCAGGTCATCTGAAACACAGTTTAGACTACCCTTAGACTACCCTCCCAGTTCAACAGGGTCTTGTATTCAAAAGGCACCAAATGTTTTATTTTATTTTATTTCACCTTTATTTAACCAGGCAGGCTAGTTGAGAACAAGTTCTCATTTGCAACTGCGACCTGGCCAAGATAAAGCGTAGCAATTCGACACATACAACACAGAGTTACACATGGAACAAACAAAACATAGTCAATAATACAGTAGAACAAAAGAAAACAAAAAGTCTATATACAGTGAGTGCAAATGAGGTAAGTTAAGGAAATGGAAATGGATTGAAACCGGGAAGGACTACCTGACCTTGTCCAATAACAAACGTGTTTTTGTTTTCCAGCACAAAAAGTTTGCTATGTTTTTCTATGATGTTCACTAATGAATATGACCTAGAACAAGCCACTGATTTCTTACCAACTAGGCTAACTACCAGATTAATAGGTGGACTGACAACACACATCATGTTCCAATAATACATCACAGTAAAGACAGATCAGTCAACCCTGACTAATACGCAGAATCTCAAATAATCTGTACAATACTATAGCATCAGTATTCAGAAAAGTTGACGGGAGGGGGGTCATAATTTCAGCAAGCCATGACACCCACCATCTCAGATTGTTCTGAAATCTAATTTGATCTCTGAGAAATCAAGCTAATTGATTGCAACCAAACGGTCCCTTTTAATTGATAGCTTCACATAATATTCAACAAATACAGTACCCAACATCCAATTTGGACCAAACGTATTCTTATCATTGAGTAAAATGGTCAAAAGCCACCTAAGGGATAGTGACTAAAATGTTGTGACAACCCTAATAAAATAATACAATTAAAAACCATTGCATGGCAGTAACATGATTCTCAATAAGAAAACAGCTATATTTGTAGTGTGATTAGTGACATTTTCCATTAAACCCAGCCCAAAACCATTATTTCAATTGTTTTGTTGTAAAAACACCAGAAAATCAGCTCCAAGTGGTTTTAATTTAGGACCTCTGTTCCAAAGCATTGCCACACATAATACAGAGATATATGTGACTGTATACAAATGTAAGCAAGGTTTTAAATTATTACGTTTTAGTCAAATATTCTGTTTGGTCTTCTTGCGTTCAATTTGCAGTCTGAGTCTACACATTTTTTGTAATTATGTTCTGGCTCCCTAGCCATCTGCTCAAAAAATATATAATTGTCCAGCGGCTGAATCTAGTTGATGATCCCTGCTATACAGTGTGTGTTTGGGACTTTCACTATTTGAAGACCATAACATTGCTACCATTAGAACTGCTATAGCCTAATGGTTTGCTTGTATGCAAGGAATGGTCTAACTTATCCAGACCAATTGTTTTTAATGGAATAAACCACACACAGAGGGGTCGTTTCCTGGACATAAATTAAGCCTAAGAGAAGGACAAACTGAATTGCTTTCAGGGCGGACTGGCTTGAATTGTGAGGATGACCATACAATTTATTTTGATCGTCAGCAAAAGCTATTGGTTTTCTACCCAAAGTTGCAAAGAAAATGTTGTGATCTATTTAATAAACACAAGAGACCAGTAAAATGGATGTGGTGGCAGTAGCATGAACAGTGGCATCTAGTGGGCATAACGCAGTACTTTCACACTATGGTAAATAGTGCAAGCGACTTCAATGGCTAATTTCTCTGAACAGGGGAAAAACCCATCACAAGATTCACAGGGAATAAATTACAAAAAAATGAAGAAGCAATACTTCAAGCAGCATCTCCATACTACTTGTCAGACATAGAAAACTGAAACTGTATATAGGTTCTTGGTGTAGGATTGTCGTGGGGGTCAGTGGGTTTTGATAATTTTATTGAATTCCTCATGTCTTACGGGGAAAGGGGGGTACCTAGTCAGCTGTACAACTGAATGCCTTCAATTGATATGGGTCTTCCGCATTTAACCCAACCCCTCTGAATCAGAGAGGTACGAGGGGCTGCCTTAAATTGACATCCATTTCTTCGGCGCCAGGGGAACAGTGGGTTAACCGCATTGCTCAGGGGCAGAACGCCAGATTTTTACCTTGTCAGCTCAGGGATTCAATCCAGCAACCTTTTGGTTACGGGCCCAACGCTCTAACCACTAGGCTACTTCATTATTAGGAGGAATTATGGTCGAAATTGGATGTTAGGTACTATACTTATTGAAGATGATATGAATCCTATATAATGGCCAATTTGGGGGCAATCAATTAGTTTCATTTCTTAGAGATCAAATTAAATTTCAACAAAATAATATGTTTCAGGAATGCTAATCTTATCCGTTTCTAACTACAGAAACGACTTGAGATGGTGGGTGTCAAAATCCTCTCGTTTGTCCTTTTTGAGGTGGAATGACTCAGGGATAAGAGCAAAGAGAGAAGAACAATAGTAATGGCGTCTTTTTGTAGGCACTAACTTCGCCATGGTTCGTTGGACAAAGCCAAACGGGAAATGAATGCAGTTTTTGTACGGTTTTGGGATAAATGCCGAGAATAAGGTCTGTGTTGAACCCAGGTTTAGGAGATCTTACACGTTTTGTTCTACGAGATCACTTTCATCAGCAAACCTCACTTTTTGTGAATTATGAAGCATTTATTGTATGTAATCAAATTTAAAATACAAAGCACAAAGGCTTCATTATTCATGAATATCATGTTAACTGACTGATACTATAGCAAAGAACAAAACGTATAAGATCTCTTAAGCCTGTGTTAACCTCAGACCTTATTTTCGCCGTTGATCCTAAAACCCTGTTATTTTCCCATAGGATTGGCTGAACGAACCAGAAGTAACTAACTTCCGGTTATTAGGACTACAAGTTGGCGAGCTCTAAATAGGGAGGACCAAAACTGCTGGTTGGAACTGGGCAGGCTAACTCTCTCATTCTCCGTGATGCAAAAAGACAACTCACTACACATTGAGAAGCCTGGTGTGGTGCAATGTTTGTAAGACTAGAAGAAGATTATAGGCCTAGGTTTGTAAAAGATTAGTAGTATGAGTGTTATTCAACCCCTCAATGCCACGCTTTTAAGGGGACTTGTTGGCTAATCCAGTTTGTTACGAGTTTAACTGGCCCATTATGCATGACAGGAGAGTGTGACCCTCTGGTCTGACTGACATAGGTATGTATGCCTGTCAGTTTACATCAACAAACATACATTAATTCCAAAATAAGATATTTCAAGGTGAAGTCAGCAATATGACATCATCATACCATCCTCAGTGACTTCCTGCTTACAGGTTTTCCACTAGTTACCACAGCCACAAAGTAGAAATGGCCTATTTCGTAAAATCTATGAAAGCAGAAACGTGCTTTTTAGTCTTCGTTTTGGGTTAGGGTTATGCATAAGGTTAGCAGTGTGGTTAAGGTTTCAAATTAGATTTTAAGATGATACATTATAGGAATAGGCAGGTTCATGACTTTGTGGCTGTGGTAACTAGTGACGACCAACAAACACCAACGGAACACAAATCTGCAAAGACTGCAAATATTTCTTACCTCCTTGAGGGATACTCACTGCTCAAAGATTTCAATTGAGTTTTTGTTCATTTCATTAAGTAGTTAGTCGCCCGATGTTATTGATATGCAGCCAGGAGTACAAGTAACGTTAGATTCTTAAACTATGTTTATGGAGCCTACCTTATGCAACTGGTAAGACAGCTAAGGTTAAGCTAGCTCAGTAAAATATTTTACAACATTTTCCTGGGTGAAAACGTTCAACCAGTATGCATAGCGCCGGGAATACTCTCTGCCCAAGACAAGTTTAGCTAGGCACACGGTGGTAGCTAGGCTGGCTAGCCCTGCCTTAAATTACAGAAAACTGTCAAAACAAGAAATAGGAAGTGAGCGCGTATGCACACTCAAATGAGCTTTGGTGTTTTCGCTAAATAGTTATAAACCATTACGGTGTTTAAAGATAACTATTTCGTTTTTACAGATGACCTAGAAATGGCTGGCTAGCTGGAACCGACTCGCAATGGAAATTGCATTCACGTTGACGTGGTTAAGAAAGCCCTTGGATTCTGCTCCCTGTCCAGGCCCCAAAACGCTGAATGAACCGCAGAGCAAAAGTAAATCACGAATCGCAGACATATTTCTTACCGTTTGATATTAGTTTAGCAGACAGCTGCCGTACGAGCTCTGGTATCTTGTCCCATTGCCCTTCCGAACGGCACCGTTCTATCTCGGTCTCGAGTCGTGACCCAGACTTTCTCGCTGTCATCTTCAGACTCCGGCGTTAGCAGAGACCAAAACACGACAGCCACGAATCATCAGCTGCGGTACGGGTTGGAATGGAAACAGCGACACCCCCGGTAGCTGTCACTCTCACATCTGTCAGATGTTGAACTGTCAATGTTTTTATTCAGGTTTTATTGACATTTTCAAAAACGCATGTAAGGACATATTCATAGCTATGTATTATATCACCATGTTTGTTTTGTTTAGCCAACTGTTCTAATGTTTACAATGTGCAACCAGGCAGTCATGATGGAATAGAAATACTTTAATACCACACATTCATATTGATACTTTATCCCAAAAGGCTTTAGGACAAGAACAGACTACTGACTACATGCTGAAATCTTGCTCCCAAGACAATATAGAGTTTGGGCAAGTAAAAAAGCTTTCTAACCCAAGTCATATGAATAATAACACTTGGCTGTTTAGGTAGAAGAAACTGGCTGTGGTAGATGGTGAGGGTATTGCTAGAACCTTTATCTATTTGAATCTCCAAACTACTCCAGCTACTACTCCAGCTCTCTATGGTTTAGGAGCATATCTTTAGTAAAACCTGCTCAATTTAAAGGTTAAAACATGCAGGCCCAAAATGATGCTCCAGAGCTTTTGTATAATTTGAGCCAGTAGTTTTAAAAGTAGTTCTCATGAACTCAACAAGTCCCTGAAAATTGTGCACAATTGTATGTTACGTCATCCACTTAAGATCCCGGACTACATCTTTAAGACACATGTTGGTTATGCTCTAGGCCACACACAGCATCTGGAAGTGCAGTATGAGTGTCATTAAGACAGACAGCAAGAAACAAATGAATACTACATTGGAAGGTGTAAGACATTTAGCCAACTTAAAGATATAGACAGTCATTTCAGGTACCCTACCAGTAATATAATAGGTGATTAAAAAATACAAGAAGTAGAACTGGCAGAGACAGGTATGGCAAGAGAGAATAATGGATATTTGGCAAGGTTACAGTACATTGGAGGCTGATATACTGTAACTTTCTATAGATCTAACAGTGTTGGTCCATTTATATTGTACATTTATCCTATGGCTTTGAGCTACTGTTAAGGCAAACCTGTAGAAAATCAGAGTCTGGAAATTCATTTTCTCCATATCTGTTTTTATCTTGCCCACTAAAAATGGTATTGGAACATACAGTGAGCTCCAAAAGTATTGGAACAGTGACCATTTTTGTTGTTGTTTTAGCTCTGTACTCCAGCACTTTGGATTTTAAATTATACAATGACTATGAGGTTAAAGTGCAGACTTTCAGCTTTAATTTAGTTACGGATAGTCCTGAATGAATCGTGAATAATGATGAGGAGAAATATCATAACCCCCCCAATGAAATGCTAACCAGTTATTGTAATGGTGAGAGGTTAGCATGTATGTTTGTTCATCTAACATTCTCATCATTCACGACTAGCTGTAATCATGGTAGAGTCAACATTAATGAAGAAGTGTTTATAAACATTCAATTCTTATTTACAATGAAAGTGACTCCAAAATGACACAATACATGATTTACCATTGATTTCTGTTGGGCACAAAATTATCTGAAACATAACCAAAACAAACAGCCAATGCATCCAACAAGCTCGTAAATTCCCAAGCTTGATGTAATCATTGCATGCTAGGAATATGGGATCAAATACAAACATTTTGACTACTTTAATACACAAGTGAATTTGTCCCAATGCCTTTGGTCCCTTAAAATGGGGGGACTATGTACAAAAAGTGCTGTAATTTCTAGACTGTTCACCTGATATGGATGAACATACCATCAAATTAAATCTGACAGTCAGCACCTCATTGTATAATGTTAAATTGTAACCCCTCCTGTCTCCGCCTCCAGTATTTATGCTGCAGTAGTTTGTGTGTCAGGGGGATAGGGTCAGTCTGTTATATCTGGAGTATTTCTCCTGTCTTATCCGGTGTCCTGTGTGAATTTAAGTATGCTCTCTCTAATTCACTCTTTCTTTCTCTCGGAGGAGGACCTGAGCCCTAGGACCATGCCTCAGGACCACCTGGCTTGATGACTCCTTGTTGTCCCCAGTCCACCTGGCCGTGCTGCTGCTCCAGTTTCAACTGTTCTGCCTGCGGCTATGAAACCCTGACCTGTTCACCGGACGTGCTACCTGTCCCAGACCTGCTGTTTTCAACTCTCTAGAGACAGCAGGAGCGGTAGAGATACTCTCAATGATCGGCTATGAAAAGCCAACTGACATTTACTCCTGAGGTGCTGACTTGTTGCACCCTCGACAACTACTGTGATTATTATTATTTGACCATGCTGGTCATTTATGAAGATTTGAACATCTTGGCCATGTTATGTTATAATCTCCACCCAGCACAGCCAGAAGAGGAATGGCCACCCCACATAGCCTGGTTCCTCTCTAGGTTTCTTCCTAGGTTTTGGCCTTTCTAGGGAGTTTTTCCTAGCCACCGTGCTTCTACACCTGCATTGCTTGCTGTTTGGGGTTCTAGGCTGGGTCTCTGTACAGCACTTTGATATATCAGCTGATGTAAAAGGGCTATATGAATACATTTGATTTGATTTGAATCCAAAGTGATGGAGTACAGAGTCAAAACAACAAAAAATGTATCACCTTCCCAATACTTTTGGAGCTCACTCTAGTTATATTTACACCTACAGACACACACGTGACATGATACAGTTAAGAGGACCCGAACCCATCTCATCAAATTGATGCAAACTGGTGAGGGCCCAAAAAGGTGACACTTTTTTGTTGTTGCACTGAAACATGCAAAAAAAAATCCCTGCTAGGGGGAAATGCAGGTTTTAACTAATTAAACAACAAAGAATATGACATGATCATATTCGTTTTACAGTCGCTGTGGTTGACGGAGATTTCGATGCTAGGGAATTGTAGTTTCTTTAAAACGATTTCCCCCTAAAGTAATCGACGTATACTGCGATGATAGGGAATTGTAGTTTTTTTACAACGACTTCACGATTAAGTAATCGAAAAAAAAAGGGAGGAATCAAACTACACTCCACAGGGTTTGACCAAGCAGCGCACCTCGTTAGACCATACAAATCAAATCAAGAAAGGTTTAGATGAGAAAATTGTCTCGAATTTTCAATTAATATGCTGATAATTCAAGCCTACGCGAAACCTGATGTAAGTAAATATCTAGTTACACTACTTTCACTTTGCTAAATTAGCTTTCAGATCACCACTGAAATCACAGAACAGCGAAATCAATGTGTTGCATGACTTCAGTAATGTGCTGTTACCTGTCCAGTTCCAATCAAATCAGTGCATTTGGAGAAAGGGAGTCAGGGACCCTCTTCCATCCACTCCCTCACCTCCTAATTACTGTTGCCTCCACTGTCAAGCTTTTGTCACCACTTTGGTCACTCTTTCTCTATCAAATTCAATATGCTTTAATGGCACGAATGATGGTCAATGTTGTCAAAGCGGAATGATACACATAAAAATATGAAAGCAACAACTCTCTCTCTCTGAATTCAATTAATTCAAGGGCTTTATTGGCATGGGAAACATATGTTAACATTGCCAAAGCAAGTTAAATATATAATATATCTCTCTCTGAGACATATCTCTCTCTGCCTCTTGTTAGACAGAACACAGACAGAAGTCTGACAGATCAACATGATAAACACTTGAAGAAAAAGCCATCGATTTACTTTTCCATATAATGTGAAACTTTAGCGTTTTCATTGAGTGGTCTTTGAAATTACAATTACAGATTGCTTTCTTGCTTGGGCAACATTATGCCATTTATTAGGTTCTGAATGTCATGTACAATGTTTTAATGAATCAAACCAGCCACTCCATTATTTCACTACCCTATAACGTAGTTGAATTGCTCTGATTTCCATTACCTTGTTTTTCATATCTCAAACTCCGCCATGTTTTGAGATTTTGCGGAGAGGTGTGTTGGTTGGGTTACGGAGAGGGTAGCAACATTTTACATACGCTTTTCTTCTGGAAAATGCACACCTCTCAACTAATTTTATCTATTTATATACATTTTATCGTCCATAAGACTGTTAGGTCGCAGTAACGTTACATCAAATGACAACGGTCCCACAGCTCACTTGTGGTTAGCTATCGTTTGAAGAAGATTAGAAGGGGCTTGCTCCCTACAAATTCTTTCGTCTCCTGCTTTCGGAATGTTTTCCAAAAAGCCTCATGGGGACGTCAAAAAATCTACACAGAAAGTGTTGGATCCAAAAAAAGATGTCCTGACACGTCTGAAACACTTGCGGATTGTTAGTGGTAAGTCGAAATGAGACATTTTGGTCGGCTAGCTAGCTAGGCTATACAGTAGCTTGATGCTACAGCTAAACCAAAGCTACCGAAGCGAGCTCGCGACTTTTTCTGTTGAATCAGAGTAGCTAACATGCATTGGCTTGTTTCTACTCCCATCATTGGACCAGATTGGAAGCGTACAGTTGAAACTAGCCATTATATAATATCATATTTTATTGTATTGCAACGCTTGAAATGAATTTGCTGTGCTGAAATGTGTGGCAAACAGTACAAGTTATGTCAAAACAATATGGTTGCATACCGATTGTAATCAGTGGTTTAGGATGGTCCATATCTATTATATTCTGCAAAGAAATCGAGACGTCATCCATGTTTTGATATACGTTAATCACATTTTGTCAGCAGTCCTTGATTTCTGTTTTGCCACTTGTCTTATTCTCTATTTGTGGACTAAAGATGGGACATACAGTGCCTTCAGAAATGATTAATACCCCTTGACTTATTCCACATTTTGTTGTTACAGCCTGAATTCAAAATGTATTACATTTGTGTTTCTTAACCATCTACACACTACCCCATAATGGATAAGTGAAAACATGTTTTTAGAAATGTTCGATTTTCAATGGGATTCAAGTCTGTGTTTTGGCTCGGCCACTCAAGGACTTATAAATTCAAGTTCTGAAGCCATTCCAGCGTTGCGTTGGCTGTAAGCTTGGGGTCATTGTCCTGTTGGAACTTCAATCTTTGCCCCAGTCTAAGGTTGTTTGCATTCTGAAGCAGGTTCTCATCGAGGATTTGCCTGCATTTGGTTCCATTCATTTTGTTCCCTTTATTCTTACCAGTCTCTGTCCCTGCTGTGGGAAAAGCATCCCCATAGGAAGCGACAGTGTCTGTAAAAAAAAGTGGTCAGATGAAGCACATGCTAAACTACAGGACTGTTTTGCTAGCACAAACTGGAATATTTTCCTGTATTTTTCCAATGGCATTGAGGAGTACACCACATCAGTCACTGGCTTTATCAATAAGTGCATCGAGGACGTTGTCCCCACAGTGACTGTACGCACATACCCCAACCAGAAGCCATGGATTACAGGCTTAAAGGTAGAGCTGACGCTTTGAAGGAGCAGGACTCTAACCCGGAAGCTTATAAGAAATCCCGCAATGCCCTCCGACGAACCATCAAACAGGCACAGCGTCAATACAGCAGACCTGCCAACATGCACGCATTTTGTGTACCAACTACCCAATTCTCTGTCCATGTACGCAGGTATGAGATCCGAGTTAAAAGTATGCAGAAATGAAGAGGGCCTGATTTATTATTCTTTTTTAAACCATTTGTAATAAAAAATACATCCACTAAGTAAATCTAACATCCTGATTCTCGAGCTGCAACACACAGACATTTATGGAGTTTGTGTCAAGATTTAAAGGAGATTATTACAATATTATTTGACGTAGCTACCCAATGTCTGTCCCTCCTCCTGTTTGTTGTGATGCTGAGTTTGCTGACTGTCATCTGTACGTAAACACATGGACAAATCCCTTTTCGACTCTGTGTTGTTGTGGAAAGGTAAACACATTGTTTTAAGCTAACGTTAGCGAACATAAGATGGACATTCAGTGGTCTCTAAAGTGCCAACAGTTCACTTGCATTTGCTAGTGATTTTTTAAAATGCAAATATGAAAAATAACTGGTCGCATTTGTGCGAGTGTGATATTCATTTAATTCTGCGTCCCATTAGTTGTATTTTCCATGTAACATTACAAGGATCACGCAACCTGGTAGACTGTAACTGTAATTATGATCCATGCCACAAAAAGCATTACAAAAGTATAATCAAAAATGAATATAAAATCTTGCCATTAAATGGAGTTGGGAGTTTAGTAGAATGAGTGTCTGGTATTAGCTATGGCTTTGCACTAGATTTGAGATTTCATAAATTTTGAAAATCTGAAATGATGTATGCGCTGCAAAGAAATACAATCGACACAAAGGCTGAAACAGCGGACTCTTCTAACTAACAGCGTAGCCTACTTAAGCTTATCACAACTCCAACACCATTGTGACGCGTTGCATCACTGCCCAGTATGGCAACTGCTCGGCCTCCGACCGCAAGGCACTACACTACAGAGTGTAGTGCGTACGGCCCATTACATCACCGGGGCTGAGCTTCCTGCCATCCAGGACCTCTATAGCAGGCGGTGTCAGGCCTTAAAAATTGTCAAAGACTCCAGCCGCCTTAAAAATTGTCAAAGACTCCAGCCGCACTAGTCATAGACTGTTCTCTCTCTTTTTTTTTTTTTTTCTGAACTGCATTGTTGCTTAAGGGCTTGTAAGTAAGCATTTCACTGTAAGGTCAACACCTGTTCTATTTGGGGCATGTGACAAATAAAATTTGATTTGACCAAGATTCTCCTTGAATGGTTGCTCAGTTTGCTTTGACTGCCAGCTCTAGGCAGAGTCTGGGTAGTAACATATTTTTTTCCAATTTCCCAATGGTGGAGACGACTGTGCTCTTGGAAACTGTCAACACTCAAATTGTTTTATACCCTTCCCCGGATATATGCCTCATCATAATTCTATCTTCTAGACAGTTCCTTGGACTTAATGGTATAGTTTCTGCTCTGACATGCACTGTCAACTGTGGGATCTTATATTGACAGGTGTGTTTATTTCTATACGGAACAAAAATATGAATGCAACGGTCAACAATTTTAAAGATTCCTCAGACCAAGGTGGAGGACCTGAGCTGGTGTGGTTACACGTGGTCTGCGGTTGTTAGGCTGGTTGGACATTCTGCCAAATTCTCTACATTGACAATCGAGGCGGGTTATGGTAAAGATATGAACATTAAATTCTCTGGAAACGGCTCTGGCGGACATTCTTGCAGTCAACATGCCAATTGCACACTCCCTCAGCTTGAGACGTCTTTGGCGTTGTATGACAAAACTGCACATTTTAGTGACCTTTTATTGTCCCCAACATAAGTTGCACCTGTGTAATAATCATACTATTTAATCAGCTTCTTGATATTCCCCACCTGTCAGGTGGATGGATTATCTTGGCAAAGAAGAAATGCTCAATAACAAGAAGGTAATAACGTGCACAACATTTGAGAAATAAGCTTTTCGTGCATATGGAACATTTCTGGGATAATTTTTATTTCACGGAGCCTACATTTGACATGTTACATTTTATATTTTTGTTCAGTGTAAGTCAAGTCCAAACTATTGAATTGGCCACAGGTAGACCCCAATCAAGTTGTAGCGACATCTCAAGGGTGATCAAAGGAAATTGGATGCACCTGAGCTCATTTGAGGAGGTGTGTCCAATATTTTGACTGGCCCTGTATGTTAATTAGATTTGTGTTTAATTTTCAATCATTTGTAGAAAAAAATAAGTCAAGGGGCATGAGTACTTTATGAAGGCACTGTATAATAAAACCAGATTGGAGATATCATTCAATTCATTGAGGGAGTTCATCAAAGAGCTGCCTGCATGATTGTCAGGTCAATAGGTGTCTGTTTGGAAGATGGTCTTAGCTCTGTCAGTGACATTGGGTGGACCCTGTGAAAAACAGCAAATTTAAACTGGGTCTGCCTTTGGGATTTGTCAGTAAAGTCCGTCAGAAGCTGTGTTCGAATACCCATACTGTATACTACATACTTAATGAGTATATACTATTAGTTTATTTTAGTATGCTGTAAACTAACGGTATTCTTTCAGTTGAGCATACTAGCACTTCACCTGTCGACCAGAAGTTGATGCTGTTGTTATGCAACCTCTTGCTAGATGGTTAGCATAATAAATTACTTGCTAGACATCTTACGACTTTGTGTGTTTTGTCAATTCAGAGAGTTGTCAGGTTGTCCGTTCATAAGTTCAGACCGTTCAGAGCGAGCACTGCCCGTTCTGGACAAGGAGTAGGGTTGAGCTGAGCATCCTGACCCCACAACGGCAGTCAAACATCCAAGCTAACTTGCTAAAGTTGGCTAGCTTGCCAGCTACTTCCAGAAACAAATGAGAGAACACATCTCTCTGACCATTTTACTTGGCCAAGCAGAGCTGGCAAGGCTGTTTTCGTGTTATCTACAGTGTTGGTGACTGCTGCACGGAAATAGTTTCCACTGCTTGTATACTTCGTATTTTGGCAAATGTAGTGTGAAATCTGGGAACTTTTTGCATACATCCATACTATGACCTGTAATCATACTACATACTCATACTACATAATGCTGTTAGTATGAGTATTCGAACACAGCTCGAGAGTGCAGAATCCAACCGGGCAATTCCACGGTAACAGTGATGCTGTCAAACAAAAACCAATGATTACAAAGTTAAACAAACCATACAATTCTATGCACAAGGACTACTTTCAACAATTTCCACACAATTTTACTAAAACTCATTTACTTGAACAGTGCAGATCAAAAGTTTGGTTTAGCATATGATGGCACCAACAGTACAATCAGGTTTTTGTTTGGTATGCATTTTAAGGTGAAAAGTCTGAAGCTGTGTTCGTATACCCATGCTAACATACGGTGTACTACATACTTAATGAGTATATACTAGCGGTCGACCGATTTATGATTTTTCGATACCGATTATTGGGGACCCCCCCCCCCCCCAAAAAAAGCCGATACCGATTAATCGGCCAATGTTTATTTTTATTTATTTGAAATAATGACAATTACAACAATACTGAATGAACACTTATTTTAACTTAATATAATACATCAATAAAAATCTATTTAGCCTCATAAATAATGAAACATGTTCAATTTGGTTTAAATAGTGCAAAAACTAAGTGTTGGAGAAGTGAAAGTAAAAGTGCAATAAGTGCACTATAGGACTATTTCTCTCTCTACCATTTGTATTTTATATACCTTTGACTAGTGGATGTTCTTATAGGCACTATAGTGTTGCCAGTGTAACAGTATAGCTTCCGTCCCTCTCCTCGCCCCTACCTGGGCTCAAACCAGGAACACATCGACAACAGCCACACTCGCTCCACAAAAGCCGCGGCCCTTGCAGAGCAAGAGGAATAACTACTCCAAGTCTCAGAGCGAGTGACATTTGAAACGCTATTAGCGCGCACCCCCCTAACTAGCTAGCCATTTCACATCGGTTACACCAGCCATTAGGCTGATAGGCTTGAAGTCATAAACAGCGCTGTGCTTGCGAAGAGCTGCTGGCAAAACGCACGAAATTGCTGTTTGAATGAATGCTTACCAGCCTGCTGCTGCCTACCATCGTTCAGTCAGACTGCTCTATCAAATCATAGACTTAATTATAAAATAATAACACACAGAAATACGAGCCTTTGGTCATTAATATAGTCGAATCCGGAAACTATCATTTCAAAAACAAAACATTTATTATTTCAGTGAAATACGGAACCGTTCAGTATTTTATCGAACGGGAGTCATCCCAAACTGTAAATAATCTTGTTACATTGCACAACCTTCAATGTTATGTCATAATTATGTAAAATTCTGGCAAATTAGTTCGCAATGAGCCAGGCAGCCCAAACTGTTGCATATACCCTGACTCTGCGTGCAATGAACGCAAGAGAAGTGACACAATTTCACCTAGTTAATGTTGCCTGCTAACCTGGATTTCTTTTAGCTAAATATGCAGGTTTAAACATCTGTGTATTCATTTTAAGAAAGGCATTGGTGTTTATGGTTAGGTACAGTCGTCCAACGATTGAGCTGACAAGGTGAAAATCTGTCATTCTGTCCCTGAACAAGGCAGTTAACCCACCGTTCCTAGGCCGTCATTGAAAATAAGAATGTGTTCTTAAATAACTTGCCTAGTTAAATAAAGGTATAAGAATTATTTTTTTTATCGGCAAATCGGCGCCCAAAAATACAGATTACGATTGTTATATGAACTTGAAATCAGCCCTAATTAATCGGCCATTCCGATTAATCGGTCGACCTCTAGTTGTTACCTACCCTTACCACCTGGGGGCGGCCCGTCAGGAAGTTCAGGATCCAGTTGCAGAGGGAGGTGTTTAGTCCCATGGTCCTTAGCTCAGTGATGAGCTTTGAGGGCACTATGGTGTTGAGCTGTAGTCAGTAATTAATAGCATTCTCACTTAAGTGTTCCTTTTGTCCAGGTGGGAATTATTTAAAAAAATATATATTTTTGTAATTTTTTTACCTTTTATTTTACTAGGCAAGTCAGTTAAGAACAAATTCTTATTTTCAATGACGGCCTAGGAACAGTGGGTTAACTGCCTGTTCAGGGGCAGAACGACAGATTTGTACCATGTCAGCTCGGAGATTCGAACTTGCAACCTTTCGGTTACTAATCCAATGCTCTAACCACTAGGCTACCCTGCCGCCCCAGTGTGGAGTGCAATAGAGATTGCATCATCTGTGGATTAGTTGGGGTGGTATGCAAATTGGAGTGGGTCTAGGGTTTCTGGGATAATGGTGTTGTGAACCACGACCAGCCTTTCAAAGCACTTCATGGTTACAGATGTGAGTGCTATGGGTCGGTAGTCATTTAGGCAGGTTACCTTAGTGTTCTTGGGCACAGGCACTGGTGGTCTGCTTAAAACATGTTGGTATTACGGACTCAGACAGGGAGAGGTTGAAAATGTCAGTGAAGACACTTGCTAGTTAGTCAGCGCATGCTCGGAGTACATGTCCTGGTAATCTGTCGCCCTGCGGCCTTGTGAATGTTGACCTGTTTAAAGGTCTTACTCATATCAACTGCAAAAAGTGTGATCACACGGTTGTCCAGAACAGCTGATGCTCTCATGTATGTTTCAGTGTTACTTGCCTCAAAGCGAGCGTATAAGTTATTTAGCTTGTCTGGTAAGCGTGTGGCACTGGGCAGCTCTCGGCTGTGCTTCCCCTTGTAGTCTGTAATAGTTTGCAAGCCCTGCCACATCCGACAAGCGTCGGAGCCAGTGTAGTACGATTCGATCGTATTCCTGTATTGACACTTTGCCTGTTTGATGGTTCGTCGGCAGCTCTGCCCTTTAGTTCAGTGTGAATGTTGCCTATAATCCATGGCTTCTGGTTTGGGTATGTATGTACAGTCACTGTGGGGACGACGTCAATGATGCACTTATTGATTAAGACAATGACTGATGTGGTGTACTCCTCAATGACATCGGAAGAATCCCGGAACATATTCCAGCCTGTGCTAGCAAAACAGTCCTGTGGTTTAGCATCTGTTTCATCTGACCACTTTTTTTATAGACTGAGTCACTGGTGCTTCCTGCTTTAATTTTTGCTTGTAAGCAGGAATCAGGAGGGCCACAATGAGAACACAATGGGAACACTCTGATCATGTTACTCGCCCTAGCAGAGCTAGTTAAGCAGTTTTCATGTTAGCCAGAGCGTTGATGACTGTAACTGTGCTGCTTGCAACCATTTCATTATTCTTTTTGGCAAAGTTTACTGACCCCAGCCATATTCAACGGGTGTTGAGCGCTCGTAAATGAATTATTCTGCGCTCTTGTACTCTCAGACGAGTGCTCTGAAATCGGAGTAGATAGCCAGAATGAATTTACGAAAGCACCCGAATGTCCATTGAGAACGCACAAAGACTATACCATTTAGCTAAGCTAAGAATGATGGGAATAATCAAGTCAATAAACATTAAGTAGTTAGTTAGCCTATAGTTAATATGCTGGCAAGTTTGATGTATAAGTAGCCAACTAACATTACCGTTAGGTAGCTAGCTAGCAAATGGTACATACTGCTGTAATGATATGTTATGTGGTTCGTAAAGACGACGTAGCAAACAAATTGTAAGCCAACATAACGTCATTACATTACTCAATATTTTCTTAACATTTGTCACAAATTCATTGCTTTAAGTAATTATATCTACTCTTGTTGTACTTCGGCTGCATATTTTCCACCAATTTCTTCAAATCTAAAAACAATGTGAAGCCTGCGTGTATACTTCATATTTTGACGAATTTAGTATGACATCCGGGAACTTTTGACCTACTATGATCAATAAGCATACCATGTACTCAATCCACGTCACAAATAGTGCAGTTAGTATGAGTATTCAAACACAGCTCAAGTCCCAGAATCACTCTTATCATGGAATTGCAATACTATATTCTCAAAGGGTCCTGAGTTTAAAGCCACAATCCCCTTTGTTGCATGGCATGTTCCAAGGCCTTTTTTGATATGCTCTTGAGTGGAAATGAGTAGATGGTTGAATGATGTTGGTTTTGCAGTAGCACTGAAAATGATGAAAGCTTCATGGCATTGTGACTTGTGAGTGAAACATTGCAGTTCCATCTCATGAACCCATTTCCTCTATTGTGTTCAATGCCGTTACCAGGTTTCCTGTTTCCATTGTCCCCCAGTACAGCAACTACTGTGGGAGCACAGACTGTCATCATGTCACTGTGCTGCTGTGCCAATAGCAGAGGTTGGAGAGGCGTGTGTGCTGCTGAGAAACAACAGCCACATGCTGTGTAATAATGTAATGTTTTAAATGAGATGTTAGGCCTAGCGTTTAGTCTTATTGGTTGTTGATGAATTAAGAAAACATTGTGTAGGTTAATTCATGTAAAACTATAGGCTAATATCACAACTGTAGTATCTAGCAAAAATACGTTAATTGTGACAGTCTAAAGACATGACTTGAGTGCTGTGCTTTAGCTAGGTAACTGTAAATGCACATTTTATTTCGAAAGTAGAGGTATTGTTCCCTGATTTTTGTTTTAGTTTTTTGTGCTGCACACAGTGTATACCTTCAGTGGCTTCAGTTTGCCAAGGAGGAGGGAGTAGGCTAGGAACTGCACTCTGGAAAGTGGGATTTGTGTGCCCTGACACGCACACTATCCATGGGGAATTTCAGGCCCAGATAAGAATCACGCAATCATGTTGAGGATATAGGCTCGGCCTAATAGAGAGAAGTGTGGCTACCTGACCATTATGGCAGCTGAGCAACAAAGGACAAGCTTCGGGCATGACGCCACACAATGTGTAACCTATGTCAATGTTTCCTGTAGCTTAATCCACATCCAGGGCTTCTTTAAAGTAACTGTCCAGTGTTTCCTGATTTCTATGAAATATGAACATACAATAAATAACAATGTGAGTGAAATTGTTTTCCTTCCAAAATATTGCGATTAACTATGTTTAAAAATTTGGAATGGTGTTGGTGTACCCCAACAATAGAATGGTTAGGGTGTATATCGGTCATTGAAAATATTTGTGCGAGTAGACTGCTAATCAGACTGCATCCTCCTCAGGAGGATGACATCATCCTTTTAGGAAATAGCAAGCTTTTTTAGAATCTCTCTGTTTGAGATACAAATTTGAGGTGGGGAACTATAAGTGTTTTTTTTTTTGTTCTCGAATTCATGCTTTGGCCACATGCGTATGGGATGAGTCAACAACATTCGGGTATGCGTTAACAGAGTATAAACTTTTTAAAAGTGAGATTTTCACAGGACAGTTTCTTTAACCAAAATCTTCAATAGAAAGAAACTAATAGAGGGGTGGGGGGATAGTTATCAAATGTCGATAATTTCAAGCTGCAGTAGGCTAAACATTATGGCAAATGGTAGCCTAACTCAGAACAACATCTGCCTGTCTGTGTCTTTGGGAATGAGGAGTTGATAATGTCAAGTCATTGCCCTGTCCTTTATTGCCTTTTATTTACAGTCAGATGCTGTTTAATTCTATTAGCCTATCAGCCAGCAGCTCTAGACAACAGTGGACATCACACTACCAAATTGAGGCTATAACAAACAATCCAATGAGCTCAAGATTATTATTATTAGGATATCTTGAAGTTTTACTATTTCATAAATGAATGAGGCCCTCTTCTGTTGTATATGTAACTACCATAATCTGTGTCCCAAATGTCACCCTATTCCCTATACAGTGCAGAACCATATGGCCTCTGGTCAAAGTAGTTCACTGTATAGGCAATAGGGGGCATTTGGGTGCAGCCATAGTGTTGTCGGAGCCAGGCACTGGTCTGAATGCATCATTTAGGTTTGAATGGCCCATGGTACTAGTACTACCACCATGTCAAAAGAACAAATCCAGACAGACAATGTGTATGGTTGGACCTAGTCAATGTTCCTAATCGCAGTAGTATATCTGTGTGCTGTAGACAAAGGCTTGGCATAGCTTAGTGCTGCTGACTACATCCTTCATGTAAACATGACCAGGGAGAGAGAAGGAGAGAGTGGGCCATTAGTCTCTCCTAAGTGTTCTTCCCCGACTGACGCTGCTCTCTTCCACAAACTGTGTGCTTCCCAGAGAGCACACTATTCCCTATTGTGCACTACTTTTGACCAGAGTTCTAGGTCAAAAGTTATGAATAGGGTGACATTTTAGATGCAGTCACTAGCCTATCTGATAAGGAGACTTTTCTCTTCCGTGTGTTCTATTTTGGAGGTGGAATAGTGGTTCTGCCTGTTGCTATCTCAGCAGAGAAAGTCAACAAGAACATGTCCCCTTCCTTCCCCAAGCTTGGCTATTGTTCAGGGCGGAACAGTTCTGGCACACAACTGGGCCAGCTGAGGAAGCTGGATTTTGAGAGCGGGGTTCCGTTTTAAATCAAATCAAACCAAATGTATTTAATATCCCTTCTTACATCAGCTGATATCTCAAAGTGCTGTACAGAAACCCAGCCTAAAACTCCAAACAGCAGGCAATGCAGGTGTAGAAGCACAGTGGCCAGGAAAAACTCCCTAGAAAGGCCAAAACCTAGGAAGAAACCTAGAGAGGAACCAGGCTATGAGGGGTGGCCAGTCCGCTTCTGGCTGTGCCGGGTGGAGATTATAACAGAACATGGCCAAGATGTTCAAATGTTCATAAATGACCAGCATGGTCAAATAATAGTAATCACAGCGAACAGCTCAGTGTTCCATAGCCGCAGGCAGAACAGTTGAAACTGGAGCAGCAGCACGGCCAGGTGGACTGGGGACAACAAGGTGTCATCATGCCAGGTAGTCCTGAGGCATGGTCCTAGGGCTCAGGTCCTCTGAGAGAGAGAGAGAAAGAAAGAGAATTAGAGAGAGCATACTTAAATTCACACAGGACACATGATAAGTCACTAGAAATACTCTAGATATAACAGACTGACCCTATCCTCCCGACACACAAACTACTGCAGCATAAATACTGGAGGCTGAGACAGGAGGGGTCAGGAGACACTGTGGCCCCATCCGATGATACCCCCGGACAGGGCCAATCAGGCAGGATATAACCCTACCCATTTTGCCAAAGCACAGCCCCCACACCACTAGAGGGATATCTTCAACCACCAACTTATCATCCTGAGACAAGGCCGAGTATCGCCCATAAAGATCTCCGCCACGGCACACCCCAAGGGGGGCGCCAACCCAGACAGGAAGACCGTCAGTGACTCAACCCACTCAAGTGACGCACCCCTCCTAGGGACGGCATGGAAAAGCGCCAGTGACTCAGCCCCTGTAATAGGGTTAGAGGCAGAGAATCTCAGTGGAGAGAGGGGAACCGGCCAGGCAGAGACGGCAAGGGCGATTCGTTGCTCCAGTGCCTTTCTGTTCACCTTCACACTCCTGGGCCAGACTACCCTTATCTCAGCTCGCTGGTCACCATAGCATCACCCAGCAGCACGCGCTCCAGCAAAACAAATTCTTCCTTTGGCTGCCTCTCCTTCCAGTTCTCTGCTGCCAATGACTGGAACAAACTACAAAAATCTCTGAAACTGGAAACACATCTCCCTCACTAGCTTTAAGCACAAACTGTCAGAGCAGCTCACAGATTACTGCACCTGTACATAGCCCACCTATAATATAGCCCAAACAACTACCTCTTTCCCTACTTTATTTATTTATTTAGCTCCTTTGCACCCCATTATTTTTATTTCTACTTTGCACATTCTTCCACTGCAAATCTACCATTCCAGTGCTTTACTTGCTATATTGTATTTACTTTGCCACCATGGCCTTTTTTTGCCTTTACCTCCCTTATCTCACCTCATTTGCTCACATCGTATATAGACTTGTTTATACTGTATTATTGACTGTATGTTTATTTTACTCCATGTGTAACTCTGTGTTGTTGTATGTGTCAAACTGCTTTGCTTTATCTTGGCCAGGTCACAATTGTAAATGAGAACTTGTTCTCAACTTGTCTACCTGGTTAAATAAAGGTGGGGGAAAAAATAAAAAATAGGACCTACTGAAGAGATGAGTCTTTAATAATGACTCAAAGGTTGAGACCGAGTCTGCATCTCTCACATGGGTAGGCAGACCATTCCATAAAATCTGAGCTCTATAGGAGAAAGCCCTGCCTCCAGCTGTTTGCTTAGAAATTCTAGGGACAATTAGGAGGCCTGCGTCTTATGACCATAGCGTACGTGTAGTTATGTTACGGCAGGACCAAATCAGAAAGATTGGTAGGAGCAAGCCCATGTAATGCTTTGTAGGTTAGCAGTAAAACCTTGAAATCAGCCCTTGCCTTAACAGGAAGCCAGTGTAGGGAGGCTAGCACTGGAGTAATATGATCACATTTGTGGGTTCTAGTCAGGATTCTAGCAGCCGTATTTAGCACTAACTGAGGTATATTTATTGCTTTATCTGGGTAGCTGGAAAGTAGAGCATTGCAGTAGTCTAACCAATAAGTAACAAAAGCATGGATACATTTTTCTGCATAATTTTTGTATAGAAAATGTATAGAAATGGTCTTGATATGTTCTTCAAAAGAGAGATCAGGGTCCAGAGTAACGCTGAGGTCCTTCACAGTTCTATTTGAGACGACTGTAGAACCATCAAGATTAATTGTCAGATTCAACAGAAGATCTCTTTGTTTCTTGGGACCTAGAACAAGCATCTCCGTTTTGTCCGAGTTTAAAAGTAGAAATTTGCAGCCATCCACTTCCTTATGTCTGAAACACAGGCTTCCAGCGAGGGCAATTTTGGGGCTTCACTGTGTTTCATTGAGATGTACAGCTGTGTGTCATCCGCATAGCAGTGAAAGTTAACATTATGTTTTCGAATGACATCCCCAAGAGGTAAAATATATAGTGAAAACAATAGTGGTCCTAAAACAGAACCTTGAGGAACACCGGAATTTACAGTTGATTTCACAGAGACAAACTGATACCTTTCCGACAGATAAGCTCTAAACCAGGCCAGAGCTTGTCCGTGTAGACCAATTTGGTTTTCCATTCTCTCCAAAAGAATGTGGTGATCGACGGTATTAAAAGCAGCACTAAGGTCTAGGAGCATGAGGACAGATGCCATTAAAAGGTCATTTACCACCTTCACAAGTGCAGTCTCAATGCTATGATGGGATCTAAAACCAGACTGAAGCATTTCGTATACATTGTTTGTCTTCAGGAAGGCAGTGAGTTGCTGCGCAACAGCCTTTTCTAAAAATGTTGAGAGGAATGGAAGATTGGATATAGGCCGATAGTTTTAAAAATATTTTCTGGGTCAAGGTTTGGCTTTTTCAAGAGAGGCCTTATTACTGCCACTTTTAGTGAGTTTGGTACACATCCGGTGGATAGAGAGCTGTTTGTTATGTTCAACATAGGAGGGCCAAGCACAGGAAGCAGCTCTTTCAGTAGTTTAGTTGGAATAGGGTCCAGTATGCAGCTTGAAGGTTTAGAGGCCATGATTATTTTCATCATTGTCAAGAGATATAGTACTAAAACACGAGTGTCTCTCTTGATCCTATGTCCTGGCAGAGTTGTGCAGACTCAGGACAACTGAGCTTTGAAGGAATACCTAGATTTAAAGAGGAGTCCGTAATTTGCTTTCTAATAATCATGATCTTTTCCTCAAAGAAGTTCATGAATTTATTACTGCTGAAGTGAAAGCCATCCTCACTGGGGAATGCTGCTTTCTAGTTAGCTTTGTGACAGTATCAAAAATACATTTCGGATTGTTCTTATTTTCCTCAATTAAGTTGGAAAAATAGGATGATCGAGGAGCAGTAAGGGCTCATCGATACTGTCTTTCCACGGTACTGTCTTTCCAAGCTAGTCGGAAGACTTCCAGTTTGGTGTGGCGCCATTTCCGTTCCAATTTTCTGGAAGCTTGCTTCAGAGCACGGGTATTTTCTGTATACCAGGGAGCAAGTTTCTTATCACAAATGTTTTTGGTTTTTAGGGGTGTGACTGCATCTAGGCTTTTGCGCAAGGTTAAATTGAGTTCCTCAGTTAGGCGGTCAACTGATTTTTGTCCTCTGGTGTCCTTGGGTAGACAGGGGGAGTCTGGAAGGGCATCAAGGAATCTTTGGGTTGTCTGAGAATTTATAGCATGACTTTTGATGCTCCTTGGTTGGGGACTGAGCAGATTATTTGTTGCGATTGTAAACTTAATAAAATGGTCGTCTGATAGCCCAGGATTATGAGGAAAAACATTAAGATCCACAACATTTTTTCCATGTGACAAAACTGGGTCCAGAGTATGACTGTGGCAGTGAGTAGGGCCGGAGACATGTTGGACAAAACAGTTCCTCAGTGAGGCCTATGGCCCAGAAGGCCTGTAAACGGTAGATAATAAAAGTGATTGAGTAGGCTGCATAGATTTCATGACTAGAAGCTCAAAAGATGAAAACGTTGTGGTTTTTTCTGTAAATTGAAATTTGCTATCGTATATGTTAGCAACAACTCCGCATTTGCGAGATGCGCGGGGTATATGGTCACTAGTGTACCCAGGAGGTGAGGCCTCATTTAACACAGTAAATTCATCAGGCTTAAGCCATGGTTCAGACAGGCCAATCACATCAAGATTATGATTAGTTCATTGACAATAACTGCCTTGGAAGTGAGGGATCTAACATTAAGTAGCCCTATTTAGAGATGTGATGTTTTAATGATTATTTGTGTGTGTGAACTTCAATTTGGAAGATGGTTAATATTCCTATTGACAAGAATACTTTCTGACAAGTGTAGCTCTTCAGCCAGGTCATGTCAAAATTAGTTACCGGTGTCACCTTTTGGGCCAAGATGTTTTTTTTTTTCCATGTTGGATATGTCTCAGCCAATCTCTGTAGAGGTCGACCGATTTTATGATTTTTCAACGCCGATACCGATTATTGGAGGACCAAAAAAGCCCATACCGATTGCAAATTGTGGTGGAAAATAAGTATTTGGTCACCTACAAACAAGCAAGATTTCTGGCTCTCACAGACCTGTAACTTCTTCTTTAAGAGGCTCCTCTGTCCTCCACTCGTTACCTGTATTAATGGCACCTGTTTGAACTTGTTATCAGTATAAAAGACACCTGTCCACAACCTCAAACAGTCATACTCCAAACTCCACTATGGCCAAGACCAAAGAGCTGTCAAAGGACACCAGAAACAAAATTGTAGACCTGCACCAGGCTGGGAAGACTGAATTTGCAATAGGTAAGCAGCTTGGTTTGAATAAATCAACTGTGGGAGCAATTATTAGGAAATGGAAGACATACAAGACCACTGATAATCTCCCTCGATCTGGGGCTCCACGCAAGATCTCACCCCGTGGGATCAAAATGATCACAAGAACGGTGAGCAAAAATCCCAGAACCACACGGGGGGACCTGGTGAATGACCTGCAGAGAGCTGGGACCAAAGTAACAAAGCCTACCATCAGTAACACACTACGCCACCAGGGACTCAAATCCTGCAGTCTCCCCCTGCTTAAGCCAGTACATGTCCAGGCCCGTCTGAAGTTTGCTAGAGAGCATTTGGATGATCCAGAAGAAGATTGGGAGAATGTCATATGGTCAGATGAAACCAAAATATTAGTTTTTGGTAAAAACTCAACTCGTTGTGTTTGGAGGACAAAGAATGCTGAGTTGCATCCAAAGAACACCATACCTACTGTGAAGCATGGGGGTGGAAACAACATGCTTTATGGCTGTTTTTCTGCAAAGGGACCAGGACGACTGATCCGTGTAAAGGAAATAATGAATGGGGCCATGTATCGTTAGATTTTGAGTGAAAACCTCCTTCCATCAGCAAGGGCATTGAAGATGAAACGTGGCTGGGTCTTTCAGCATGACAATGATCCCAAACACACCGCCCGGGCAACGAAGGAGTGGCTTCGTAAGAAGCATTTCAAGGTCCTGGAGTGGCCTAGCCAGTCTCCAGATCTCAACCCAATAGAAAATCTTTGGAGGGAGTTGAAAGTCTGTGTTGCCCAGCAACAGCCCCAAAACATCACTGCTCTAGAGGAGATCTGCATGGAGGAAAGAGCCAAAATACCAGCAACAGTGTGTGAAAACATTGTGAAGACTTACAGAAAACGTTTGACCTCTGTCATTGCCAACAAAGGGTATATAACAAAGTATTGAGATCAACTTTTGTTATTGACCAAATACTTATTTTCCACCATAATTTTTAAATAAATTCATTAAAAATCCTACAATGTGATTTTTCTGGATTTTATTTTCTCATTTTGTCTGTCATAGTTGAAGTGTACCTATGATAAAAATTACAGGCCTCTCATCTTTTTAAGTGGGAGAACTTGCACAATTGGTGGCTGACTAAAGACTTTTTTGCCCCACTGTACCTCTGACTATTAGATGTTCTTATACGCACCATAGTATTGCCAGTGTATCAGTATAGCTTCCGTCACTCTCCTCGCTCCTCCCTGGGCTCAAACCAGCAACACAACGACAACAGCCACCCTCGAAGCAACTTTACCCATGCAGCGCAAGGGGAACAACTACTAGAAGGCTCAGAGCGAATGACGTTTGAAACGCTATTAGCGCGCGCTAACTAGCTAGCCATTTGACTTCGGTTACAACAGCCTCATCTCGGGAGTTGATAGGCTTGAAGTCATAAACAGCTCAATACTTGACGCACAACGAAGAGCTGCTGGGAAAACTCACGAAAGTGCTGTTTGAATTAATGTTTACGCGCCTGCTTCTGCCTACCACCGCTCAGACAGATACTTAGATACTTGTATGCTTGTATGCTCAGTCAAATTATATGCAACGCAGGACACGCTAGATAATATCTAGTAATATCATCAACCATGTGTAGTTAACTAGTGATTATGATTGATTGTTTTTTTTAAAGATAAGTTTAATGCTAGCTAGCAACTTACCTTGGCTTACTGCATTCGCGTAACAGGCAGTCTCCTTGTGGAGTACAACGAGAGAGAGGCAGGTCGTTATTGCGTTGGACTAGTTAACTGTAAGGTTGCAAGATTGGATCCCCCGAGCTGACAAGGTGAAAATCTGTTGTTCTGTCCCTGAACAAGGCAGTTAACCTACCGTTCCTAGGTCGTCATTGAAAATAAGAATGTGTTCTTAACTGACTTGCCTAGTTAAATAAAGGTATAAAAATCGGCGCCCAAAAATACCAATTTCCAATTGTTATGGTATCTTGAAATCGGGCCTAATTAATCGGCCATTCCGATTTAATCGGTCGACCTCTAGTTCTTTGCCCTGCACCCGTCTCAAGCTGGACCTCCGTCTGTCCTGGCTTTTCTCTGAAGTAACAGAAGGCTTATGACCCAGAGGAAGCGACAGCAGGCTGGTCATGGGATGCGCGGAGAGGTGTTGCATGGATGGAGATGGACTGTCATAGAGAGTGGCGTTGGGGTTAGGTTGTTTAGGAGAAGTGTCTGAGCTCTGTGTAATGTTACTATAATGGTAGCCTACACTTATTAACTTGTTCAGTTCAGAGTCTGTCCCATCAGTTATGTGAGATATGTGCCATATATCCCTTAGAGGTCAGAGAAGAGCTCTTGGAGCCTGTTGATGTGTCTGTGCGTGTGGCACCAGTGTGTGAGTGTTTCCAAAATTTGTCTTCAAGAAAAATTGGTTCTCAACTCCTGAGTCACTGCTGTAGGCCTAGAATTGTTCTAATTATTCAGACGAGGGAAAAAATGACTGTTGGAAGCATTTTACAAAAGGTTAGCTAAATCACACATCCTCTCTTCCTGATTCATCCATCCTCGCCTCTCTGGGTCTGTTCAGGATTACAGGGGAAAATCATGTCACGGCTGGATTTAAAAGCCTCTTCGCTGAGATTCTCCAGTGTTCCGTAAGACTGGAAAGAAAGGGAGGATGGATGCTTCCATGTGTCTCCCTTTTCCTGTAGTGTTTTCCCACTGGCAAGCTTCTCAACACTGTCCTGGCAACGTTCTCCACAAGACCCTCACTGGCTGATTAGTGTGTAAATTAATTTTGGATAGGCAGCAGGCAGATCCTCAAGGCTAATTCGTTGTTATACTGACCATCTGACACTCAGCCAGGGGTCAGAAGCCTCTGGGCTTCTCTCCCTATGATCTGTGTGTATGTGTGTGTCAGGGTTTCCGTTGGCAAAATGTGGCACCGGACATTTGACCGACAGCATTTTAATTTACTGGACATGTTGAGAAATGTACCTGACCCCATATGCATTGGGTGCGTAACCAGATTATGGCATCCACCAACTGTACTCAGAATGGCAGAAATCACATTTAGATTATGGTAATTCATATTAACAGAACATGCAAGTCGAGGATGCAACCATGTACGGTTCGGTCCGTCTTACCGAATTCTGATGCGCACTTAAGGTAATAGAGTAACTGTCCACATTAACTTTTTCTCAGCCAACAAGATGAGTAACGAACAAAATAAGTAGCCTCTGTTAGAGGTCGGCCGATTAATCGGAATGGCCGGTTAATTGGGGCCGATTTCAAGTTTTCATAACATTTGGAAATCGTTATTTTTGGGCCCGATTTCCGTTTTTTATTTTTTATATATATAATTATTTTTTTTATACCTTTTTTATTTAACTAGGCAAGTCAGTTAAGAACACATTCTTATTTTCAATGACTGCCTAGGAACTGTGGGTTAACTACCTTGTTATGGGGCAGAACGACAGATTTTCACCTTGTCAGCTCAGGGGTCCCAATCTTGCAACCGCACAGTTAACTAGTCCAACGCTCTAACCATTGCACTCCACGAGTAGCCTGCCTGTTACGCGAATGCAGTAGAAGCCAAGGTAAATGGCTAGCTAGCATTAAACTTATCTTATAACTAGTGATTATGATTGATTGTTTTTTATAACTACTAATCCAGTTTAGCAGGCAATATTAACCAGTTGAAATTGTGTCATTTCTCTTGCGTTCATTGCACGCAGAGTCAGGGTATATGCAACAGTTTGGGCTGCCTGGCTCATTGTGAACTAATTTGATAGAATGTTATGTTCTGAGCAAGGAACTTAAACGTTAGCTTTTTTTACATGGCACATATTTTACATGGCACACATTTTTACATGGCACATATTACTTTCTTCTCCAACACTTTGTTTTTGCATTATTAAAACCAAATTGAATATGTTTAATTATTTATTTGAGGCTAAATGGATTTTATTGATGTATTATATTAAGTAAAAATAAGTGTTCATTCAGTATTGTTGTAATTGTCATTATTACAAGCAAAAAAAAAATGGCCGATTTAATCGGTATTTGGTCCTCCATTAATCGGTATCGGCGTTGAAAAATCATAATCGGTCGACCTCTAGCCTCTGTCAATGTACTATCCCCCATAGTAGAAAAGTGTACCTATTCTGTTGGTCAGCTTGTCGAGAACGAAATTCCAAACAGACTCTGGGACAGTTGTGGGACGATAGCCTAGATACCAAAAGCATACAACCAGTAGGCCTAGGCTACATAAAGAAAAGTTAAAAAGTGACGAGTCGGATGCACAAGATTGGAACATTTAGCTTAAAATTTTGATAAATTATTTCTTCACATAAGTGCACAAGGCAGTAGGCTTTGCATGAATGTTTGTTCCATAATGCAATTAATGGCAAAACACAGTTGTCAAAGCGCACAGCACATGCCAGCGGTTTCCTGTGACAGAGATGAAAACATCCAATAGTAATTTAGAAAGAAGTGAGATACAGTATGTAACAACTAGCATGGGTTGCTAATATGACTAGGATTGTGCATTTGGCTACTGGATGGTAAAATAATTGCCTCCATGGAAATTGTCTGATTTTGGCTAGGCTACTTTGAAGCAAGGTAAGAAATGCCTCGTAGTAAAATGTTCAGGTTTCAAACAATTAAATACATGTTTTCAAAATGCATACGGCCTCCAGCTCATTGCAAAGTGGTGTGTGACGCACTAATGAAGCCTGCCTTCCGTTGCCTGTGCATTTGCTGTTTAAAATGCTGTAGCAGCAGCTCTCGCGCTGTCTGACAGATTTTCCGCTCAAAGATTATCTGTATGCCGTACAAATGTGATAAATGGCCTGCATGACAAATATGTACTCTATAGACACAGCAATTTAATTCCCCTAAATTATGCAAATGAACCTATAGACTGATAAGCATGACCAGTCAAATGTATTTCCATCAATGAGTAGGTCAAAAAAATATTATTTTGCAATTTTATGTTTTTCTTCTTCTCTCAAACAATTGGCTGGCGGCAATTTTATTTATCGTCTTTTCTATAAAAAATATTGTCCAAAATACAGCTATTACTGGCTAACGGAAACCCTGATGTGTGTGTGTGTGTGTGTGTGCCCACTCAGCCAGGACAGTGCCAGGGGTCCGGTGCCTCTGAGCCTTCACCCCTATTATCACCGTCTGTGTGTGTCACATGAGACCATAAACACTCGTCGGTCAGTCGGTATTCTCTGAGCCTTGGCTTACGATGTCAAGGTCACATTGCTAAGTGTTTGTCCACTACTACCGTTGTTGTGGAAGTGTTGTGTTCTTTATTTGGGTTAATAGCCCCTCGAGGCGGATAGCTCTGACGTAATTGATAATGGGCGGGAAAATGACTGAGAATAAGCAGTGACTGGCTGACTCCACTTCGAAGTACAGTTATAGCTGCAGTAGGGCCGCAAGCTTGTTCTGACCATGTGACCTGACCCCTCTCGCGCTCTCTTGCTTTTTCTCTCACTCTCTCTGCAGAAAATGCTGAGTCGGGGGATCTGAAGCACTTCTTTGACCAGTACTACTCTCACATCTACTATGTGTTCTTTGAGAACTTTGTCACCATTGAAGTCAGTCTCAAACAAAAAGGTGAGAATACAAGGTCAAGAATACTCTGGTTTGTTGGCCTGACACCGGTATTGTTTAAGCTACTTCCTCACATTCACATCTCTTTTGTAGGTCACAAATCGCAAAGGGAAGAACTTGACTCCATTCTATTCATATTTGAGGTAAGACTGTTACTTCTGAAATATTGAGGGGTTGTTTTAAATGTCACAATTCTTAAGTGATGGCATTTGATTTGATTGGTCGATAATACACAGAATTCCTAGAAAGTAGAATGGAGTAGGTGTAACGGAGGGTTAGCCTAAGCAGGTTAGTGTGTAGGCTACTGTAAATCAGAGATTAGGGTGCTTCTGAATGTTTTCTAAAGTTGGTTTGTCAACTCCTCAATCCCCATGTGTGAAATCTCCCCCAGACCTTGAGTGTGAAGCCATTGAAACACACACATACAGGCATATGCCTAGCCACGCGATGTTATTAGACTGGAGGCTATATTCACTGAGGCCTCGAGGCTTGTAGCGAGATGTTCTATTTAGATTTCAAGGATCTACATGATCTCACATCTCTCACTCACACTTTGACAATAAGTATTTAAGATGACTTAGTTGTTTAAGGCACGTGTGTGATATTTATAGACACATGTGTTAAACTGAGAGGCTGGTTTTTGGTCCAAACAAAATGGGTCTGTTTGCCAAACAGCTAATGGCCTTTTATCAGTTGACATGGGGTGTGAATGAGTCATGTGGCATTACATCTTCATAGTGTCCTTACAGGGAGGGCCAAGTCCACATGCTGCAGTTGACCTTTGCATGTAAGCATTTCACTGTGCTGTTTTACACCTGCTGTATCATGTGCACATGACAAATAAACCTCACAACTAAGATCACTGCCAATTCCCTGAGAGAATTGAGTGTCAGAGTGACAGGGCTTAAGTACATTTACATTGTAGTCTTTTAGCAGACGCTCTTATCCAGAGCGACTTACAGGAGCAATTATGGTTAAGTGCCTTGCTCAAGGGCACATCAGCAGATGTGTCCCCTAGTCGGCTCTGGGATTCGAACCAGCAACCTTTCAGTTACTGTCCTGGCCTCTTAACCGTTAGGCTGCCTGTTTCGGGTGTTGCAATGTGTGGGATTAGACAAACTATTGTAATGTAGGTTTATGTTCACCCCTCCCTCGTCTTTCTTTCAAAGATGTCCATGGGAAGGTGTGTCTTCAACTCACCTCTCCCAGGTTGCCTCATGGTCTTCTTCTTGAGATATCTACCGCTTAGCTGGTTACCTCATCCATAACAGAGGCGAGGCGTCTGACAGACTACTTGGATAATTGCCCATATATTCCACAACGAAGATAGATTATTTTGTTTCAACACGATAGTAATACCGACACTGGCCTAAATACCGTTTCTGACTGTTGTAATTTATGCTCTGTTTACAGAAGATTCTGCAACTCCTACCAGAGCGAATACACGGACGATGGCAGTTCCACAGCATAGGTACATTTATACTAGGCCCTTGTACATGTTGTGCCATTGTGAGTGTGGACGTTTTTATCAGCTACCATGTGTGGGAGTGCGTGTTTTTTTTTGTCTCTAGATTTGACCTAATCAGACATTTTGTCCCATGTGTTTGAAATCCGGTTAGGCCAGTTACATGGGTATTGGGCCCACGCACTCCTCCCTTGCCAATGTCTCTTAGTTCTGGCTGTAGCAAATAGATTTCCTACATGATTTGTAACATGCGTTTGGAGTGAGAATGGAAGGAGAGTAGAGCGCAGCGCTGCCCTCTCCTCACCCCTCCACTAGGTGGTCTCTCCTTTTCCACTGCACTGAGACCACTGTGCAGTTGGATACAAAGGCCACCCAGAGAAAGACAGAGAATGCCATGGACCTGGGGATTAGGGTCTCCTAGGTCTGACCGAGTACTCTGACATGTGCTGTAGTACTGGGGGGGGGCTTGCTGGTTATTCATATTCTGGTTGATGTGAATTGTTCTTCCCTCACAGGCCTCATCCTAAAGAAGCTGTTGCACACTGGGAACTCTTTAAAGGTATATCAGATTGGTCCTTCACTCGTCAGTAGCATAGCCAGTAACCAACTTGCCTCTGATTGATGTACAACTTTTGTTTTTGTAATAGTCTTCCTGTTTTTCTGTTCTCTTCCTATTTTGCAATGGTGTTGACTGCTGTGGGCATTTGGTACTGGTATGCTCATAGAAATAGACTGGCTAGAGTCGATTTCTATGAGTATGTCCCTGACTGTCTCTCTCTTTTTCCCCTGTAGATCCGAAGGGAGGGTGTGCGTCTGTTCCTGTTATGGATGCAGGCCCTGCAGGGTAATGCACTGAGAGAGCAGCTATGGATATTTGCCTGTCTGATCCCAGGCTTCCCATCCCCTCAGTCAGAGCTGGGACCCCGTACCCTGGACAACCTGGTGAACCCTCCTCTCAGCCTTCAGGAGAGTCAGTATTAATGCTTTTTTTCTAAACCTGTTACCTTGTTTGTGACATGTTATTAGGAAGAACCTTGAGGGCAACCCAACAAATATTTCATATTCAAACTGATATGGCCAATTTCAAATTTAATGGTCATACAGGTACCAAATGATTGAACACGTAACTGTGGGTGTACCTCTCAAGGTGTTGATTCTGCTGCATTTGTTCCTTTCTCTTCCCTGCTTCCATTCCTTCAGCTCAAGTGACTCCAGAAGAGATCAGTCCCCTGGTTCCTCCACAGTCAGGGGATAAGGGCCAGGAAGACCTCACAGGATACTTTCTGGAGGCTCTTCTGAAATACATGGTAAACCAGGTACTCTTCCGTTTATTACTAACACTGCTAACATGCTTGGCGTGGATGCAGCATTACCTACTACCGACCGGCAAGCCTTTTGACATGGCCTTCTGTCTGTTTGCAAGCGCAAACGTCATTTTACATAAGCTTGTGTAACGGCGTTAAGAACGTGCCGTAAAGGCCCGCTACTGCTAGCTTGAAATGTTGCGGATGGAGCCATCCAATCAGTACCGTTTTGGGTGGCTCAACCCATTACAACGTTGTCAAGGAGCACGGTCACGTGTGTTTCAAAGCAGAGGATCACTGGTTCAACCTCAGTTTGGGGAGGCTGGACAGCGGAATAAGCAACACACTGACCACCATTACATTTTGCATCTGCATGCTTTCGCTGCAGTGTACTGTACGCTGACACACACTCACTGAGCTAATGGCTGTGCTGCTTTCTCTCTCCGTGGCTTTCCCAGACAAAGCCTCCTCTCCCTGCATGTCTCTTATCCGGTCTGTTATTCTTTGTTTACAGTAGTCTTGTTGTGTTGAGGGTGTTCTCATGAAACCAGTTGTAACCATGGCAGTAGCAAATAGATTTAGAAAACCATGATGCATCTGAAACAATCAACTATCATTCTGAAGGCTAAGATGCTTAGTTTATGGTACAGTGTCTTATTTTAAATACACCAATTTTCTAAATTTCCACCCCAAATTCTCATTACCGAAATGCGTCCGGATTAAATTCTTCAGTTATTTTATACAATTTTACTTTAGAAAAACACAATGTTGCTGTGGTTTGTCCATAAATCATACAAATTGTATATATGAAGTTTACATTAAACTGTCATTTTTAAGTAGAAAAAAGTCTGGTCATGTTTCTCAATACCGTAACACTTTTACAAGTTGCTTTATTTTTTTAAATAAAGTTTTATCCATGATGCATCTTCTAGAGAAGTAGTCCTTAGATGAGCACAAGTTAATGTCATTTCTTCACTTATTATTCTCCAGAATGAGTATCTTATTCTCAAACAGCCACTTGGGGAAAAAGAGAACCATTACCTTACCAACATGGAGGCATGAATGGGCTTTAGTAATGTGGTCAACTGTTTGCTGATTGATAATGGCTAATGGCCTCTCATTACCGAAACACAACTTTCTCATTACTGGATCATTTTTAGGTCAATTTTGGTAATAAGAACCTTTATTTCGGTAATGATAAGCTAATTCTAGTAAGGTATAATCAGTGGGTGTACTGTGCTGGTATTTACTAGAACTGCTTACACCTATTGTATAGATTTTTTTGTAAAAAATAATTTGATTAAGTAAGGGTTGTCAATAAATATGGGTATTTAAACCCCGTTTAATTGACACAAAGCCACAATCTAGAGTTTGTGTTTTCAGCAAAGAGCAACCCCACCATTAAAAATGACATCTATATACAAGCTATTATAACAGACGAGAATCACAAAAGGTTTTTGTAAACAGAGAAATGGCAAAATACATTTTAAATGTACACTAAACAAAAATGTAAACACAACATGCAACAATTTAAAAGATTTGAAATTGTAACTGAGTTACAGTTCATTTAAGGCAATCAGTCAATATAAATACATTCATTAGGCCCTAATATATGTATTCAGACCCCTGGACTTTTCCCACATTTTATGTTTACAGCCTTATTCTAAAATGGATTAAATATTTTTTTCCTGTCATCAATCTACACACAATACCCCATAATGACAAATCATAAACCCGGAAATATCACATTTATATAAGTATTCAAGCCCTTTAATCAGTACTTTGTTGAAGCACCTTTGGCAGTGATTACAGCCTTGAGTCTTCTTTGGTATGATCCTACAAACTTGGCACACCTGTATTTGGGGAGTTTCTCACATTCTTCTCTGCAGATCCTGAGTGCTCTGGAGCAGGTTTTCATCAAGGATCTCTCTGTACATTGCTCCGTTCATCTTTCCCTTGGTCCTGACATCCCCACAGCATGATGCTGCCACTACCATGCTTCACCTTTTGGATGTGACACTTGGCATTCAGGCCAAAGAGTTCAATCTTGGTTTCATCTGACTAGAGAATCTTGTCTCTCACGGTCGGAGTTTAAAAAAATTGTTTTTACTGAGGAGTGGCTTCCGTCTGGCCACTCTACCATTTAGGTCTGATTGGTGGAGTGCTGCAGAGATGGTTGTCCTTCTGGAAGGTCTCCCATCTCCACAGAGGAACTCTGGAGCTCTGTTTGAGTGACCATCGGGTTCTCGGTCACCTCCCTGACCAAGGCCCTTCTTCCCTGATTGCTCAGTTTGGCCGGGCAGCCAGCTCTAGGAAGAGTCTTAGTGGTTCCAATCTTCTTCCATGTAAGAATGATGGAGGCCACTGTGTTCTTGGGGACCATCAATGCTGCAGAAATTTTTTGGTAACCTTCCCCAGATCTGTGCCTCGACACAATCCTGTCTCGGAGCACTACGGACAATTCCTTCAACCTCATGGCTTGGTTTTTGCTCTGACATGCAATGTCAACTGGGGGACCTTATCGACTGGTGTGTGCCTTTCTAAATCATGTCCAATCCATTGAATATACCACATGTGGACTCCAATCAAGTTGTAGAAACATCTCAAGGATGGTCATTGGAAACAGGATGCACCTGACCTCAATTTCAAGTCTCTTAGCAAAGGGTCTGAATACTTATGTAGATAAGGTATTTCTGTTTCTTATTTTTTAATCATTTGCAAAGATTTCTAAACCTTTTTTCGATTTGTCTTTTTGAGGTACTGTATGTAGATTGATGAAGAAATGATTGTCTTTAATCCATTTTAGATTAAGTCTGTAATGTAACAAAATGTGGAAAAAGTCCAGGTCTGATTACTTTCCAAATGCACTGTATGGATTTCACATGACTGGGCCTGGGAGGGCATAGACCCACCCACTGGGGAGACAGGCCCAGCCAATAACAAAGTTTTCCCCACAAAAGGGCTTTATTACAGACAGAAATAGTCCTCAGTATACTGTGTGACAACTGCACATTTTATTGGCCTTTTATTGTCCCCATCACAAGCTGCACCTGTGTAATGATCATGCTGTTTTATCAGCTTCTTGATATGCCACACCTGTCAGGTGAATGGATTATCTTGGCAAAGTAGAAATACTCACTAACAGGGATGTAAACAAATTTGTGCATTTGAGAGAGATAATATTTGGTAATATGGACCAACACTACATGTTTCATTTATATTTTTGTTCAGTATAATTGTTTTCACTTTTGTTTAACTCAGGCATTTTCATAAGGTGAGCAATGTTAAATATTAGAAATTGATTCGGAGAACTTTTTTGGACTTAAAAAACTGTTATGATAATTTTGGCGTCGGTAGTTGTAGAAATTGTTGTAAAATGCATAATATCTGATCAGCAAACATAACCATAGTTATGAATTCGATAAATACAGATCGTGATCCACGAGGTATTATGGTAGGAATTTATTTCATTAATTTTTTTTGTCAAGCGCCAATTTCATGAGAAATCACCCTGTTGTTGTCTTACACCCTGCAGGCCAAAAGTCTGGAGTGGAAGTGCAAAGATAACCATGAGAAGGGCTTCGCATTCCTGTTTGGAAACTTCAAGAAATATTACCTGCCGCACATATTCCCCAACTTTTCAAAGGAGACCAGTTTGTACCATCCCATACTGGGTGAGGAGAACATCTGAATTAGTATGAGATAAACAAACACAAACTGATTTTTAGTTTTGCATTATACTATAGTGGTGCAGTGTGCATAAAAGTCAATTGATACCTTTTTTGACACTACTGAGCCGTGTTATACATACATTCTTCGACGTAGCTCGTCCTAATACTTCTATATTTCTTCATTCTCTTCATTTTAAACCATGCCGGAAAGAAAATATCAGAGCCAGCACAGTACGGGTGGCACAATGGTGTGAGAAGGGGACTAGCGTTACATCCTTATTCCCTATTCACCCTCGTCTGTCTGCCCCCCCCCCCCCCCCCCCAGAGGTTCCATCAATGAGACCAAAGCCTTACTACAGTGTGGTGAAGAAAGACCCAGAGACCAACGAGGCAGTGTACTGTACCAAGGAGAGCCTCCTCAACGCCCGGGTCATCTTCATCCGCTGGCTGGTGTCCTTCTGGCTGGAGCCACGCTCCAACACTGGAACACACATCCCCGGGGTGGACGGAGAGAGGGAGAGCGTGCCAAAGAACATCCAGGTAATCACTATATACACACCCGAGGGGAGAGTTCGCCAGGGTTAGCACAATGTATAGTATCAAGGTACATGGATGGAACGTTTGGGCACATGGCAGCCGGGCTACTGGACAACAATTTCTACTAGCCCGGGTCCACAATTGATGCCATGCAATATTTTCCATCCCTGTCTAGTTATCATAGAGAGAGTGTGCCAAAAAACATATATGTAGGTCATGCAGGCATCACACTTGAGGGAAGTTAAGAGTTATGAAGAGTTAGCATAATTATATGTTCACATTAAACGCGGGCTCTGGGACAGCTTTTGAGTTGTGATATTGCTCGGTCTGTGGGTTATACTAGTGAATCTCCAACACATGCATTGTGTTACATATGTATTTGCCAGGCCTTATCGAAGCTGTACGGTGGTCACTGATGATTGTGTTTCTCTGGTTGTCTCCCAGAGGGCAGCAGCTGGACTGGCAGGGCGGGGACATGGGCTGGGGGATGACTTGGGCCCCAGGGCAGACAGCCTGGATGGAGGGATAGGTTGTGAGAAGGAGCAGTCCCACTCCAACACCTCCACCCTGACAGAGAGGGAGCCCAGCTCCTCCAGCCTGTGTAGTATGGACGAGGAGCACCTCACTGACATGGAGGTTGTGAGAAGAGTCCTCTGTTCCTCCAGGACCAATGTCAACTTCATCACTGAGATTTTCCGACAGGTACAGCACACCTACTCACACAGTACATTGTGTTTGGCTGGTGCTGTTTGTAAAAAATACATTTTAGTCCTTGGGATCAATACATTTCTTCTACTACTACTGGGTCATTCCAACAAAATCCCCTTTTGGTCCCTTGTTATATTTTAAGTAGAAATTGTGCACCAATATTGAATTGTAAAAGCCTGTTATAGTAAAGCTGCACTATGCCGAAATTGCTCCGACCATTTCCTGGTTGCTAAAATTTTAATTGTTCCCCTAATTTCAGATTACGTGACAGTCTAGAGAATCATTGTACCATCTAAACCGCTGTGAAATATATTTCCCAAAACCAAAAATGTTGTATTTTCAGCTGGTGTACAAAACTGAAAGTAAAAGATGCAAAAAATCTATTTATGAACGGGAAGCATAGGAATAGGGCACAGAACAGATTTACTGCTTCTTAGACCTGCTTTCAATGCGAACGACAGATCTTTTACTCACATTTCTATGTGAATTTGTTCATGTCACCCAAAAAGTTAGATGTTGCAGCTTTAAATGAAGTGCCGTTTAATATGAACCACATGGAAAATTCAGTAGGTCAGATTTCTTTATATGAATGAGGACTTGCGAAAGTGCCAAAATTCAGCAGTTTGACATGTACCTCTGTGCCCTTTCTGTGACTTCTAGAAAGGTTTTAAGATACTTAACCCCCAAATGTCTTAATGATCATTAGCTAGGTTTCATGCAACTATTCTAAAATCCAAATAAAGAAAATATGTGCATTTTCCCACCAGTGGTTTGTTTCCACCAAACTGACTTGCTGCAGAAGAAAAATCTGTACGTGATTTGTCAATCTGCATATAGCAAATGTGCCTGCTTTGGTCTTGGTATGTGCGCTCTAGCCAATAGCTCGCAGATGCAGTGCGAGAATGCTGTGCAGGTAGGCCTGTCTCCATAATGAGATTATTATATTATTATGGGGCTTTATTTGTCAATCGTCAGTCAAGCATGTCACCAGAATCAGACCCTCAATATTTTTGGGGAAATGAGCATCAAGATCACTGCACTTTCACCACACTGAAGTTCATCATAAATTATTTATTCTGTAGCCTAATAAACTGCATGGTTTCCCAAGTTGTAGTGGGAGGACCACACACCATATCGCGTGACTCCAAGTTAACTTTGATGATGGTTTTTATATCAATATTTGCGCATAAAGGTGTTGCCACCGCCATTTCTCACTTAATCATTTTACAGATACAAAAAGATACCACCATGTCGAACGAACAAATGATCTGTCAGCATTTTATACAATTGTACCGAAACTTCCTGTTTCCATCACAGATTTGTTTCTTTTTTCGGTATGACTTTATTCGCATAAAAACTGGATGGAAACGAGGTTAGTGGAAAGCCCTTGTTTGTTGCTTTGATAAAGTCATTTCTAAAGATTTATTTAATGTGATTCGTGCTTCATTGTAGGGTCACAAAAACCTGTCCCTCATTTTAAGGTTACGTGAACTGATTTAAAAAAATATATATATATAATTTTTTTTTAAATATTTTTTATACATGTTTTCAAAAAAACATTGAACATTAATAGTCAAATCATAGTGTAAAAGCAGGTTAGCTGGTTCTACTCGTTTCGTTTTTTTCTTGGTGGTGGGAAAACTGAGTGGGTCGAGCATAACATGTCATCTCTATTACTCATAGATAGACAGGCTAGAAATGTTTTTTTTTAAATTAAATAAAAGCTATTGTGAAGCTTGCATTCAATTGCCCCTCCCTGTTGCACACAAGCTTCCTTTCTATGTCACAAGGGGATTTATGGCAGATTTAAGATGAAATCGCCAACCCGGTTACTTTATTTGACACTTAATAGGCACATATTATATTTTTGTATTTATTTAACCTCATGAGATTGGGAAATCAACATGTTTTCTTAATAAGTTGAAAGTGCTGTTCATGACAATGTTGAAATGAGGTGAAATCAAAGTTACACTACACAAAAGGGACTCATTTTGTGGAACGACCCTACATATACTAGTACTACTACACACTAAATATCCCTGTAAAAGTCTGTTATTGTGGGTCAGTATGCTCCACAGAGAGCCACTAGGATAAACAAGTCTGCTCCATTTGAATCCAGCACAGTGACGTTGTTGTGTTGTCGTCAGGCCTTCCTGTTGCCAATGTGTGAGGCTGCAGCCATGAGGAAGGTGGTGCGTGTGTACCAGGAGTGGTTTGCCCAGGAGGACAAACCTTTGTTTATGAAGGAGCCGGAGGAGGAGAGGATATTTTCCACCGCCGGAGAGGTTAACCTGGAGCCTGTACCCCAGCAGGGCCCAGAGAAGGAAGAGGTGAGGGCTGGAGCTAGGGCTATGGGTGGGTGAGGATGGATGCACCAGGGACCTATTAAATAGGGCACACTAAAGACAAAAATGAGTCCAGGTAGTCCCTCATGTTTCAGTCCGTTTTCTTACATTTGGTAATGAACACGACCCTCAAGACAAAGAAGACATGTCTTCATGGTCTCTCAGTCTAACATGTTGTGTATTTGCACTTCTTTCTGTGTCCTCTCAGAGGGTGAATAAAGTGTCTGAGAAAGAACTGCTGGAGTACAGTGTGCATGCAGGTGTTCAGCCAACTCTTCAGGTATGTTCTATTGGCCAACTCACACATTATGCACAATAGGCAACCATATTAAGTAATTATGTAACGATCACTAACTTCCATCCGGTACTGTTCAGTTCCATGCCTTTCTTCAACACCGTCATCTCCCTCTCTCTTCCACCCCAGGTGTTTGTCACCAACTCGGCCAATGTGTTTCTGCTGGAACCAGCCAACGAGCTGAAGATGCTGCTAGAGGAACATGTAGACATGTGCAAGAGAGTCCTTAACATCTACCGCAGCCTGGTCATGCATGAAACCATGGACCAGAAGACATGGTATAGCACAACACTAATTGAGCAGCCCATGGGTTTTAATGAGGAAGCATAGCATACATTTACGGCCAGACACAATTTGTTCCCCACATCTCCCATTAGTCCTAACCCTTCAATGTTTGCAGATCTGAGGGGTCTAGACAGGTATAAGCAGTGTATTGGGGGAGCTTAAATGTTTTTCCTTATACCTACAGAAGGGTTAGGGCCAAGGTGGAGAGGTAGGGCCTTTCTACTTTTTGTGCAACATATCCTTATGTGACCACTTCTCATTTGTGGTGCATCTGCTTGTCTGTGCAGGGAGCAGATCCTGCTGGTCCTGCTGAGGGTAACCGAATGTGTGATGAAGAGACCTCCCTCAATCATGCCCCACGGCAAGAAGAACATGACCCTCTCAGGGAGACTGGCCGGGGCAGTCTTTCAGGTACCCAGCGTAGCACTCACAACATACAGTTGTGTTCCCTAAATGACTCCCTATTCCCTATATAGTGCAATACTTTTCACCAGGGCCCATGGGGCTGATGTCAAAACTAGTGCACCATATTGGGAAGACGGAACCATTTGGGACACATACTGTGACTAACCACATGAGGGTGCTTTCTCAATGGTTTTCTCTTGATTCCTTGAATCCTCTCCTTGCTTCCCACTGACAATTTGAAAATAATTTGGGAAATGACGGAAGAGGAGGACACAAGGAATCGAGCAAAGACTTGAGAAAGAGCCATGGTACCTCCACAAACTTCCTCCGCATGAAACCATAACAAAGGGAAGTTTGTAAAGGACGTTTCTCCTTTTCATGCTCAAGTCTTTCTTCCTCTGTTAGACCCTGATAGTGGCGTGGATCAAGGGGAACCTGAACGTGTACATCTCCAGGGAGCTGTGGGACGACCTGCTGGCCGTGCTGTCCTCGCTCACCTGCTGGGAGGAGCTGGTCACAGAGTGGTCCCTCACCATGGAGACACTCACCAAGGTTCTGGCCCGCAACCTGTACAGGTAAAAACAGAAGGGAACATGTGCTTGCACACACGCACTGAGGAAGGCAAAAGCCAAAGGGTTTTGTTAAGACATGTTGAAAATAAAATAATATTAAAATAGAGGTTGAAATTGTAACCGAATCTAAGTGAGTGCTGGCCCCTTTTAAATGTTGCAGTCTGGACCTCAACGAGCTGCCGCTGGACAAGCTGAGCGAACAGAAACAGAAGAAACACAAAGGGAAAGGTACAACTCTATCACTGCTTTACACTCTAAGAGACACACTGCTTCCACTCTCTCTAGCTCTCCCTCTCTTTCCCTTTCTATTTAACACCACAGAGACGAACCAACCTGTACCCGATATTTCCCTTCCATGTGTTGGTCACTAGGGGGAGCTCACGAGGGCCAGAAAATGGCTGTGGACCGTTCGTTCTCTAAGGGCTGGAGCAGGGACCAGCCTGGGAGTGGGAGCGGCCAGGCAGCAGCCATGAGGCAGCGCAGTGCCACCACCGCTGGCTCTCCGGGCATGGAGAAGGCCAGGAACACCATACGCCAGAAGACTGGGGGTTAGTGTCACAGCCATCATATTTATCATACTACATGTCTATATACTGGAGGGTTGGTTGTCTTAACCTCGTGTCAAGGTGTTTATGTTTAAAATGCTGTATGTAATGGTTCCAGTATATATATAACATGGTACATTGTAAGGTTTTGGTGTGATGATCAATGTTGCCATTTAACTGTCGTCAAATTGACCAAGGCAAGTTATTCCTATTTTAGACATTTATACATAATCATTGAAATGGGAAATCGGTACTGTGTAGGCGTCCTCCAGTGAAGAATCGTTAAACTGAGCAGGAGGATTTCGTTGGCTTACGGAGGGCTCTGTGACCTGGCTCTTGAGAGACAGACAAGCAGACAGACAACCACACAGACAGACAGCCACCTGCCTCCACACAGCAGCTTGTCACCTTTGCCTTTTCCTTGTCCTCCTCTCTCTGAAGGTCACTGCTCTCTACCTTGCTGTCACCGTCTTCACTTTTTCCCCTCACTTTCTCGCCTTCTCTCCTTCCTCCTTTCCCCCTTTTTAACTTCCCCTTGTTTCTAAACTCCACCCTTTTCTATCCATTTCCTCTGTCCCTCTATTTGATGACCCCTACCGTTCTTTTATTCTCTTCCTTCCCCCCCGTTCTTTCACCTCTCCTCCCTCCTTTCTCTCCTTCCTCTCCTCCCTTCTCTCTCCTCTCTTTGGCGGCCATCCGTCCCTCAGCCCTGCGTAGCTGCTCTACGGGCGACAGCCTCCTGTCCCAAGCCTTTATCCGCAGTGCTAAAAGTGCCCCTGTCCTCGTCCATCACCACCACACTCTCCTGCCTGACTCTGTCCTCACTCCCCTAGCTGACAAGCTGGCAGGTAGAGCCCACTACTCTACGCCTGTACCTGTGTCTTTATCTGTATCTCTACCAACTTCACTTCTTCACTCACTATCTGTGTGTACTTGACTGTCTTTGCATATGTGTGTATGCAATGTTTTCTATGCTTGCGACTCCACACAGCCTGCTCGTCTTGGGGGGGGGGGGGGGGGGGGCTCTTGTTTGCTGCCACACCATTTCATAAACAACTGAAAGGATATTTCTCTCAGGCCAAGAATCTGGGGGTGTTTTTAAAGTTTATTTTTTATAAGTGTTTGTCCTGCATGTGGTTTGGGGTGCCTCCCTTATTCCCTATCATTGTATGGTTTTGATGACATCTGCTCCAAATGACAGATATTGTCAACCCAGAGCCGATTTTTGAATGAATTCTCATTTGCTATTATTGATGTATTCTAATTAGTATTTTTCCTCTGTGGCAGCTGTTTTGTCTTTTGATATGGATATTATTTGATGCAACTGAAATATTCATTTATTAACCATGAAAAGGAATGCTGTTTTTGCCATGTTTTGTGTACCATTGTTTTTGTATCTGTGAACATGCATACATAACACGTTTGGTGCTCCTGGTTCCAGCGATATTGGGTTAGAATAAACCATTGATACAAGCTCACCTACCTTCTACCACCTGATCCTCTAATCCTATACACATATATTAGATGTATAGGCAATTATAGACATGCAATTAATTTGATTTGGCAATGCCCACAGAAGCTGCATATGGACATGTCTGCAAAACTATATAAGATCATATCGCTGGACCACATTGTTGTGTATGTTACTGTTTCCATTCCCATCGCTGTATTTCCTGCATGTAGAGTTAGTAGGACCCATCTCCAGTGAGCTGTGCTCTGTGCCCCCTCCCCCTCTCTGTCCAGACATGGACGATCCCCCGATGGCCTCTCGGACCCCCAGGATCCGCCACTGCTCCCAGAGCGAGGATACCCCGGCCTCAGAGTTGTTTTCGGCGTCTTGCGACCTGGACCCCCAGGGGTCCACGCTCCCCCGTAGCAGCAGCGCCTCCGACATCATGGAGCCCTTCATCGCCGAGAGGGTCAAAGGTGCACTTCCTGTCCCTGACAGTCCCCCCTCTCACCCCACCACTGCTGTCTCTGTCCCCCACCACCACGCCCTGCACCCCCCCAAACCCCCCACTACCCTAGGTAGCAGCGTGGCCTCTCTGGAGGTGGGGGATAGCATCTATGACCACCTGTGGCAGATGATAGGCCCCCGCCCCCTTGCCCCTGACTGGACATGTGGTGGAACCTCCTTCTCCTCCACCCTCACCCAGTCCTCTGAGAGAGAGGAGGAGGGGGAGACTGAGGGGGAGGAGGACCTGCTTAGCTCTCTCAGGGAGTATCTGATGCAAAGAAGCCTGGAGGAGGGAGGTGGAGGGGGGGAGAGGAGGGCCCCTAGTGAGGAAGGTAGCACTGTGGAAGGTAGCACTGTGGCTGTGACGGTACAGTCAGGGTCACAGCAGGTCAGGAAACAGGTCCAGGTAAGGCAGCAGAGTAGCTTGGACTCAGCAGAGGAGGACAGTGCAGAGGCAGAGCAGCAGCCTCCTGAAAGGAGCATTTATGAGTGTCTGGAGCAGAGTGATGACTGGGAGCTGGCCAGCAGGGGGTGCTCTAGTCTAGACCAGCAGGTAACTCCTCAGGGCACAGAGAATAGGGGAGAGCCCCACTTGGTCAGGCAGGATGCCACAGAGTGTGAGTATAATAACGAGACAGGAGGTTCAGGCCTACAAGCCCCTCAGCCCCGGCAGCAGTCCCATTCTCTCCACCATTCCCTCAAGCCCAGGTTGGTCCGGGGCAAGCTCAAAAAGCACCACGGGGGAGGGGTACACGTCAGTTTCCGGCCCTCCACAGAGTCTGTCCAGTTCCACAACCCTCTAGACTCCAAGGAGGCCCACTGGAGGACCAGGCTGCGCCGCCTCAGCCACTTCAGCAGTCACTCTGTAGGAGTGGGGGGGTCTGGAGGGGCAGGAGTGGGTGGGTCAAAGGGTAAAGAGAGGTCAGGAGGGGAGGGGGTGAGCGGAAACGGGGAGCAGCCTGATGGGGAGGCCAGTGGAGTGGGGGGTCATGCGACAGGGCAAGGGCGTGTCCGTCTTGGGCGCTCTGCCCTTCGGCCCCGTGGGACCCGGTCCAGATCCCAGGATGCGGAATCGGGGATCAGTCCCTCTCGGCAGCAGCAGGGGGCTCTGTTGGGCGGTGTGTATAAATCTGTGGTCCATGCTCTCTCCAAGCCCAAGGCCCACGCCTCCGGCTCAGCATCTCCCCAGCGGCACAGCAAAGCCCCCGGCGGGGCCACAGAGGCGCCCCTGAGGGACCTGTACACTCATGTATTGGGCTATTTTGGAAGAAAAGCACCAGGTGAGAGACTTCAGTTGCGTTGCTGTGCTCCAAGGCACTACCACAACATGGAAAACAAAACGACAAAACAAAAACACAAAGCACCACCGTTCTATCTCCTCCGTCTTTTCCATTTTTAATTAACAGTTTTTTGCTGAATGTGGATTGAATTGAAGCTTTTTTTTGTGTTTCCTGTTTTAAAGTACTGTTGCTGACACAATCCAAAAAAAGAACCAAAGCCCGGCCGAAGGCCCCCCTTCCTCTCCTCCTGGGACGGCTCCCCCCTCCTCCTCTTCTTCCTCCAGCTTCTGGGACTAAATCTCTGCTGCCCCTCCCCTTCCCTCCCTGGATGCTGCATGCGGCCTCACACGTCCCCCTCAGCCTCCTCAGATCACACAACACCATACAGCACAACACATTCCCTGCGCACACACACTGGTCAATTCTACAATCTCATCAGGCCAAAACAGGCTAACTAATTTACAATAATACATTGACATATAACACACACAGTGTAGCATTATAATGTCCTCTGAAGTCCATTGCTTTCATTTATACAGGAACATTAGCCTGGGAAATGTGTCTGTCCTCTAGTCTGCGCTGATGCTCTGACATGTCATTATACCTCCAACCAGGTGGAGGCAGTATAGCCCTTCTGATGGAGAATAGGATTTCAGCACCACCAACTGGCAGGAAAGCTTTAAGCTGGGTCCTCTTGAGTCACCTCAATGACACACTACTGCAAAGTCCCATGTCTCTTCTTTTTTCTTCCCCTTGGTTTTACTGATACTATTTTAACAGTTAACGCAAAGATTTAGTGGCTTCTTAGGGCAGTAGACACTTTTTTTTTTAAATGGCAGGTCACTAGAACTAAAACCAATTTGGAAGCTCAGACTAACCAGAGAAAGTCTCAGGGTGTGATGGGGACAAACTCTTTGCTCTCTGCTATTCTCTGACAATCCAAACCAACGGAGAGAAAAAGTACATATAATAACCACTACCACTCTGTTTTAATAATGTCATGGCCTTTTTTTGTGTATGCTGCCTCATCTTTCAGTACCTCTTGGCTACCCAGTTAACACACTGGCTACCCTCTCACCTAACCACAGTTGAGTTAACGTAGCTTGACTAATCTCTGTTCTGTGGTGTGCTGTACTCATGGCCTCTCTCTGGGAATGCATGTGAGTAACTCCTGCATTGCTTCACTGGTTGTACCCTGTTGTGTTGGTTGGCTTTTCTTTAAGGTTGTTCTGTTGAGCTTTGTGCATCAGTTACCTTAATTCTTATTCTCTATATAACATCACATACAACACCACCGTCACCTTACTGTATGGACTGATACTTTTACACAGGCACACATTTCTGAACTTAACATTCTCCACAGCCTATAGGAAGGACATGCGTTCAAGATTTTTCCCCCAATGCTATTGTGTTGATCTGTATGCTAGTTTGGTGAAGATACTAGTAGTTGTCGTGCTGTGTGTGTCAGTATCTAGAACGGTGGCGTGACATGCATGTCCTTTGCTCTCTGCCTGAACACAGCCAACAAAGAGGAAACTTGTCAGAAGATGCGGCCTGTGTCCAGTGACGCAGGCAACAGCAGCCAAAACTTTGGCGACCTGATGGACGAGTTTATCCAAGAGCGTCTGCGAGCGGGAGGCACCTCTGTAAGTCGCCGTTCTATTCTCTATTTTCTCTATTTATCTCATGCTCTCACACACGCACACTTAGTTTATCAGCTGAGTGAGTAAGTGAATGTCCTCATCTCATGCTCCCTGAGTGTTAACTTTATTCCTAACATCAGAGTACTAACATCAGAGTACTATCTTCTCTCTACCCCTTTCTCTCACTCACATTTCCTATCTACCTCTCTTTGCAGGGTATGACCAGGCGTGGCAGCAGCCCCGGTAGTCTGGAGATCCCTAAGGACCTGCCAGAACTCCTGAACCGTCAGAACTCCACACGACCTGTGGACGACCCCGGCGTGCCCTCCGAGTGGACCTCCCCCGCCAGTGGCAGCAGCAGCGACTTAATCAGCTCCGACAGCCAATCGGACTCATTTAACGCCTTCCAGTATGCCAACTGCAAGTTTGAAAGTAAGTCTGACATCACCACGGCTGCTGCTCGCTCAAAGTGTAAAGAAACATGGCGGTGTAACTAAGTAACATAGCAGTGGAGTGTGTTCGAGTGGATTGTAGCTTGCTCTTGACATGCTGGAGGAGGACTACTTTCTCTGACCATTGTGGCGCTGTTAGATTTCAGCTTTGGTCCAGATGGCGTTGGTGCGGGGTCGTTGGACCAGGATAACACTAGCCTGGGAGGAGTACCCCAGACTGCAGAGGAACAGGAGCTGTCCAGCCTCACCACCCTGCACATTGACTCAGAGACCAGTAGTCTGAGCCAGCTTGGCCTGTCTGCAGATACCGTCACCATCACAGGTCAGAGCTGCAGATCAACAAATCAGAATACATCACCTTTCAATGTCCACATCTCTCATCCTTTTCTACATCTTAGTGACTTTCCTACTTAACAAAATCACTTGAATCATCTAGAAAAATATGGATTAAATCCAATCAACTATTATTACTACCTAAATAATTACATTCCTTTGTTTGTGACTCCCTCCAGGTTCAGAGAGTGCGTCCCCGATGCATTCCCTGGGGGGTTCCCGCTCTCAGACCCCGTCCCCAGCCACGCTGACCGCTGAACATGTAGCTCTGCAGCACAAGGACCTGCAACTGGATGAGAAACTACATCACTCTGTAGTACAGACTCCAGATGACCTGGGTAATACACATACACACTGCTCTCATCACCTAACACACTCAGCCTTTTTGGATACTAAAAGTGCCATCCCTCTTCTATCCTCTCAGAAACCAGTGAGTTCCCTACAGAGGACTCCAGTGTGATGGCTGGTGGCTCGCTGACCGGTTGGCACGCTGACGTTGCCACGGTGATGTGGCGGAGAATGCTAGGCATTCTGGGAGATGTGAACACCATTAAGGACCCAGAGATCCACGCGCAGGTCTTTGACTACCTCTGTGAGCTGTGGCAGAACCTGGCCAAGGTAGGGAATCATATGGGCACCAATCCGACTGTGTACTCCATACATTGACAGGCCCTTAGATCGCGTCACACATCAGACTGGTTCACACAAGACACTCACTCATGACATTCACTCACTTTCTCTCTCCCCGCTCTCTCTCCGCTTCTATCATTCATTGTGTTTCTCTCTCTCTCGCATCAGATCAGAGATAATCTGGGGATCTCTCTGGACAACCAGACGTCTCCTCCTCCCCCGGTCCTCATCCCTCCCCTTCGGATCCTCACCCCCTGGCTCTTCAAAGTGCGTACCTCTCACCGTTCCCTTATATAATCCTTTCTGGAAAAGTCACTTCACTTCTTCACACGTTATCCTCTGAATTTCAGGGAAACAAATGCGCAGATGCAAGCGAGCATTCTTTTTTACCATGACCCTGATGTAAAAGTGAACAAAGTTATACTTCTACTCTTGTATCTGTGACTGCTTGTTGTTCACTGTACAGGCGACCATGTTGACTGAGAGGTACAAACAGGGAAAGCTGCACGCCTACAAGCTCATCTGTAAGATCATGAAGAGGAGGCAGGACGTATCGCCCAACTCTGACTTCCTCACACACTTCTACAACATCATGCACTGTGGCCTCATGCATGTCGACCAGGTGTGTTTGTGTGTGGCAATCTGCCAATCTCCTCGCGTCATGGTGAATATTGGTCTCCCTTTCTCTCTGTAACACTCTCACTCTCTGTGTTTCTCAGGACATAGTGAATACCATCATTAAGCACTGTTCTCCTCGGTTCTTCTGCGTCGGCCTTCCCGGGGCTACCATGCTCATCCTGGACTTTATCATCGCAGCCAGCAGAGTCACAGCCTGCTCTTCGCTCAACGTGAGAACATCACCACCATTCACCCTCTCTGATTCCATATATACACAAATGATCAGGGCTCAAAACTGTCACCAAACATACTCATTTGCGACCCTTTGACTTGGCAGTGCGACACCAATTTTTAAGTCTTAGCTTGGGCGCCAATTATTATTATTTTTTTAGCTGGTCACTTTAGTTTTTGGTTCACAATAAAAATACAAAACATTATTATTGTGACATTCTGACAGAGAGGGGAGTTACAGCTGTCTGTGTATATATAATTTATCACATCTAAATTTTGAGTTAATGGCACCACTTTACAGCCGTTGTAGGCTATGTAGTACACTATTTATACAAAGTATGTGGGCAGCCCTTCAAATGAGTGAATTCGGCTATTTCAGCCACACCTCTTGCTGACAGGTGTATAAAATCAAGCGCACAGCCATGCAATCTCCGTAGACAAACATTGGCAGTAGAATGGCCTTACTGAAGAGCGCGGTGATTTTCAGCGTGGCACCGTCATGGTATGCCACCTTTCCAACAAGTCAATTTGTAAAATTTCTGCCCTGCTAGAGCTGCCTCGGTCAACTGTAAGTGCTGTTATTGTGAAGTGAAACGTACTTTTAATAAGCCCAATCATTGCGCAACAATTCTAAAGGCAATCGCATGTTAAAAACAGTTTTGATGGCCACAATTAAGTAGAGCAATTTTTGGTAATTGAAGCGCGCTTCTCATTCAAGTGCATAGGCAACCGTAGGCAGACTTCAGCATGGTAGATTGGTGATAGTAGATTGACATAGACTAGTGATGAGATCCAACTGGGAATTATATTTTGTTATCGAAGCTCTAGTTTTTAAATGTAATATGGTTTGAGAATAACAATATTGTCAAGCCAGGCGTATAGCCAATATGCTGTGATAATGTATTTGGCCTCTGCCCAAACCTCATTCCTACAGAACTGTTTCTATTAGGTTCATGTTACTTTTCTTTTAAGTATATATGAAAAAATATATAAATCTGAGTGGTAAATCTCGGCTTGCTTTTTGACTGCGAAAGTGATCTTGACACTTCTGAATGCACCACGCTACACTGACCCCCAGTACAGTTCGATAGTCTGTTTCAACACCGTCATCTTCTGTTTGCCCATGGCTGGATTGCAAAGGATAGTGTTGTGATATGGATTTAAACTGTGGATGTGAGTTGACACAGACGTCTGTCCGTCTGTCAGGCCCCGCGGGTGGAGGCTCAGATCCTGCTGGGTTCTCTGGTGTGTTTCCCTAACCTGTATGAGGAGCTGCCCGCCCTGCACCCCACCACCGCTGACGTGGTCATGACCAAGTTCAGAGACGTCAAGGTAACTGTCCTCATGTGGGGTGGTTGCTTAACTCTAGTCTTCAACCTGCTTTACTCTATTGCTTCAACCTGTAGTAACCGGTTCCAGAGAAGTGGTCATGTTGTACCATTTTACAAGATGGTCAGAGAGAGGGGTATATTGAAAAGATAGGATGGGGACAGAGTTTGTCAAAGGGCAGTGGGCGTTGAGTTTATTACCAATACTGACAGGGGCATTAATGACCTGGAGGTGGCATCACTAATCACCAGTAACAGTTAGACCACCTAACCCACATACTGTTTGATGTTGTATCAAACACACATTAAACCTAATAACTTTTTTTTTTCTATCCCTGTGGTGCTGAGGGAGCATCAACGCCAGCCTAGCTAACTCTCTAATGGGTGATTAGCTATGCCACAGGCGCCCATTCACAGGACCTTGTTGTTATTGGGCCGCTTTTGGTTGATTGCTGGTTAAAGAGCTAATTCCATGCATGAGAGCGTTTCATATTTGGACAGAGAATTTCACACGATGGCATCTGATAGCCTGGGTCTGGCTATGAATGACAAAGCACTGGTTAATTCAGCCAATAGGGAGTCTGTTTTGTATGTGTGTGCATCTGTGTTTTCAGCAGACCTACAGATTTTGCTGGAGCCCGGGGAATAAAACCGTCTGATTCGTACATTCATCTGTCGATTGATTGACTCTGTTCTCTGTTTTAGGAACACATCATCAAACACATCCTGAGTTCAGCAAGAGATGAGCCTTCAGCCCCAGCCAGGTATTTTTCTCACGTCTCGAGCTCTTGAATTAAACGACAATCAACATTTACATCACTGACATAGATTATACGAAAACATACATAGACATTTGTGAGGTAGATTACTAGCATATGACAGTAAAGCAGTCTTTGTCTCTCTGACCTGAGGAAGACATCTGCCCAGTAGATTAATGTAATAATAATGGTGATAATGGTTGTGACAGACAATAGGCCATGAGAGCTGGGGTTTTGGAGGGGGAAATAATCAATGCTGTCAGATTTGTCTGGTCATCCATACTATAACCTAGCCAGACAGACAGATTAAGCCAAGTGTCATTTGAAGTAATCCACTGACTGTAGGCTTATGGGGGAGTGAGGAGTAGTGTACTCCCCTTGCCGCCTTCTGTGTCCCAAATGGAACCCTATTCTCTATATAGTGCACTACTTTTCACCAGAGCCCTATGGGCCCTGGTCAGAAATGTGACACTTTATATGGAATAGGGTTCTATTTGGTGGACAGTCTCTGTCTTCTGCAGGACCGGGCCCCCTCGGTGAAAGAGGTGCTAGTTTGGGTGTCCGTGCCACGGTGTTAGACAGCTAAATACTGAGAGACCTGGGGGGCTGGACGTGAGGGAATGGGGAGGAGGGTGTCACTGTTTTGTCTGTGGTGACATTTAAAACAGTCCTTGGTTATACTGTAGTCTACACAGCATATTGTCCCTGTTCGTCTCATACAAGGTCAGACTGACAATGACATTACCAGTTGATTAAGTGTTTACATTGCATTTGGAAAGTATTCAGACCCCTTCCCCTTTTCCACGTTTTGTTACGTTACAGCCTTATTCTAAAATGGATGAAATTAATGTTTTTCCTCATCAATCTACACACAATACCCCTTAATGACTGTGAAAACAGGTTGTTAGAAGTGTTTGCAAATGTATTAAAAATAAACTGATACCTAATTTACATAAGCATTCAGACCCTTTGCTATGAGACTCGAAATTGAGCTCCGGTGCATCCTGTTTCCATTGATCATCCTTGAAATGTTTCTACAACTTGATAGGAGTCCACCTTATGATATATTCAATTGGTTGGACATGATTTGGAAAGCCACACACCTGTCTACATAAGGTCCCACAGTTGACATTGCATGTCAGATCAAAAACCAATCCATGAGGTCCAAGGAATGGTCCGGAGAGCTTCGAGACAGGATTGTGTTGAGGCACAGATCTGGGGAAGGGTACCAAAGAATTTCTGCAGCATTGAAGGTCCCCAAGAACACAGTGGCATCCATCATTCTTAAATGGAAGAAGTTTGGAACAACCAATACAATTTCTGGAGCTTGCCGCACGGCCAAACTGAGAAATCGGGGGAGAAGGACCGTGGTCATGGAGGTGACCAAGAACCTGATGTTCACTTTGACAGAGCTCCAGAGTTCCTCTTTGGTGATGTAAGAACCTTCCAGAAGGACAACCATCTCTGCAGCACTCCACCAATCAGGCCTTCATGGTCGAGTGGCCAGATGGAAGCCACACCTCAGTAAAAGGCACATGATGTCCCGCTTGGAGTTTGCCAAAAGGCACTAAAGGACTCTCAGACCATGAGAAACAAGATTCTCTGGTCTGATGAAACCAAGATTGAACTCTTTGGCCTGATTGCCAAGCGTCACATCTGGAGGAAACCTGGCACCATCCCTACGGTAAAGCATGGTGGTGGCAGCATCATGCTGTGGGGATGTTTTCAGCGGCAGAGACGGGGAGACTAGTCGGCGTCGAGGGAAAGATGAACGGAGCAAAGTACAGAGAGATCCTTGATGAAAACCTGCTCCAGAATACTCAGGACCTCACACTGGGGTGAATGTTCACCTTCCAACAGGACAATGACCCTAAACACACAGCCAAGACAGCGCAAGAGTGGCTTCGCGACAAGTCTCTGAATGTCCTTGAGTGGCCCAGCCAGAGCCCGGACTTGAACCCGATCGAACATCTCTGGAGAGCCCTGAAAATAGCTGCGCAGCGAAGCTCCCCATCCAACCTGACAGAGGTTGAGAGGATCTGCGGAGAAGAATGGGAGAAACTTCCCAAATACAGTTGTGCCAAGTAAAGGGTCTGAATAGTTATGTAAATGTGATATTTCATTTTTTTTATACATTTTGCTAACATTTCTAAAAAAAAATATTATTGTCTGTAGATTGAGAGGGAAAAAACGATTTAATCAATTTTAGAATAAGACTGTAACGTAACAAAATGGGGACAAAGTCAAGAGGTCTGAATACTTTCCAAATGCACTGTATGTATGTGGGTTTATGGGTTACCAACTTTAACATGTGACATAATTTATAATGGGCTAAGATGTCTGTTAAAAAAAACAGACCAATAGAAAATGAATAGTTGTCATGTTCTTTGCCCCCGTCAGGTGTGTGGCCCTGTGCAGTCTGGGTATCTGGCTGTGTGAGGAGTTGGTCCACGGCACCCAACACACTCAGATCAAAGAAGCCCTCAACGTCATCTGTGTCACTCTGAAGGTAGCTATATATAATATGCCACTTTAGTTAGCAGACGCTGTGGTCTAAAGTGACTAATAGTTCTGTGATGTGTTCGCTGCAGGAATTGAACCCATAACCTTGGTGCTTTTGGCATCATCTGCCATGCACAGTGACTTGAATTTTGAAATGTGTTGCCTTGCCTTCATCCCTTGCCATGGGAAGTGTTCTGTTGCAGTCCCTGGTTAGAAGTAGCACAGCAGCAGCAGTCTCCCTGTGGCCTGCCCTGGTCTGTGTGGTGTTTACTGGCACACTTAGTTTTAGCCTGCCTGGAGAGAGAGAGCGATGGGCTGCACTGAGTAGCCAGAAGAAGCTTACTGACAGTCTGGTCTGGGCCCCCCCACACACTCACACCACCCAACTCTAACCCAGCTAAATCTGGCCCGACTGTCAACATGTTTGGCTTCTCCACTGCGCTCCACTCTCCTCAGACAGAAGGCTAATCCAGTGAAGAATGCATGCTCCACCGACCTCAAGGAATTATTATATTTCTATCGTCTGAAATGAGGGCGCTTGCCAAACGGCCCCCCTTCTCTCCCTCCTCCTGTCCATACTGTTATCCAATCAAATGGGATGGCTGGTGATCCGGCCCATTGTTTTGTGTGGGCATTGGCACTGCTGGTCTGGAGAAGCACTCTGCAGTCTTCCTGAGCCAGGGTCACAATGAGAAGGAGAGGAGGGTCGTCGTCTCCCTGAGCCCCTCACATACCCCTCACACAGTCACAATGGCTCTTGCTCAATTGTCTAAAATGTCCGTCCTCTCCACCTCCTTTCCTTTATTGCACCGATCTGAAATAACTGACCAGGTGAAAGCCTGTCACCTTTTCACCTATCAAGTCTTTTCCAATTGGTGAAGATGAAGGGGAGGAGATTTTTAAGCAATTAAGATGGTGCCAGAAAGAGGAGGAGGGAATAGCAGAGCCCCTTCAGCCTACACCTCACAGTGAGAGGAGGGTCGAGCCCCCCACCCTCCCTCTCAATGAGTGTTTGGGCCTCTTCCAGTCAGCAGAATTAGGCTCATCCACACCTTAATCCTGATCACAGATCAAGACAGTGTCTGACACAATGTGCTGTTTTTCTCCTGTCAGCTTGTCTCTACACCAGGGATGGGCAACTTTGATGGGTGGTGGGGGCCACAAAAAAATTGAACTCATCATGAGGGGCTGCAGTGGCTCGTGGGTCTGTGTACCCACATCCCTACCCACACATGCAGTCAGCCCTAGCCTTTTGGGGTCCCTAAGTCAAGATGTGTTGGGGGAGGCAGTTTTATAGCAAGTTTGCTGCAATTCTACCATTTTTACCATGGAGCGGAGAGAAGATTTAGCAATTTTATAACAAATTTCATGCAATTCTAGAAATTATGCCATAGGGTGGAGAGAAATGTTTGCAGTTTTAATATGATATCTAAGTGAGTGACTAACAAAATCAATGGCTGCCCCCCGGTCACTAATTCAACCATTTTCACTACAATCTACAAAGTGTTAGCTGACAAGGGATTATTAAGTGGCTGTCATTTACTGACAAAACAAGTGAAAAAATGCTGATGCAGCCACATTTTGAAATGGCACATGGTGTATTCTACTATTCTAACTCTCAACAGTAAGTTGAGATGTTTTTTATGTGTTTTTGGCGGGGGGAGATTGATCTGCAGACCTACAGGGGGGGGGGGGGGGCGCCTGCGGACCGCAAGTTGCCCATCCCTGCTCTACACTACTCTACATCTGCTGAGAGTAGTCAGTGTGTGTTTTTGTCTGTTTTTTGTTTTTCAGTTTCCAAATAAAACTGTTGCGTTGGTGGCCTCCGACATTCTGCACTTGCTCATAAACTATGTCGATGACCTTCAGAAATTCCCCCCAGACACTCCAAAGAAAATAGTTGAGGTAAATTTGCGTGTCCATTTTATTTATGCGTTAACGGTATGTAAATTATTCCTGGAGCTTTTCAAGAGTATCCTTTTTAAATTACAAAACAATATAGTATCTTTTTGCTTTCAATTTTGTTTTAACTCTTGTTTCAGATCCTCATAGCGACCGTAACTCACTTGCTCCCCACCACAGAATCTTCCCCTCATGAACTGGACAAGAGGGTATGTCACCTCACCTCACACACAACTCTCCTAGTCAAATGGAGACCTATTAATAATACAACATTACTGTTAGTTTTCTGTTTACAGTACTGGCCTGACATGGTTTTTTGCAGAAGCACAATTCATTTTCTGTCATGATCCAGTATTTTGTTCTCTGCTTTATTGATGTAATCCAACTGTATTTGTTGTGGCCTGTCTGTCTCTAGTTGGTGGTGTCTCTGCTGTTGTGCCTCCTGGATTGGGTGATGGCCCTGCCTCCTAAGGCTCTGCTGCAGCCTGTCCAAACACTCAGCCCTGACAAGGACAAGCCAGACAAGTCTGTCCTCAGCTGTATCTATAAGGTATGCCCAATCCAAAAATGGAACTTTCTATGTGAGCTTTCTGAAGTAGCATTGTGAATTGATTGACTTCAAGACAATATATACAGTTTAAGTCGGAGGTTTACATACACCTTAGCCAAGTACATTTAAACTTAGTTTTTCCACAATTCCTGACATTTAATCCTCGTAAAAATTCCCTGTCATAGGTCATTTAGGATCACCACTTTATTTTAAGAATGTGAAATGTCAGAATAATACTAGAGATTTATTTCAGCTTTTATTTCTTTCGTCACATTCCCAGTGGGTCAGTAGTTTACATACACTCAATTAGTATTTGGTAGCATTGCCTTTAAATTGTTTAACTTGGGTCAAATGTTTTGGGGAGCCTTCCACAAGCTTCCCTCAATAAGTTGGGTGAATTTTGGCCCATTCCTCCTGACAGAGCTGGTGTAACTTGAGTCAGGTTTCTAGGCCTCCTCGCTCGCACACGCTTTTTCAGTTCTGCCCACAGATTTTCTATGGGTTTGAGGTCAGGGCTTTGTGATGGCCACTAATACCTTGACTTTGTTGTCCTTAAGCCATTTTGTCACAACTTTGGAAGTATGCTTGGGGTCATTGTCCATTTGGAAGACCCATTTGTGACCAAGCTTCCTGATTGATGTCTTGAAATATTGCTTCAATATATCCACAATTTTCCTTCTCATGATGCCATCTATTTTGTGAAGTGTACCAGTCCCTCCTGCAGCAAAGCACCCCACAACGTGATGCTGCCACCCCTGTGCTTCATGGTTGGGATGGTGTTTTTCAGCTTGCAAGCCTCCCCCTTTTTCCTCCAAACATAATGATGGTCATTACGGCCAAACAGTTCTATTTTTGTTTCATCAGACCAGAGGACATTTCTCCAAAAAGTACTATCTTTGTCCCCATGTGCAGTTGTAAACCATTGTCTGGCTTTTTTATGGCGGTTTTGGAGCAGTGGCTTCTTCCTTGCTGAACGGCCTTTCAGGTTATGTCGATATAGGACTTGTTTTCCTGTGGATATAGATCCTTTTGTACCTGTTTTCCTCCAGCATCTTCACAAGGCACTTTTCGTACCAAGTACGTTCATCTCGAGGAGACAGAACGCGTCTCCTTCCTGAGCGGTATGACGGCAGCGTGGTCCCATGGTGTTTATACTTGCGTACTATTGTTTGTACAGATGAACGTGGTACCTTCAGGCATTTGGAAATTGCTCCCAGGGATGAACCAGACTTGTGAGGTCTTGGCTGATTTTCTTTTGATTTTCCCATGATGTCAAGCAAAGAGGCACCTCCAATTGACTCCAATTATGTAAATTAGCCTATCAGAAGCTTCTAAAGCCATGACATCATTTTCTGGAATATTCCAAGCTGTTTAAAGGCACAATCAATTTAGTGTATGTAAACTTCTGACCCACTGGAATTGTGATGCAGTGAATTATAAGTGAAATAATCTGTCTGAGAACAATTGTCATGCACAAAGTAGATGTCCTAACCGACTTCCCAAAACTATAGTTTGTTAACAAGAAATTTGTGGAGTGGTTGAAAAACGAGTTTTAATGACTCCAACCTAAGTGTATGTAAACTTCCGACTTCAACTGTAATGTCGACTTATTCGATTTTACTTGTACATATGCTAGCAGGGATCTCTGCTTCACGTTGACAGCAGCATATAGTGGGGGTGTTGAACACAAACCACGTAGTAGTATTTCTCTGTGTTTATTTTTATTTATTTTTTAATAATTTTTTTTTAGTAATGGAGCTATTAGCAGAGGCTTTCTGTGGCAGGGGGTCTGTCTTTCTCTGAAGTCATTAATGGTGGAACCGTTCAGGACTGCTTCGTTACATCTTTAATACAGACTGGGGGGACTCCTTCCTAATGCATGCCACAGCTGGCACTCAGTGCACCCAGACTCACTCACTGCTCAGTAGTCAGTCCTCAGTAGTCAGCACTCAATCACAGCATTCTCTCTTCCCATTATTACCACCCTCTCTGTCTCCATGGAAACGCACAGTGACGGGATTGGCAGATAATTTAATTACTTTCTCTTTCTTTCTCTCTATAGAAAACTACAGTCGTGTGAAATACGGTAGTGTTAATTGATTGATTTCTTGGGTTTTTCTCCAATCTCCCCTTTCTTCCCTTCTCTACTCTCAGGTGCTGCATGGCTGTGTGTATGGGGCCCAGAACTTCAACAGCCCCAGGTATTTCCCCATGAACCTGTCAGACCTGACCAGTCCTGACTACGACCCCTTCCTGCTGCTGGAGAGTCTGAAGGAACCAGAGCCCCTCCACTCCCCTGACTCAGAACGCTCCTCCAAACTACAACCGGTCACCGAGGGTAAGAACACTACCTGTTCTGTTGCTACTTCTCCTTTTCTCAGTCACGTTGTCATCTCTACATATCCTACTCGTTCATGTTTTAGTCCATATAACCTCGTGGATATTCAAAAGCCCCTTTTTCGAAATGTCTTTGTTGCACTTTACACTACAGAGTAACTATAACCATGTTATTACTGTTATTCGGATCCTGACATTTTTGTCGCCCCACTGAAATCATACCAACTATCCGATGAGGAGAGGGAAAATGGATGAGCTGAGTCCAGTCACTGTGGCTGCTCTGCCTCCGGTCTGGCCTAGCCCTGTTGTCTGTAGCCTTCTTCATCATGGTGTCTAATGGAGGGTACCACTATATCAGTGCTAGGTGTGGCCTGGCTTGTTAAAGGTAGCAGTGCTAAGGACTGAATGTGATGTGAATGCAGCTAGGTTCCTCTGTGTCCTGACTCCTGTGTTAGATTCAGAGCAGCAGGGAGCCTCTGTACCTGGGCACCTGCAGCTTTTTCCATCAGTAGAAAATGACTAATCATTGGAGCACTTTGTGAGGCATGCTGCTTTCCTTCCAAAGTTGTTAGTAACTAACTGTCTTTCTCTCCGGTACTCTATCTATCCATTTATTTGTTTATTTCACTCCTTTTCTTTTGGTGTGGCCGAGGATGGCTGGATGGAGAGAGGGAAGGGAAGATGTTAGCTTTATTTATACAGGTTTGCCTCCATTGAGATCAAAATAGCTTATGCAAGAGAGACCTGTACCTGAAAGGGCACCTTCGATTTTGTTGGAGAGAAACCTATCATCATGTTCTGTCGATAGGCACATTCTTTTTTTCCCTGTAATGGCTCGCTCAGGGTTTGTGCAGCTCTGTGGGACTGTAATTATGCTTATTGCAAAGGGATGGCTGCTAGCACACTGAGTGTGATGGCATTGGCTTGTTCTCTGCATGGTGCCACACAGTTGGCGCCATTGAGGTATCTAGTGTTCTAACTGGAATCTAGCGCTCTACTACACAGACCTTGATTTCTTCATCATACCCTAAATGCGCTTTGATTGGCTAGATTCCACAGACAGAGTCCTCTCCCTCATCCCTCTACACTCTGTTGGAGATAAAACTCTGACACTACAAATACCTGGTCCCACTGGGATGAGCTGATACCTACATGTTATTGACTGGCTGACTTCTCTTTTTCTATCTCTTCTCTGTTAATTGACACTGGCCTTGAAATGTCAACATCAAACAGATTCCAATACATACCCCTGTTCTAATTGTGGAGCTCTTTCTCTCTTTATCTCCCTCTAGTGCGGAGCCGTATCCAGCATGGTCTGATCTCCATCGCAGCCAGGACAGTCATCACCCACCTCGTCAACCACCTTGGCCACTACCCCATGTCTGGAGGCCCTGCCACCTTGACCAGCCATGTCTGTGAGAACATGGACAACCCCTACAGCGAGAGCCCTGACCTGGCCCCAGAGCTCTTTGACGGGCCCAACCTACAGTTCTTTGTCCTGAACGGTACCACCCTCCTGTCCTGTCTCCAGATCCGGGCTGAGGACGGTGTGCCCGGAGGTGGGATGTCTGCAGGCCTCACCACGACCAGCGCCTGTGTGAGGGTTATTGTTAGGGATATCTCCGGCAAACACTCGTGGGACTCGGCTGTACTGTATGGCCCGCCTCACTGTGGTGCTCCTAACCAGCCCCTGCACCTCTACAGTAAAAGACCTACAGAGAGAACGAATACAGATGGGGAGAAGAACCGAGCAGGGGAGCTTGGAGAGAGGGAAGAGGGGGCTGCACTGGAGGAGGAGGAGGAGGAGGAGGAAGAAGAAGAGGTGGTTGTGGTGCTGGGAGAGGAGGAGCTGGGAGAGGAGGAGCAGGGGGAGGCTGTGGAGGAGGAAGAAGAGGGGGAGGAGGAAGGTGCCTTGGAGCTGATGGCCCCGCAGGCCAAGCGTGTGTGTCGGGAGGTGGTTCCGTCCTGGGACTCCCTACTAGAAGATGACGTTCTAGATGAGATGCTGCAGTACCTGGGCTACTCCAGCCCTGAGTGTCTGCAGCGTGCCGGTGCCCCCCTCAACATCCCCGCCCCGCCCCCTGTCTGCGTCTCGGAGAAGCAGGAGAACGACGTGATCAATGCCATCCTGAAGCAGTGTGCTGAGGAGAGGGACTTTGCGGTGCACAGGGGGAATGGGCTGAACATGAGGGCTGTGGAGCAGGGGGAGCCGGAGCCCCACAGGCCCCAGTCCGCCTTTTACTACTGCAGACTGCTACTCAACATCCTGGGCATGAACTCCTGGGAGAAGAGGTGAAAGAAAGACCAACCACACCACAAACTAGGGTCCTGTTCAGTAGAGCATGAAGCAGGAGAGAACTTTTTGAAACTGAGTGAAAGCGAGGTACTGTACTACCTTGTCCAAAATGAAAAGCCCATTTTCAGTTTCCATTTCAAACCGTTTCAAAAAGTTTTGCTACAGTGTGCCCTGCTGAACAACCAAAATCATAGTTTACAGTTGATTTAAGTTTTTATAATGAAATAGCTTTATTCTGTAGGTATTAGTTTAGAGAACTGTGACATTTGATGACAATGTTTTAGAGATCCAGTAGATTCAGGTTTAGGTTGGGTATGTGATGATTTAACTTTAGCTTGTTGTCGGCTTTGGCTTGTTTTCCTAGCTTGTTCTAGGTACTGTGCTAAATTCAGATAGTGGGAAACTGCATTCTGTGTCACTGCTACCACAAGCCTTGTTTGTCTCTCAGCCCGTCAGATTTAGTATAATCAGCATAGTCCAGCTATCTCACTCTCTCTCACGCACTCTCTCTCTTTGTCTTTCTGTTTATCTCCCTCCCTCTCTCTCTCTCTCTTTCTCTGTTCAACTACCTCTCTCTGTCTCTGTCCGTTTGTCTGTCTCTCTGTTTCTCTCTCTATAATCTCATCCACCTCATTTTCACAACACTTCACTTAAATTACTTTACTTAGATTCATTTCCGAAGCAGCTATTTCTGATGGCTTTTCCCATTGCATTGATGTCTTTGAAGTATTATCTCATTGTATTACGAGAGATGGATGCTGGGTCTTTATTGATGAGAACTAATTGGGCTAAATGGAAACCGCGCATCACATCGAGCCCTAATGGCCGTGTTTATCAGTGAACACATGTTTTCTCCATCCATCTATCCAGGAGCAGTGTTCAACATAAAAATAGCCCCTTCCATTATTTTCTTCCCTTCATTACTCGTCCGAAAATATATCTTTAACAGGTTTGTGTTTTGAATGGGGGAGGGGGGGCTTATGAGTGTGATGGGGGGTTTATATGAAAGATCTCTTATCTTATGAGTTGAATGGAGGGACAGGCACTAGAACATGCATTTATTAGCGTACTCCCATCATACAAAGGGAGAAGAAAAGAACACAGACCTTTAAAAACCCTGCCTCTCTCTCCTTTAAAAAAATATTTTATTAAATCATGATTTTAAATGGAGAAAAAAATGCATCACTTCCCTTCTCCTGGCATTCATACCACATTCAGTGTTTCCCCTTGGGTTGTTTTCAGCAGCTGTGGCAATGTTGGGGCGGCAGGTTGCCTAGTGGTTAGAGTGTTGAACGAGTAACCGAAAGGTTGCAAGATCGAATCCTTGTGCTGACAAGGTAAAAATCTGTCTTTCTGCCCCTGAACAAGGCAGTTAACCCACTGTTCCAAGGCTGTCATTGTAAATACGAATTTGTTCTTAACTGACTTGCTTAGTTAAATATAGGTAAAATAAAAGAGGTTAGCGTAGGGGCGGTAGTGGGCGTGGCCAATTGCGGGGTCTTAACTAAAGTTTTTAAAGGCCCTCTTGGCTGCAGATATTTTATTATTTGCTGTTTTAAAGCTAATTTCCTGAAAAATGAGTGGCTCAAGCATTATTTTTTTTTTTTAAATCATCATTTTTAATTCAGACAGCCAGCGGAATATCAACTAGAGTACACCGCGTAGTACACCACTTGTCCCTCTAGTCAAAGCTGCTAGTGCCTTCACACACGAGGGCGACAGCCACCGGTGACCATAGCAACAAAATAAACAAACATTATCAACGTGCGAATAAATCATAAGAATGCATGAAAACGTATTTACATGCAACATAAATTATTCATCCCATATGGATTAGAAAACAATTATTTTTGTTCAAACGTGACTCTGTAAACTGATAGTGTTAGCTAGCTAGAGTGGGTAAGTGAGCTGGTGCTGCTGTTGGACATGCGTATCACCACGCAGGCAACGTTTTCTACTGTGATTGGTCAACAACGACAGCACTTCTTCAAAAATAGAGCAGAATCCTATTTTCTCCCCCTTGGCTGTTTTGCTTCCATGGGCATGAGCACCACTGACTGCTCCGCCTGGGTAGAATTTTGCCCCCGTCTAGGCTTCATTGAAAATGAATGGGCCAGCCTTTCTAGTGGCCGTTGTCTGTTAGCTCCTTTAGACTCTAACTGTCTAGTTTTTATTGGTGATTTGTTAGTTCAAAGATGATCGTATCAAAAATATATTGCTCCCTTTTATCTTTTCTACATACTTAAACTACTAAAACCAGAAAGTTTACACTGACAGCATTTTCCATCCTGAAAATTATTTTGACTATAGTGGAAACACTGCCGTTTATTCCTCGTTAGACTAATATATTGCAATTCACTCTTGGGGGTAGCGAGATTACACAGTGCCTGCAAGAACGGCCTTTCATGCTGTTCCCGCTTGCCGCCTCTGAAATGGCTCACTTTCAATGGAGAAAATGAAGACCATTACGTTGTAACAAGCTAATAAAGAGGCCCATACTCAAATGGTGAAAGGGTGGGAGGAGGAAAAACACCACAAAACAAAGTCCTTTCATGAAAGTAGTCGTGGCTTTTACACCCCCCACTTGAGGACCTCTCGCCTACACTAAGCTGCTAATGTTCAAGCTCCAGATGGGAGAACATAATGCACAATCTTAAAAACTCCATATCTCATGTTGTGACACTGGTAACCAAGATCTAAGCTTATTGATTTCTCAGGATCATCTGTGCGTTGCTTGCTATAAAGTAGCAGAGTAGTTGTGTTTTTAGCTAAAATAATTTGAATGATGATTTTTTTTTGGGGGGGGGGGTTCTCAGAGTTACTGCCACCACTGCATGTGTCTTGTTTGGCTGTGGTTTGACTCGATTGGTCTGATTTTCCAGGAAATACTGTGACTAAAACAAAGTGGTGGCCATTTAGGAGTGTGGGCCTGTTAATGTTGGAGAGAGAGTCTGGAGGGAGAGGTCTGGGGCTACTTAGTGAATGTATGTGGACTACAGCCCTAATCACCTGATCACTGGCTGCCTGTAGGGAGTGAGGGTGCAGGGCCTTGTTGTTGTAGAATAGACTAGAATAGATACTTTGTCCATACTCTGTGTTGTTGTTGCAGTCAAGCTTGATAATCTTTAGAAGCTATACCAAGACCTCACGGTGTTGTAAATATAATCTATAGGCTATGTAGAATCTATGCCACAATTATTTATGCCAATGGCGTATACACTTGTTTTCGGTCATAGGAGCAACTTCCATCTCCTGAAGAAGAACGAGAAACTGCTTAGAGAGCTGAAGAACCTCGACTCCAGGCAGTGGTAAGTTACTGTTTCTCTTTCAGACTGAAAAAGTGACTGTTTTACTTTTAGGGAACAACAAAAATATGTCCTTATCTTTCTCTTGTTCGTCTTTTCTTCCAATGCCCCTCTTTTCCTCTAGTCGAGAGACTCACAAGATAGCCGTGTTTTACGTGGCGGAGGGGCAAGAGGACAAGCACTCTATCCTGTCTAACACCAGTGGTAGTCAGGCCTACGAGGACTTTGTCTCTGGGCTGGGCTGGGAGGTAAGACAGACCCCTGCTCTCTGCACTACAACCTTTCAGCATCACTTTATATAAGCCTTATATGTATCATTAATAGTGAGTTATATTAATATTACGTTGTGTTGTTTTCTGCCTCTTGGAGGGACTTTGTGACGTGGTTCGTTAGGGTTAATGTATGGTTGTGTCCAGTGCTGATGGTCCTTTGTGTGTGTGTAACAGGTGAATCTGACCAGTCACTGTGGCTTCATGGGAGGTCTTCAGAGGAACAAGAGCACGGGTCTGACCACGCCTTACTTCGCCACCTCTACCGTCGAGGTCATGTTCCACGTCTCCACACGCATGCCTCCCGACTCTGACGACTCACTCACCAAAAAGGTCTGTTATGATGTTCCAGGAAATACCAGTTAGCGTCTTGGAAAAAAGTAATGTCTGACTGCAACCCTGTTAAGCTCTCTTATTGAGATGCACACAATCTGTCTGTACCGCTCACTCCCTTTTCACCCAGTCAGCAGGCTGTAGGTTATTTTGTGTTGCCACCTTAGATGACCACTGATCCCCTACAGAGAGAGAGACCCAATGTCTGCTCTGTATCTCTTACAGACATCACTCTGTAGTGCTTGTCTGTACCACCCGACTCCTACAATGCGGAACAAAAGACAGTCTGACGGCGCTGTTCGTAGTCCGCTACTAACCATTATATGACCAGCTCTCTCAGGTGGCTCACATTTCTACCTGCAGAGAGCTGTTTCTGTGTGAACTTGAGCCCCACAGAGAAACATGCCATGTTTTGCTACAGAAGAGTAGAGGAAATGAAATGTCCTTCCAGCAACAGGGGGAATGGGTGAGAAACAATATTCTCACCTAAATCCCCCTCTCTCTCATATGTCCTCATAAAGCCCTTTCTCCTTCCGTCTAGCCTCCTATCCCTTTACCTCACTCACCTAATTATTTATCTTTTCTCCTTCCCGTTGGAACACGGCAGCGTTTCTCTCTCTTTCCCCCTCCGTCACTTTTACCTCAGACTTCACCTCTCTCTGTTGTTTTTGTCCTCTTCTACGAATGTCCATCTGCATTGGTATTATTTTTCAGCAGGCAGAAATGGAATAAGAGCGCAGAGGGCTTGGGCTGTAATGAGTTTGTCTGTGAGGCCGGCTCATGATACAGCCTGTAGCCATAGATGACCGCGGCGATGCAGGATGAACAATGAAGTATCTCTTAGAGCTGTCCCCTCACTTCCCCTAGCATTCATCTTCAACAGTGGCATTACACACACAGCCCTGGCCAGACACTAAGGTGCTGCTAATACCAACAACAGGCTCATTAATGGACGCAGACCGACAGGAGGGGAATATTGAAATGGGGTGTGTGTGTGTGTGTTTTGGGAGGAACTTGGTTTGACCTGAGAAAGACGTTCACGGGTTTACAGTGATGGCCAATAATACACACTGCATAGCTGCAGTGTTTTCATATTGAGTATAGTAGATGAGAGGATTGGGATTGTACCAGAGGAACATTGTGGTGTATAATGACCTGTAATAAGCAGATGGATCGTTAGCTGTGAGTTTTAATTTTCTTCCCTTTGTTCTGCAGCAGCTTAGATGAGCGGTTTAGAGAGAGGAGGAGTGTCTTTTATCACAGTCTGATTTGAGGGGTTGAATAACGACCTGAAACACCACTGATTGCTTGCTTCCTGTGAGCACTGTCTGGTTCCTCACTCACACTGCTGATAATGTGAACTAACATGCATCCAGTCCGTCAGATGACCTCTAAGATATGACCCTAAAATGAAGGAAAATTCTAACCACCGTATCTCACATAAGAGCCTCCCATTTCATTGCTCAAATCGCTCATTCCATCCTCCAGCCCCCAAAATGCCTGTCTGTCTTCATGTACTGCACCAGTCCTCACTGCTCTACTCATAATTCGTTGCTGCAATTTAGGTGGTTATGTATGGCAGCAAAGCAAGGTTTGTACACTACATGGCCAGAAGTATGTGACACCCTTTCAAATTAGTAGATTTGTCTATTTCAGAGTAATTGAGCACACCGCCATGCAATCTCCATTGACAAACATTGGCAGTAGAATGGCCTTACTGAAGAGCTCAGTGACTTTCCCACAAGTTAGTTCGTCAAATGTCTGCCCTGCTAGAGCTGCCCTTTCAACTGTAAGTGCTTTTATTGTGAAGTGATAACACCTAGGAGCAACAACGGCACAACCATGAAGTGGTAGGCCACACAAGCTCACAGAATGTCACCGCCGTGTGCTGAAGCGCGTTACACTTAAAAATCGTCTGTCCTCTGTTGCAACACTCACTACAGAGTTCCAAACTGCTTCTGGAAGCAACGTCAGCACAATAACTGTTTGTTGGGAGCTTCATGAAATTGGCTTCCGTGGCTAAGCAGCCACACACAAGCCTAAGATCACCATGCGCAATGCCAAGCATCGGCTGGAATGGTGTAAAGCTCGCCGCCATTGGGCTCTGGAGCAGTGGAAAAACGATCTCTGAAGTGATGAATCACTCTTCATCTGGCAGTGCGATGAACGAATCTGGGTTATTGGGATGCCAGGAGTATGCTACCTACCCCAATGCATAGTGGCAACTGTAAAGTTTGGTGGAAGAGGAATAATGGTTTGGGGTTGTTTTTAATGGTTCGGGCTAGGTCCCTTAGTTCCAGTGAAGGGACATTTTAACGCTACAGCATACAATGATGCTACAGCATTCTAGACGATTCTGTGCTTCCAAATTTGTGGCAACAGTTTGGGGAAAGCCCTTTCCTGTTTCAGCATGACAATGCCCCAGTGCACAAAGCGAGGTCCATACAGAAATGGTTTGTCGAGATCGGTGTGGAAGAAGTTGACTGGCCTGCACAGAGCCCAGACCTCAACCCCATCAAACACCTTTGAGATGAATTGGAACGCCGACCTCGAACCAGGCCTAGTTGCCCAACATCAGTGCCTGACTTCATTAATGCTCTTATGACTGAATGGAAGTAAATCCCCGCAGCAATGTTCCAACATCTAGTGGAAAGCCTTCCCAGAAGAGTGGAAGCTGTTATGTCAGAAAAGGGGGGACCAACTCCCTATTAATGCACATAATTTGGAATGAGGTATTCGATGAGCAGGTGTCCACATACTTCTGGTCATGTAGTGTATGTGTGGGTGGTGGGGCCCCCCCAAACCCCCTGTTTGTCCCAAATTGCGACCCATTTCCTATGTAGTGCACTACTTTCGACCAGAGCCCAGTAGTGCACTGTACAGGGAATAGGGTGCCATTTTGGACTCATAACATGTCTGTCATAGTGAGGGGCCTGGAGAGTAGCTCTCGCTCCTGCTCCTCCTTCACCCGGCGGTCCACGCTGCACATGGCCATAATGTAGCCAAATTAGATCTGGCCGTTGCTGTCCCCCTGGTTAAACTCATATCATGACTCCTCAGCAACTGATTGGATTTGGAGAGGCTGGAGGAGATGCTATCCAACAGAGCAATCTGCAGCTAGACACTAAACCATGTTAACCAGACACTAAAGCGTGTCAGCTCAGCCAGCAAGAGAGCGGCCAGCAGGCGCGCGCACACACACACACACACACAGTCAGTCTCACACACATACACACACACACACACACACACACACACACAGTCAGTCTCACATACATACACACTCCAGCCCCGCATATTTATTTGTTTGTTGTTTGACTAGTACCGTTCCCCCATCTCCCCACAGACAGTGACAGGCGTATCCAAGGTTGAAGGCTGAGAATACATCCACACCCTCTGGGTCTTAAGATTTATGAATGAGGGCTGCTGATGTGATATGTGGGAGATGTTTCATGCAGCAGCTAACAGCGATCTGCTCTGCAATGGATGAGGGTTACATTTTATGAATTGCTGGGAGGAAAAAGAGTTTCCTATTTATTGAGAGCAGAGGATGAGAACAAGGTGTTATACAGGCCAGGGTCATGTTCATTAGGGCACACAACAACAAACATTTTATGAGCTTTTCTTATTATATAAGTCCATGTAGTCCCTCCTGTTTTTGTCAGTTTTTGTACCTAGTGAACACACTGTGGCCCTCAGTGATTGAGTGAACGGTAAGATGGAGAAAATGTTGGAAAGATGGAGTGGATGTGAGAAGATGGAGTGAGCTGTGGTCTAAAGTGGCGGGGGGCGGCTCCTGTCACTCTTCAAGGTTAATGATAGATGAGTCTTAGGAATCCAGCGACCTCTCTGCCTGCCCCACACAGGACACAATGTGTTAGAAGATCCTGGATGAATGAAGGAGCCTTAGACACTGTATTCAGAGTTGCTTTTTAGAACACAATGAAAAAGATTATATGAACAGGGGGCGGAAACTGATCCTAGATCAGCACTCCTACTCTGAGATGCTTTTTGAATAGGGGGCCCTGAGAGAATGAGTATCAGACAAAGACGGCCTAAGATTTGACATTCATCGGGGATGCTAAGCTCCAGGCTCTCACTTAAAGTGTGCCTGCATCCAATCGTCCTCTGCCATGTGCATGAATTACATGAACTTGAACACTATTTTTGAAAACGTTGACATTGACTAGACGGGGACACTCACCCTGTTGCTCTCTCCTCTTCCCCTCTCCTCCTCTCACCGATGTCCTCCTAGCTACGCCATCTTGGGAATGACGAGGTGCACATCGTGTGGTCGGAGCACTCCCGAGACTACAGGAGAGGCATCATCCCCACGGAGTTTGGAGACGTCCTCATCATCATCTACCCCATGAAGAACCACATGTACAGCATCCATATCCTCAAGAAGCCAGAGGTGGGTTCAGATCTGTCCCACATCCACCCGAACCTCCCATGTCTGTAGATGTTTTCTTCATCACATTAACATTAAGGTATCCTAGATTCCATTTCCTGTCATTGCCCTTGAGCAAGGCACTTAATTAACTGCTAAATTGCTCCAGGGGCGCTGCATCTTGACTGACCCTGGCTTCCAAACTCTGTTTCTCATGGGGGGTTGGGTTAAAAGCAAAAAAATACAAATGTCTTTGGTCTGAAAAATGACAATGGACAATAACAGCTATTCCTGCTGCAGTGTTCGATTTTTATATATATATTTATATATAAACCAAATTAACATGTCTCGCGGCACTCCTGCTTCCTGCTCAGTTATTTCCGGACTAATCGGGTCAACAGGATTCTTAGAATTAAATTGTGGTATGGATATGGCTAGAAGATGGGTCTGTCCCTTCAGAGTCTGGGGAAATGTGGAAAGATGGCCAGATAAGGACAAAAAAGATGTCTGGCTTTCATGAAAGTCAATTCTGGCACTGAAACGAAATCAGCCATAAAGTGCTTTTATGTTATTTTATTAAATGAACATTGCATTCCCTGGGATCTGATAGATGAAGACCACTATTTACTGTTATTGGTTTATAAAGTTTCTTATATCGTTTTGGCTTTATCTAATCAATGGTAACTTCCATAGTTGTTTTCTCTTGCCCTCTCTTCGTCCCTCTTTCTCACTCTATCCCATCCCCCCTCTAGGTCCCATTTTTCGGGCCGCTGTTTGATGGAGCCATAGTGGATGAGAAGATCCTTCCCACCATGGTCCGGGCTACAGCCCTCAATGCCAGCAGGGCTCTAAAATCCCTCATCCCCCTCTACCAGAACTTGTATCCTTCCCCATCTCTCTACTCTGACTCTGCCTACCTCAGCCGTCCAGCACACTGCCTGTAGGGGGAGATAAAACCACAATACACTGCGTGATCTGTTACGCCTGTCCTCGCCTGTGGCTAGTGCTGTCACGTTAACGTGTTGTTTGTTGAGCTTGTCATTTTTCACTAGCAAGGGAAATCAGTAGAGTGTGTGTGTGTCAACTTGCTGTAGAGATGGGCAAAGGAAATAGGTTGACAGACAGACCATCTCCTGACTGCACTGCAAGCTAAAGAGAGCTAAAGAGACTGCACTGCGTCTCTCTCGCTCGATAATTATCGATGTCTCATCCCCTTCTGCACTGTATTTTTCAACATGTAGAGCTTCACATTCTGCTTGGTGCAAAGAGGTGACAGCATTTTTCTCCAATAGACCGCAGGAGCCTCTGATCATTGTCCATCGTCTCCTAACGATGATTCAGAGCAATTTGCTTCTGAAATGGTTTGGTAGTGGTTTGGTAGTCTATTTTGGCTCCTCTACTTTGACTCACACCAGCGCCAATATCATGGCTACTCTTAAAAACATGAATTTTACTTGATCCCTTTGAATGGCACATTTTTGGGGTGATTACGTAGCTTAATTTTTGCCCAATTGTTTCAATGTTTTCCAATAATGAAATGCTTCAGTAGCAGTTTCTTTCGCGTGGCCTCTCCTCTTTCTTCTCACTAATAACATGGCTTTTAAACTCAGTCCATCACGAATAACATGGCTTTTAAACTCAGTCCATCACGAATAACATGGCTTTTAAACTCAGTCCATCACGAATAACATGGCTTTTAAACTCAGTCCATCACGAATAACATGGCTTTTAAACTCAGTCCATCACTAATAACATGGCTTTTAAACTCAGTCCACCACTAATAACATGGCTTTTAAACTCAGTCCATCGCTAATAACATGGCTTTTAAACTGTCCATCGCTAATAACATGGCTTTTAAACTCAGTCCATCACTAATAACATGGCTTTTAAACTCAGTCCACCACTAATAACATGGCTTTTAAACTCAGTCCACCACTAATAACATGGCTTTTAAACTCAGTCCACCACTAATAACATGGCTTTTAAACTCAGTCCATCACTAATAACATGGCTTTTAAACTCAGTCCATCACTAATAACATGGCTTTTAAACTCAGTCCATCACTTATAACATGGCTTTTAAACTCAGTCCATCACTTATAACATGGCTTTTAAACTCAGTCCACCACTAATAACATGGCTTTTAAACTCAGTCCACCACTAATAACATGGCTTTTAAACTCAGTCCACCACTAATAACATGGCTTTTAAACTGTCCACCACTAATAACATGGCTTTTAAACTCCGTCCTTTTGATCCTTTTGAATTAGTAGCATATTTTTGCCAAATAGTTTCAATATTGTCCAATAATAATATCACTGTAACAATGTATGTAATGTCAGTATGAACGTTAATGCTTCAGTATATTATACCTTGACTCAATAGGAAAAGCCTCCAGCAGTTTCTATACCATGTAGAAATAAACTCAAATCTATAACCAAGTACCACTTTGTCCTCCAGTCCAGTTTGCTTCTAGGTACTGAAGTGAATGTGTAATTTCACCTATACTTTCTTCCCCATTTGTCATTTATTTTATTCCTCCCTGGAAAGTGCTACTATGTTAACCACTCAAGCTCGCATGCTTCAATCCCACCTCTAAATATCTCAACCCTCTAACCCCTCTTTTCAAGCTCTCCTCTTTTCAAAAAAGGATAATACTGCTTGAAAACAAAGCAAAAAATAAGGGGGTGAAAAGCCATTCGCATCTGCCATGTCCTCGGAGCGAATGATTGTTTGGCTCGGCTTGAGACTGCAATCTCACCCGTGTGTAGGGGGGGGGGGCAGAGCAGGGCTCGATACTGGACTGGGCTATTGATTGGCGTGAGTTGCACCGGTCGATGGGCCTGACAGCCAGAATTACAGTAATCTGTCATTATCGACGGATGTCTTTCCAGACTATCTCTCTATCTGCCTCCAGACCCTCTTTGTTTTGTTTCTTTCCACTCTTTTTTAAATTTTCTTTTTACTTCAGGTTTTCTTACTCTTTTGACGAAATGTGTGAGCGAGGAGGACAGAGAGATCTTGTCTTTCAGCAGGCAGCTAATTGAAGTCTGTGTAAGGGATGATTCATAGCGATGTTTTAAGCCTGTGTGTGTGTGTGCGCCCGCGGTTGCTGCTTTCGTGTTTGCGTGTTAAGGGAGATGTTCTCTAAATGCCTTCCACTGAGGGGCTTTTAGGGAGCACTGAGGCAGAAAAAATTGAGTGGCCCCACTGGACCAGCAACACTGTGACACTGAGCAGTACTTAGTTACCTGTTGATAGAGCAGCAGAGCACAGCCAGTACACGGTCGGTGGGAGGGTGGGTGGGCGGGCTATTCTCTCCTTTCATTCCTCAACAGTAGGTGTACAATGGTTCTGCAAAAACACCCCCCACACCACCACCTCTGACTGATTGTTCTTGTACAATGTGACCAAACAACATGATTGATTATGATGATTGTAATGGCGTTGTTAGTGAAATCCACTGGAGAAAAGGATTTCCTGTCTTCCTCTAAGGATGATTGGTTATTTCCTGTGTTCTGGAATGAGTCCTTGTTTTGTTTTATGGAACAAATTTAGCATTCAGTGCTGTCATTTTCCTTTTTCGATTAGGAAACAGGGTGCGCGGATTGGAAATTTAAGACTCGACCGATATACTATTGAATAGTGGACTCATAGAATTACATATTGAGTACCTATTTAATAATGTATGATCTCTGTGAGTGGACTTGAAATCAGGTCAAACTGCGTTACAGCAGCAAACTGGAGCTTGTAGTGATGGTGTGACGTAGGTTAGTTCCCCCACACTCCCCCTGGAGTGCAGCGGTGCCCAACCCCGGAGCGGCTAAGTGATCCTGTTCATAAAGGAGAACACTGGGTTCTTTATCTCCTCCAGAGGCTGCCCGCCTGCCGACCGCCTTGCTTTGTGAAACCACATCAAAAGAGCCTTTTCTCCTCTTATTCTTCTCCTCTTCGTCCTCTGCGTACCTTTTACTGAACGGAGCAGCGCCAGGCGATGAAGCCTGCCTTTTTGTTTGAGTTGTGGTTTTAGATGTTGCGAACACTCTCTGTCCGCCATCTATCCCTTTACCTCTTTTTTTCTCTCTCTCCTCTGCCTCTTCTCCCCTCCTCCTGCACGTGCCCGTCGACCCCGCTCTCCTCCACACTAAGTTTCAGTTCATGCTCTTGGCCCCGGGGCTCGTCCATCTGCCTCCACTCACTGATCCCTCATTTGCCATGACTGTGAAATCAGTGCTTGGAAGGGAAAAAATGTCCCCCTTTCTCTGCTGCTGGTCTTAATGTCTGGTGGACTCAAAGAGCAGATAGCTGCTACAGTACCTGGCGTCAGGCAGCGCTGCGAATCATGGCACGTCATGGAGCTGCTGGGCAAACACAGCCAGAGAGAGGCTCAGGGTAACACAGGCAGCATAACCCAGGCCTCTATCCTATCACAGATATCAGGCTTTTGTTGCTACATCGCTAAGAGTAATCCAAGGGTCATTCAAACAGCCAGTTTGGAGATCTGTTCTGTGGCAGTCTCACACACACACAAATGCACTCCCTCCCAGTGTGTTTGGGGGCAGTGCGATAAAATGCTTTTTAGCATACCGGCTTGGAAAGTTGTTAGCTCGCATTGCACAGGATAAGTTAACCATATGCCTGAGAGGCGCGGCAAACCGCGTGACCACGCTGGTTGGTTAGTTTTTTTAATGTTTGGGTGTGATTAGAGCTAGGTTGACCTCTCTGGCCGTAGGGGCCAGGGGCTCGACCATCTCCCCTCTAGACCACCTCTACAGCCGGTGGACCATGTGGTCTGTCTGAGGTAAAGGCCCGTTGATAACGTTCAACAACACAGCCTCTGGTCTCCCTCTGTTTTTGCCTATCTGGTATGTGTGTTTAGGAGAATAGGGGACTGTCAAGCTGTTTGGAAGGCAGACTAAAATGTAACTGTGTGAGCCACGGCCATCTTCCATCTGTCAGTGGCCGATTGTGGAGCCGGGGAGACAATGTTGGTTGTGGAGGAGGAGGGGAGAGAGGAGAGTTGCTAAGCGGCTTCCCCATTGGCCCTGCCAGTCCAGTGGTTTGTGTGCGAGCCAGTGAGAGTATGGCGGTAGGGACAGCCACACACACACACACACACACACACTGGCTTCTGATTGGCAGCAATCACTGCCCTGCTGCTGGGGTCAGCATATGGTGGATCGTGATAGTGGTGGGATAGAGGGAGCGTTGGGTCAGTGCCTTCCTCCCTTTGCTCTGACTCTGCCTTTTCCAAAGGCAACCGAGCTGATGAAAGCTTTGGGCTTGGGCTCCTTTTGTCCCTTCACTCTCCCCCACACACAACCAGGACCAGCCAAACGCCTAACGAGCAGCGCAGCCACACACAGCTAGCTCCCACAATGGGCCCCATTGTGTCCCAGTAGCACTGCGGCCTGCTGGACTGTGTGTGTGATGGGGGGAGGGGGTTAGCTACTCGCTAATTGTTTCCTGTCGAAGTATAAAAGGGGGGAGTAAATAAAGAAACATAGGCGGGGTCACAACTAATCGCGTTCTCCCACTCCTCTTCTCCGATTTTGTTTATTTTCTGACTGGCTTTGACCCTAGCTGCTCTGTCCTCCTGACCTCTGTGATGCTGATGATGACTCTGGCTGCATGGAAATCTACTTATTTATTAATTTAGCACAGACAACATAATCTGTACACTAATTCAGATATATCTCTCGACTACCGTGCTCTCTTGTACATTGTCAGCCAATTGAATTTAGATAAGAAGTAGATCTGGTTATCGATCTAATTGCATTCTAATGTGAAATTATATATCAAGATGCATCCATGAGCACATAATTATTTTCCTATGCATAATAATTTTCTTAATGCCGTACTATTTATACAGTTGATATCAGTCAGTGTTTATGGAACGTCTTCAACCTTGTTGTTTTATCTCCTAGTTAATCATTTTCTGGTTTTCCAGCTATGTTGTTGTGTTGTCTCTTTCGTGCCTCAGCATCAGAACTGTGCTCACACATAAGCTAGAGGCATAATGGGGATTGTTTTTATAAGAAGGTTTGTTCTTTCAGCCCCCCTCCTTGTTGGGGAAAGTGGGTAAACAAGCTAACCCCTCGGGGGGCTCGGAGGCACGGATGTGGAGAGCGGGCTCTCTGACAAGGTGTTTAGGATTCGCCGCAGGTTGGCTACAGGCGCCGAGATGAGGTGTGTGTGTTGGCCACGGGTCAGTTGCATGCTGTATGCTCGTAGATGAGCTGTCTGACTGGTAGCCCACAGCCTGAATCAATGCAAACTACCTGGGACCCATCTAGGCCCAAGACCACCAGCTGCCTGGATAAACACACTAGAACCACATCAGAACAGAACCAGTCTTCACCCAGAGCTGTTGTTGCTACTTTAGAGCTGACTGTCCTAGATCATTATAAAGACTGGCTTTTTAAGAGCACACATCTCCTCTTAGTTGCTTTCAATCCTCAACAACAAAAATAATTCAAAAGGTTAATGTGACTGCGTTGAGTCCTCACTGTTGCATCCTTTAGGAATGTGTTTTTAAACCAATAGAGAACTGCACTATAATAAGGCAATGTATCATCTGATCTATGGCTGTACAGTTCAAATTAATAGAATACATACATGTATTGACTGTATAAAACGATTTATAACGGAGTCTCCTACATACAGAGCACAGTCCAGGGGGGAAAACAATTGACAGAAAAGCATGTAAACTGCCCCGCTTTCTGCAATTCATGAATCATAATTTCCAGGTACGTGCGTGTATATGCATTTGTTCATGCCCGGGATAACATTAACACTCCCTCTGTGCCTTTAAATGTTACATAATCGTTGAATTTGCGTCAACAGGCACACAGCGCGAGCAGTGAGCACCGTCTCACCATCGGACGGGGTGGCGAGAAAGAGGCAGAACGGGCGACAGATAAATCAGGGCTGCAGGTCAGGTCCGCGAGCAATATTTCACAGGCAGGCCAGGCCTCCAATTGGGTTTGGTAGGAGATTAATAGGAGTGGATCTGACTCCAGAGGGCCCCAGATCTATGTCTGTGTGGCCCCAGGCGGAGAAGCATTAGCTGGGCTATCTCTCCTCTCATCTGGTGGCTGGAGATGGAGCGAGGGGTGCATTGGCTGTAATGACAAGGAGGGCTATGGCAGCCAGCCGCAGCTCCCTCCGTCCTCCTCCCAGTAATAAAATCACTGTTAGGGCTTCGATATCACAGCCATCAGATGGGGGAATAAACCGATTACCCTGCACTTCAGGGCACACACAGATTTCTGTAATCATAGTCTGTAAAAGTCTTTAAATTAAATTATTTATGTGATGTTTTTTCTTTCTTTCTGCTCTATTCTCTCTACCATTGCCCTGAAGCGCAGAATAAAGCAGGTAGCTAATCGAACGCTGCCAGTCAGAATCACTGATGTTGGGCCCATTTCTGCTACCCCTTATTATTATTTTTTACCATCATTCAATTTGATAATACTCGTGCTGTGAGATAAGCAGTGGAGTCCTAGGATTCTTGTAGTCGCTGGTCCGATGACTAACGCTAGTCACGCAGGTGTCTGTGGTTATTTCAAAGTACCGGAGCTACGTCCAAAATGGCATACCCTATATAGTACACTACTTTTGACCAGAGCCCAGAGGAAATGTAGTGTCATTAACCCTGACCTTCATCAAAACCCTATTGTTGGGCCGTTTTACTGTTCGGGATGCTTCAGTCAATGAGCCTAATTGTCAGTCGATGTTGAATGTAATGTAGCGTTCTAAACTGGGTTGATGATCATGTCCATATTGTCTCTCCTATTCTAGTGGGGCCCCAGTGGCCTGGCTGGCACATTGCAGAGCTGTATTGAGGCAGTGTAGAGGGACAGTCACTGAGACATTGGGGAATGTGTCCTCTCTCTCTGTAGCTATGCTCTCGTCTCACAATAGAGCAGTGGGCTCTCCACATTCTACATGCATTTTCTTTCTAAAGATGCCAGCAGTGCAACACCCCACTGAGGACTGCTAGGTTAAAATAATAGAGCTAGATGTGGTGTGAGAGGAGGAATGAGCAAGTGTTTCAGCTGGTGTGTGTCTGACACCCTGTAGGTGTCAGTTCGGTCCCCTAGCTAGGCGTACACCTCTCCCCTCTCGGGTACATACGGTTTGGAATAGTGCCGCGTTAAAACAATTCAATGTTAGCTATTTGATTCATTGGGCACGAAAGTCTGATATGTGCCCTCTGTACAGCTCATGCGTATTGTCTGCATTAACTGATGGGTCAATTCTCCTGACTCCTCTTCTTTTTACAGATGAAGTGTGTGTGTTTTGGATTCTTCTTCTTTTTTTCATGTTCAATTGTCATTATGTGTGAGCTCTGAGGTTTGTAGCAGGTCAGTGATGGGCCTGAGTTCTCTCTGTGTAGCAGGTCAGTGATGAGCCTGAGTTCTCTCTGTGTAGCAGGTCAGTGATGAGCTTGAGTTCTCTCTGTGTAGCAGGTCAGTGATGAGCCTGAGTTCTCTCTGTGTAGCAGGTCAGTGATTGGAGTGCTGCTCTGCTCTGCTCAGTGGAGAGACCGACGCTCTTGGCCCTGAATCTCCAAATGGAGCGGAGAGGAGAGCAGCGGCTTGTTTAGAGCAACACAGTGCTCTGGGGAGGCTGGCAGCTCTCTCCTCCTCCTGGCACACTCACTCCTTCATAACAGAGGGGGAGGGAGGCAGGGCACAACAACAACAAAAAGTGATCAATTTGGAGGCTATCAGCAGCAGCATGTTCTGTGTGCTGAATTAACACAACGCCAGGGAACAGTTCCTGTAGCCCCCCCCCCACACACACACACACACACACACACACACACACACACACACACACAGCCTCCTCCACGCGCGCACACACTCTCCCCCACTGATAATGTGCTAACAAGCTCGCTTCTGGTGTCTCTTCACTGGCAATTTGTCCTCTTTCCTCCGAGAGCCGGGAGTTGAGCGCGGTGACAATGACAAGCTCGTAGGGGGAGGGGGCCATGTGCATTTTTCCGTTGTTGCCTTTTTGCCTTTCATCCACAGGGAAAATGAGTTTCTGGTGATACACAAAAGCCCCCTTTCTTTTCCCCCTCTCTCCTCTCCTGCTCCACTCCCCTCTCGAGAGACTGGAAGGCTAGAGAGAGAACCATGCACATTCTCTAAAGACACTTTCCTTCTTTAACAAGCTGTTAAAAGTAATGCCCATCAAATTCAATTACAGTATATTTGTAGCCGGCCAGGGCATGTTTGATGGTTGAAAGATGTGTAATGCAAAAATCTGTTTTTCTCTTCACCTCCTTTTTTTTTTTTTACACAAAAGAGCATCTCCAAGTCAACAGTGCAGAGGATTAGTTGTCGTGGTGACAGGGTGGCATTAGTGACGCAACACCAGGGTGAGTTGGCGGACACACGCAGAGCAGGGACAGGCGAAGAGGAGACAAGGAGGCTGAAATGATTACCATTAAATAACGCAGCAGTGGCGCTTCTATGGCTCGCTCCTCCTCTCAAAACTGAGGTCAGCCACAGCTACTGTTGTCCGACAATGCATGTTGGGCTACCTACATACAGGTCCCCCAACGCAGCACTTCACACTGTAACGTGTGTGCAGTGAATGAGGGTTATGTACAGTACTGATACTATACACTCAGACAGGCATGTGTCCCAATAAACACAGGCTCTGCTACTGGGTTGGAACGTACTTCATACAGTAACCTGCCTGGGTGTCGTTGAATGAATCAGGATGATGCACTGATGTCAAGACCCAATTGACACACACGCTATGTTTTTCATTTCATTGGAGTGAGTAAACTGTAGAAAACCTGTTGACTTGATGAAGCACTGTGTTGCAGAATCTGCCTTGTCCCTCCATCGCAGACATCCATCCAGAGTGATGATTGGTTGTTGTTTTCCTCCCAGTGTTCGTGTGCCCTGGTGTCAGAGTGACGTGTTGTGTTGGAGCCGTGTGGGGCGTCTTTCTCTCTTAAGTGGCATGAAGAGGTGAGGTGTTGACGTCTCATCTGGTGGCTGCTGGCTGCATTAACTTGTTCCTTCATTATTATTGTGATACACACACACAGGCACTCACACAGAACACACACCCTGCTCCAAGGCCTTCTCACAGCCCTGAGCGGCATCTTTGATAGCTTTAACTGTGAGCAGGAAGTGGGGTGCTGGGGAAAGGCAGGTGGCAGATCCACTGGAGTGCTGTCCTCCCCCTGCTGTGCAGCCTATCACACTTTACCATGTTAGACGTCAAACTGTGTGTGTGTTAGCGTTTAACAATGTTTTGCTGCTGTTCCTTGTGTCAGCGTTTGCCAGGTGGCTCCTCACCCTGCGCAGTGAAACACTCGGCTGCTCCCAAAATATCCTCTCCCCTTCCTCACTCCAGCAGGAGAGGGTCCTCACCCTTTCTGTCTCTCTCGGTCACATGCTCTCTCTCTCCCATGTTCTCTCTTTCTCTCTGGTTGTCTTTACCTCCCTCTCTCTCCACTTCTCTCTAGCCCCTCTGCCTGCCATATTCATGTGGGAAAGCCATATGCAACATCCTAACTAATCCAATCCTATCCATTAACAGAATATCATCATTTTTACCTAACTGGATAATAGAGACAGTAAAAAGGCCACTGTTGCCAAATGTCATGATATTGAAAAGCCGATGTTGTGTTCCTAACACACTTTTGATATTATGGGTTGGACGGAGATGGTTGTGTCTTTCGTCTCATTTTACCTTGGAGCTTCTAATGGCAGTGGATGGTTGTCATTATTACCAGAGAGTCTCTGATTAGGGAGACTTATTTGGTTCACACACACGGGAAGAGAGGGGGAGATTTGATCACAACTCTGTCGAATAAGTATGTGGGTACAATGCTGCACAGGTCATGCAGTCCCGAAAGGCATTATTGCCAACCTCCTTGTTTTTTCCTCCTGGTCAGTTTCACATTTTCTATAAGATTGTACCTCCCTTTTGAGAGAGAGAGGTCCTGTGCCCTAATGTCTTCCATACTGAATGACATTTCACCCTTGACCTGTGGACCAGCTACGAGGAGAGAGCCCGTTACCTGGAGACCATCGTCCAGCACCACCTGGAGCCAACCACCTTCGAGGACTACGCAGCTAGGGTCTTCTGCCCCGCCCCCTTCCACCACCACCTCTCAGACCCCGGTATGATACTCTCTCTACTCGGTCTGTAGCCCATCACAGTCCATCTTTCATATACTGCAACCAGTGGTGGAAAAAGTACCCAAATGTCATACTGCAGTAAAAGTAAAGATACCTTAATAGAAAATGACTGAAGTAAAAGTGAGTCACCCAGTAAAATACTACTTGAATAAAAGTATTTGGTTTTGAATATGCTTAAGCATCAAAAGTGAAAGTATAAATAATTTCCGATTTACGTATATTAAGCGAACCAGACGGCACAATTTCCGTGTTTTTTGTGTGTTTATTTTACGGATAGCCAGGAACTCTCCAACACTCAGACATCATTTACAAGTGTGTGAATTGTACCATTTTCCTGTCCTGCTAAGCATTCAAAATGTAATGAGTACTTTTGGGTGTCAGGGAAAATGTATGGAGTAAAAAGTACATTATTTCTTTTAGAAATGTAGTGAAGTAAAAGTTGTTAAAAATATACATACTAAAGTGTTTTTACTTAAGTACTCTTGTAGTGTCAGTTAGCAGTAGAGAAGTTTGGCCTGTTTGAGAAATTATCCGCAAATTCTTCTGTGTAGTTGCGAGTTAGGAGGTATTGGCGTTGAAAACCTCCTTCACTTACTGCAATAACCTTAACCGCACTAGTTCTGTCGCTGCACCTGTCGTTTCTTTCTGTATTCTTGTAACAATGCAAACTGTGTTTCCCCTGGTTAGACCCCCCCCCCCCCCCCACACACACACGCATATGGAGCAGTTAGCCACATCTCACACTCCCCTCCATAGCGTAGTGCCCTCTCTCCCTCCCCAGTTAGGGCCCCTCATGGAGTGATAAGTGCTCTGCCAGGACCTGGGCTTGTTTGGCTGACACACCTGGTCTCATGGTCCAACATCACATTGATTATCTCTCCAGCTTCATTGTCTCTGCTCTGTGGCGACTGGCTACATCACATTGATTATCTCTCCAGCTTCATTATCTCTGCTCTGTGGCGACTGGCTACATCACATTGATTATCTCTCCAGCTTCATTATCTCTGCTCTGTGGCGACAGGCTACATCACATTGATTCTCTCTCCGGCTTCATTGTCTCTGCTCTGTGGCGACAGGCTACATCACATGCATGCCGGAAATGAAAGGGTCAGTCACCCGGAAGACTTGTCCTTATATCCAATCTTAAAGGAGAGCATTCTACTGTGACACAGAGCAGTTCTCTCTGTCCTCTTCTTTCTAATGTTAGTCACAGATGTAAGAAGGTGTGTGCTTATTAAAAGCAGTAGCTTACATTAAGAGAGTCAAATAAATACAATATAGAATTTTTTTCAAAAATCCCTAAAGATTTTCAATCTGTCCATGACGTTTCTTTTTGACAGTTTGAATTTGTGACCCTTTCATTTGTAAAAAGATGCATGTGTATTGTACATGGTTTTTGTTCCGCACAGTGAGAAACAAGCATGTTTTGTGGCTGAAAAATACCCCAATAATATTATGGTAATGTAATTATGTCATTGACCTGTGCTTCAACAAACATTAGCTTCCTAGTACAGAATGTGATGAGTATCTTTCAGCCCTAAAACCTTGCCTTAATTCTTGCCTTTGTGTTGATAACACCAGTCCACGATGGACTCTGTTCCTCTTAACCCCAAATGATCATATTTCTGTTTTGTTTCTTTGTTTTTTATATTTTTTCTCCCTTTTTTTCCATTTTTATTTTTTTGTTTTATTTTCCTTTATGTTTCCCCCTTTAGATCATAATCTATCACTTGTGTATATCTAAAGGTAAGACTCCTGGAAACCCCCGCTCCCTTCTGATTCACGTGTAACAATGTTATGAGCACCCATACCTATCTGTCTCTCTCTCCACTGACCAAATCTGCTGATTTCAATCGTTCCCCGTTTCTTGTTTCTTCTCCATCATGTTGTCAGATGAGTGTCTTAACTTTAACGTTGAACCTCAGACCGTGCATGCTTCCACCATAACAGGCCTTTTCTCGTGTTGTCCTCTGTTCCTCATCACTCCCACTCTGAATCCTGTGTTTGATTCTAACCACCATCTTCCTCTGTGTGTTCCTGAGCATGAATTTACTGGAGCTCTGCTTCTTTACCTCTTTACATGTGTTCAGTAAATGTTAGGCAGTCAAGTCTGTTTTATGAGCCCAGTCAGAGCACAGTACAGTTGCTCTCTTTACTCATGGACTGACAGACGCACACACGTTATGTAGCCATTGAAGATGGCTGGCCCTGAAGATCAATATTTAAACAGCATAAACGTTGGTAAGTAAGTGTAATCATTGCATTAATGCGCCAGTCAAACGTGTGTGTGTGTGTGTGATGATGTTTAGGTGGTGCTTCTGCTGTCTTTGTTCTCTGTGCACCTTCTATTGATTCCCCCTCTGCTCACACCTCTTATCTTTTCTCTCTCCTCTGGTCTTTGTCTTCTTCTTTTTGCGTTTTTCCAATCCTTTCCTTGCTTGCTCTACCCCGCTGTACCGCTCCTTCCCTGCCTACTCCTTCAAACTGCTTCATTACTTCCTCTTCCCTTTTCCTCTCCTTACCCATTTTCCAATTCACCTCTACTGACCTCCGTTGTCCTGTTGTCTCCTCTTCTACTTTCTTCTCCCCCCCTCTCTCTCCCCTGTGGCTTTGTGGCTTCTCTTCATCTTCCCCACCAAAGAGAGCTTGATATTTCTGCTCCTTCCCAAAACTCCACTAGAAAACATTGGGCTCGGCAAGGTAAAGGGCAAAGGCTTGAAACGGAAGGTCTTTCATGCTAGCTGTGAATGGTACGCTGAAACATGAACACGGCAAAGTACCTTTTTTCTTGTTCCTTCTTACCCTGTTTCCTTCATCTTTAGTGTCCTGTGCATTGTTCTCTGACGGTCTAGGTGTCATATCCCTGTGTTTTAATATTACCACCATAGTTGTTTGGATTCATTTCATGCACATTGATGCTTTGATTCATCACGGTTAAAAAAGAGCAAACTCTATTCTCTGTATAATACAGTCACTAAAACACAAGTCAAAACAATGAGTTTCAAAGAGATGTAACACCTCTACCACTATAGTAGAAATTGAAGTGCATGTACTGACTTTCCCCTGGCTTTCCTTAGACTAAGGCTAATATGAGCTGGGGACTAACCTCAGAAAGGCAGGGTGTAGACTGGAGGAGTAAGATCCAGTAGTATTGGGGGGGGGGGGGGCCTTCAGCATTGCTGTTTTATTACTGAATGTAGTGGGTTGGCTGGGCAGGTACGGGGGACTCTAATACCTGTGCTCTCCTTCCCTCCCTCTGTTTCTTCCCCTATCCTTCATCCCTCCCTCTCTCTCCTTCCACAGGCTCATGCCTCGAGAGTCAGGAGGGAGAAAGTCCAGCAGCAGTGCAGCTAGACGGGGCCGACCAGTTAGCCTCGCCAATGTCCCCTCGTACTAGCAAGAGCCGCATGTCCATGAAGCTCCGACGCTCCTCCGGCTCGGCCAATAAGACCTGATCGGACTTTCCCTCCGCTGATCGTCCTCCATGCAACGCCCTGCATGAGGTCACAGCCTTCAGACAAACTGACTGACTCTCTGTACTGTATAGCTAGGACTGCACTGCAACTACCAGCCTTTACCTGCTAACAGCGCTGCATCGCATGTTATGTACCCCCACTATATGGACATGGACACGCCTGCCCTGCAGGGTCAGAATCAGCATCGACCCTACTGCACCACCCTTCCAAGATGCAGGATAAGGCCTTCAACAGAGCCAGACCCTCAGGGTCCAGCCCAGGGGCCCCCAGGACTCAGCTTGTGGTAGCAGGGCCTCCAACAGAATAAACAAGTCCCCTGGGCAAGGTTAGCTAACTATGCTCACTACCACCTCAAACTTTACACAAAATATAATATACTTAGATATATAAAAGAAGCAGCAGTTTGGTTTCGGTTTGGTTTTTATCAGAAAGCATAAAGGCAACATGAGAGATGTGTGTTCATTGTAAGTAGCATTGTTGATGGTTGAAATCACTTGATATTAGACTGAGATGATGAACTATAGTGTGGTCTTTCTCTGCTGTTGTAGCTGAGCAGAGTGGTTAATATCCTGTCCTCCCTGCTCTCTGGGCACCTGACTCTGCACCCACTAGGAAAGGGATTGTAAGAGTTTGTAAGAAAGAACAAAGAAACACAAAGTAAGAAAAGCTAATTTGTCATATTTGGTCACTGTGTCCACCGTGAGACAAATGTATATATATATTTGTACTATATTCTGTATATACAGGAGTTGTCACTTTCTTTATGCTTGGACTGAAGCAATGTCAGCCAGTGTTCAAAGATGAGATGAACGTTTTGAAGTTGGAAAAGTTTGTTTCTAGAATTCTGAGATGGAAATTGTTTGGTTAAAGTGAAGCACTTACATTTTGGTTTTGGTTTTCACGCTAAACGTGCGACTGAGTTTGACTTTCTGAGTTCACACTACTGTTGTTCTTTTGAGGGTCACATGTATTTTTTTTAATCGAGATTGTAAAATTGTTTTTCACCTGATAAAGAATGTTACTGATTTAGTTTTGTTCATATACAATGTGTTGTATTGAACCAACCCTTTTTTCACTTATGATGACTATATTATATATATGAGAATACATATTTAAGGTGTATAGTGTTGAGGACCATACCTGGTCTGTGTACAGATTTGAATATAGCTGCCAAAACAAAAACTAGACGTCTATTAACTTTAAGATATGTAGACCAACGGTTGGCTGTGTGATCAGATCTTCTGCTTGTGTTTCATATAAGAGGTCTTCTGCCTCGGACGTCATCACAAAGCTTGCCTGCTGAAGTTGGCCAATACAACACTGTACTGTAGCTTTGTCCACAGCTAGAAAAAGCTCATTGCTGTTAAGGTTTGTGTGTCTGTCTGTGCAACAACACAAATGAAAGAGGACCATCTCCTATGATATAGAGACATTCCCTCCTGTAAAGTATTGGTATTAACACAGTATGTACTGTATAGGAGCTTAAACAACCATATACCGTTTCTTCACTGTCCAGCTCGCCAATAATCACCTCAATTAAATCTAGACAGTCAGGAAGTATCCAAACAATTAGCAAGACGGTTGTCTATTTTTTTGCAAATTTGGACTTAGAGGGAATATAAAACATTTTCAGTGTGGCCCTCTGGACCTCGTTGAAGACCGAATGCCGTCCCTGGGGCAAAATGAGTTTGACACCATTGTTATTTATTTGGGTTCTTCTGAAACTCCAGCTAGGGTCTCTGCAGGTGGGCTTCAGAGCAAGCTAATGTGCTATTTGTCGTGAAGACTTCTCTACTGTCCCCTTCATGTATTGTAGCAGGTCTTCATCGTGGTCTTCCACCCTGGCCTGCTTCTCCAACAACACCTGTACCTGGGTCGTTCTTGAGTTCCAATGGCGTTTTGGGATCATTTTTTATATTTTTTATTTACATGTATTTGGGTACATCTTCCTGTCTAAATCAGCTAATATGGCAGCTTAATGACTTTAAATCATGTTTACCATTATGATAGCAGTGTGCCACCCGTAGGAGTAGTAACACTGAGACATTTTAGGTTGAGGATTTTCTTGTAAAGTCATTAGAAATATAAATAATTTACTAAAGTGATATGATTACTAATTTTGCTCAAAATGTCATTTCCCTTCATTTAAATTGAGTAACACCTGTTGGATTTAAACACCAAATGATCAATGAAATCCTCAAATGTATGACGTACTTAAAGGGTGTGATTAGCTAAACATTTTCTTTAATACAGACCCCTCCCTGATAAGTTTGCCACTGGAGGGAATGCTCAAGGTCGTTGTATATCTTTGCAATGAGTGATTTTCAAGGCGGTAACACCAATGACATAAAACTGATGGACAGTTTCTTTTTAAATAGCCTGTTTTTATTGATCTGTACCCAGGATGGGCAAATGCCGTCCTCGGGGGCCTGATTGGTGTCACACTTTTTCCCCCACCCCTAACTCCATTAATCAAAGAATCATGATCTTCAGTTTAGAATGCAATTAGTTTAATCAGATGTTAGATATAGGGATGGGGGAAAAGTGTGACAGCACTCCAGCCCCCGAGGACTGGAGTTGCCTTCACTATCTAGTATTCAAAATAATCGATCACTAAATCCCCAAAACATGTCAATACAACTCTACATCACTACTGGAAAAAGCCCATTTGCTTATCCTTAGTACTTTAAACAATGCATAAACATAACGTTTTGCAGTATAAAGGACTTACATTATGTTTTAGTATTGATAAACTGTTCCCTATAAACAAAAACATGTATGATGTGTAACTTTTTGTCATTTTAAAGTGTGTTTCGTGGTTGCGAAGGCAAGGGAGGCAAATCCCACTGCAATTCAAGAACGACCCACCCCTTTGTCACTCCAGTTGCCAACTGTGTCCAACTTTACGACACACTAACAGAGCAAACACTGCATTTTTATCTTTGAATTCTGCTATTATTTTTTGTTATACTTCATCGTTATTTGCTTTCAGCTATAGGTTCTCTGCTAGAGAGGAAAGGGATTGTAAATACCTTTTTGGTTGTAATATCTTTTAAAAACTGCTGCCATGTCTAAGGTCAAATCCATGTTATTTTTGTGTTACGTTTGAATATATGAGCTTGAAGTCCGTTCCGATAGTTATTATTATTATAAGATGACCAAGGATGAGAACTAAAAACTTGCCAGAGAGAGTGAGGAAATCATGCTGCATCCTTACTTAAAGCTGAGGAGATTGGATAAGATTGGTTTGCTCTCTCCCTACACTCAGACGGGACTGAAACGTGTACATACTGTAAAGTTTTAAAAAAATGACTTGCTCATTTATGGAGTTATACTGTATGTTACTACTGACCAAATACTGCATGATGCCAGTAAGCCTACTAACTGCATGTGTTGGTATAACATCTACACACACACGCGCGCACACACAATCACACAAAATGAAATGGTATTGGCATACTTGTATCTATACGTTTGTAATGGCTGTCCAGAAAGAGAGTGGGTGTGCAATGGAATTTGACAATAAAAAGTATTCTTACCACCTGCTTGTTATTGGAATAGCTCTTGTGAAAATCTCATCAAATACTGTATAGTAGCCATCATTAGTATGCACACAGACTTGTGTTTATTGACAATCAAAGTAAGTTTTTTTTTTTTCATGTTCACTAGGCTACATATCAAAATACAACGTAATTGTAACCATCATCGCCATGAAGGAATTTATTGAGCAATTACATTTTATAGAATAAATACACTTTTAAACTCACTAAAACAGTTTTATACTCTAACAGGTAAGCTTGATTTTCTGTAGGAAAATACATCTTGATAGCCTTGCTGGTTTAGAAATCAATTCCACAACTATACTGAACAAGCACATTCAATTTCCATAGGAACTACATTAACATAAAGGTGGTGAGGTCTGGTACTCTTCAGATGGCCCATTCACAGGATCAACCTCTTATTTTCATTACATGCTTAAAATGACAGCTCTTGACTATTTAAAACATTTTATATACCCATTTTCACTGTTAAATGTTTCAACAATCATTACACTGTAAATCAATCAATAATGTACATTAGTGAATTTTGGCCAAAAGCACGTGTTAAAATGTGGTCCTTAGTGAGCTGTAGGCTCATCTGTCATTACAACAAACAAAATAATACTATCTTGTGATGAAAATAGGCTAATGTTTTTGACCTGATCAGGTAGTATAATAAGTTACAATACAATCACATGTAGTACGAAGAGAACGCATTCATACTTTCATATGTAGTAATGAATGAATCCACTTGTTGCTCATGAGTTACAGTGTTACAGTAGACTAGGCTACAAGCAGCCGGGCCGGACTGCCATCTGTAGCAGCATCACCTGCCGGTTCTCTGTAGGGTGAGACTTGTTGATATGCCTCGTGAGCCCAGGAGAACTGAAGAAGGTAGAGGGGCAGTGCTTACAGGTGAATATCTGTTCATCTCCCTGTGTGATGTCTGGTCTTATTAATTCTGGTCTACCCGCAATCTTCCCTGGATTCATTAGAATGTCGTCTCTCATTGCATGCCAAACTCTGTGCTTGTCCCGAATTTCAGCGGATGGGAAATGGGCACCACACAAGTGACAGGGAAACGTGATTTGCCCACTCTCTATCTGGTTATATGGCGAGACTTTGATTGTCTCGTGCGCCGCAAGATGTTTCCTCAGATACGCTTGTCTTCGGAACTTCTTGCTGCAATAGCGACATTCGTAAATCTCCTCAACTGTCCCGGAGTTCTGTAAGAAGGGAGAGGCAACGTCAGTCTCCGGACAATGCATTGTGCTTGAGCTGTCACCCGCTCTGATGTGCAGGTCAATGCTTTTCTCTGTGACCCGGTAGCGCGGATCGAAGGGCGGCGGGCTCTCCTGTGCCCTTCTGAGTAGCTGCTCTTGTCTGTGGGAGCTGTCCACCGTGATGGACCGCTGACAAATGGAGCTGTCCGGAGAGACGTGGTGCTGATTGTTAACTCTCAACTCGCTCGCATTCTCTTTCCCTTCCACGGATGTCCTCTCGTGCAACTGTGCCTCTGGTTGTGACTTTTTTGCGCTCTGTGCCTCTCCGTTGGTAACCGGACGAGGCTTATGCCACCTGCGATGAGAGGCCAGGTTGGCAGGACAGCTGAAAACTTTGTCGCACTCGGGACAGCGGTACTCTATGCGCACAATCCTGGAGCACTTGTGTTGCGCGAGGGAGAAAGGGTCAGGATATTCCTCTTTGCAGAGCTGGCAGATGAATTCTCCCAACGGTTTCTTATTACCAGAAGATGCTGTTGCTGCTTTAAATTCAGGGGTCTCCTTCTTAATTCTCAGCCCAAGCACTGGTGAGGTGGAGATTTCATCCTCTAAACTGAGCTTCCTGATCACTTTAGGCTTTTTGGATGTTGGCTTGTTCTTTCGCTCCGGCTCCATGTACGTGCGTTTCATAGCATGATGGAGAGATGGGTAGAGGTGCACAGGTGGGTCGAATTTCATATCAGAGTGTCCAAAGGGCGCGTGATTTAGTAGAAGTCTCTCTATTGAGGACACGGGCGTGCTCATCGGGAACGCCTCTGCCACGGTTGGTGAACTCATACACCGGTCGAAGAAAGATTTTTCCAGCTCGGTGCCAACTGGTTTTATCGGGCTATAGGAGAGGTCAGCCCGGCCAGGAGACCCGTCATGGTCCGGTTCAGTGAGGGGATAGTGTAGGGGGTATTTCCCAAAGTCCTCCCTGATCTCCACCTTGCCTGCGCTCTCCGGCAGTTGAACCTGATCCGCTTCAGCCGGGTCGCTGGTCCATGGCTCTCCAAATGTACCATCCTCGGATAACGGCACAATTGGGCACGCATTTGGCACCCCAGTTCGCTCCTCCGGTGTATGCACAGGCATGTCCACTTTTGGCAGTTCGTTGTCATTACGAGTTCTGTAAGAAGCCGCTGAGCCGCGTTTACTCCTCTTCACTAAAAATCCTCTGGGCATCTTAACGCCGGAACGGAACGTTTCCTGGGTCAACTTTGAAGTGCCGTTACTCGTGAAGGAGCGCTCGCGGTCGCTTTCTGATAGGCGCGCGGGCGAGGTGACTACTGACCGGTGAAAGGGACGGAGGACACTGCCACATCGATGAGCGTGGCTTGTTTTTTATCTTTGTGGTCGCCTTCTGTTTTTTTGTGAAGTCACCGTTTGTGGCCAAGCCCTGTCCAATCAGCACGGACAGTGGAGTGGGCGACGCTGGAGCGTTTAAGAGACTATCCAGTTACAAAGGCATTACTAATGTGGAGTGGATTATTATAAATCAGTTACACACTTAACATTTTATCATCCCATTGGTTTTCCATGTTCTCCTTAATAACCCATCAATAACGTTACAACTTGTCTAGTGATTCACGATTTGCAAGATCGAATCAGAAGATGTCCTAAAACCTTAAATGTTACGCTATCCATATTACATTGACATTAGTAATGTATAACCATTTTTTAAAAACTGACCATGCAATTACGATATGTTTAGTGATTTTTCAATGTTTTCTCTGTGATACCGAGATGCGTAATACTATATACTATCTCGTAGACAGTGAAGTTTCTGCAAATACATTAATTAATGTCCTTTATGGACAGCATGTGTTTAATAAACTAGCCAAATGCAAGAAAAAGCAGACTCCAGAATTTGATCAAATATTGTTGAAAATGACAAAATAAAAATAGCCCATAACATTTTTGTTTAATCCTAATAATGTAATTGCATATGACTAATATTAATATTATGCCACAAATACAACAAGGATGGGTCGTTTATTTCCTAAATCATGTTGATTATAATAGAGTGACTCCCTCTCTCCAAGCAAAGTGCGTAATGAATGAATGATCTGCTTCGTCACGCGCCTAACCTTTCTGGGAATTCTTTATTCGGATTTGAATTATCCTGCTGTTGATAAGCGACTAGCAATTAAGATGACATGATTGTTTTGGTTTTCTGTTCTGTTGGCATGCCGCGTAATTTATAGCATTTATGAAAAGTCTGTTGTCTTAATCTGTCCATTTGATGCACTTTACCTGCTTTCTCATGTGTTTTGTGGGGCTGCAAACTGTGCGCGCAGTAACGAATGTAACCGCGCGATTAAGCCGTTTAATTTGAGAGGCAGCTCTTCCAGATGCAATCTTTCAACAGCCATTAGTAGGACCTAACCTATGCCAACAATGTTACAGAAACATCCATTAGACTTACGAATGCTCCCCTTGAGTAGCCTATATAAGTCTCCTTGACAGACATCTTCATGTTTTACATGTGTGCGTGATTTTACCAACTGTCATTTAAAACTGGGTACAGTGACACGGATTGGAGGAGCCCAATTAGTTCTATCAACAATAAAACAGATGTTATCTCTCCACACCTTTTAATCTGTCGCCTGAATGCAGATGGTTTTGATTCAAACAGATCCCCTTATCAGAATGATATAGCCTAGGTAGTGCCTACGATGGTAAGTATACCTACGTTCATCGATAGGCCTGTCCTTCATGTTAATTTATTCAGCCTTTAGGTCTACTGTGCTTTTACAGATGGCCATCCTAATTTGTCAGCATTCAGAACCAGCCTATATAAACCTGTAGGCTATTTTATCAGTTAAGGTCATAAGATAATGAGATGTGCCATTGCTTTTTTCATTAGGGACGTAGCACCCTATCTGTTCTCTCTTTGTTGCGTTATCGATGGGAATATCTAACAGAATATCTCCGTGTCCGTTTTCCCTAGTGAGACCAACGCGCTATCTCCGCTGCAGAAGGTTAGTGATGCTCACGGCACTGACAAGAGAAGATAATTGGTGGCGGAGAACCAACCCACCGATAACCTGCCAGCGGGAAAGAGGGCATTTACGTTTCTCCTGCCCTCCTTGCGAAGCTGGGAACGCAGATAAGAGATCAGAGAAGCAAATACATTTTTATCCCGGGGGAGCGTAACGCTCTGGCCCTGGTGGTTTACAATATGTTGTGCCGAGTTGGTTCGTGGTTAGGGGGCGTCCCTGGAAATTAATCAAAGCGGATGAGCGTGAGAACCGGCACTTCCCTTTGACGTGCGCTTGACAAGGGCCACCTGGGGAATTAAGAGGTGTCTCTGTACAGAGTGTTATAACATCCAATGCGAATTCAGTGGAAATCACAATTAGGCTTTTCACCAAGTAGTATAAAAACATCTAATATATTTTAATTGTGGGCCTACGCTTGCATGATTTATTCTAGTCTATTTTAGCAGGCTATGTCATGCATAGCCTACGCCTTGTTTAATGAAATACATCTAATCAACATTAGGGAAACATTTACAACACTATTTGTTCATGGCACTCATAGGCCTATGCTACTTCGTTCAGAAATGGAACTTTTGAAATATTTTTCATTGTCAAAATGTAAACAAAATTTGTTTCGACCTTGGCCGGATTTTTGAACGTTTCTTCTTGCTAGATAGATTTACGGCTTTGACAAGATTAGCCCCGATGTCAGATTATTGAGATGTCATCTGTGTGATCAATGCCTTCCTCTAATCCCACAGACTGCTGAAAATGAATTTATTGATTTTTCTTTTTCATCCGTTTTAAAGTATTACTGGACTACAGCCTGGCATGTGGTCACAGTAGCCTATAATCGCTTAGTCCTTATAATAATATGCATTTTTTTCTTATGCTCTTTGTTTTTATTTAATCGATGTTGGGGACCTCGTACTACTAAGCATTATATGATGTTTAAGTGTGTGTGTTGGATTCAGGGTCGGCTCTCTTGTTAGTGCGTGGTGCGGTGGTGTTTCAGCACCGCGGGAGACGGACAGCTCCAGCCTCAGCTCCAGCCCTGCAAGATTTGGCAGCTCCCTGACCGACAGATTGCTCAGTAATTACATTTTTGATTGTTCTTAATTAGCACTCATGTTCTACCCAGCCCGCTAGAAAGAAGACATGGACAACCTTGTTTATGACTTAAACGGAAACATCTTTCGTTCTTTCTTTCTTTTTCATGATTACATTATTCCTCTCTGTCTACATGTAGTCCTACCTAGCTAGAATAATATAGAACTACTGCTGTAAAGGTCGACTGGTAAATCAAAGTCTTCAGAACATGCATAGGCTTTTTTTCTTCTTCATGAACTAAAGGAATATGTCTGTCCTCTGTCGCCATCTACTGGTGTCTTGTGATTAGTTCGTGCTCAAATTAGTGCATGTAGGTTACATTTTTCACTTTATTTCAGAATGTCAGATTCTTATGTTTCTTGTGCTGTGCTTGAACTGAGATGTTGCTGTTGTGTAGCTAGTGATATTGTTTCAACCCAATACATCACATGTATCCAAATCAGGTGTTTTCAGACTGCCTTTAACCCTGTGTGACCCACGGTTGCATTTGTCCTAAACTGCATTCCGTACAGGTCCTAAACTAAAAGATTATGTCAAACACTACATAGTGCATCTTTTCTGACCCAGATGTATCTCTTAGTAATATTTGTTGTGTGTCAATATGATTATTATGGCATCAGTAGCCTCTGAAACATTAGAACCTGTCCACTTGTCTGACACCACATATGTTGTAAGCCATCCATGCCAAGTACATGACTTAACGAGATGGCTGAAGAGATGGAGAAACAAACATTCTGAGCTACAGCTAGAGAGGTAAGTGTTGTAAAAACGCATCATTGGGCTTAAAGGGTTGCCAAGCTGAGACTTAAACCATGTTTCCATCCACAGTTGTTTTTAATGCGAGTACAGTCATAACTGTAAAAAAAAAAAAAAAAATGATGACAGCTGTGATAAAAATAAAAAAACATTTCGGTAGGAGTTTATAAGTGCAGACAGATTATTTGTTCACTTGACATGGTGGGACCATTTTGTGTCGGCACAACTAATTATGTGAGAAATGGTGGTCTTGGCTGATTTCTTTTGATTTTCCCATGATGTCATGCAAAGAGGCACTGAGTTTGAAGGTAGGCCTTGAAATACATCCACAGGTACACCTCCAATTGACTCAAATTATGTTAATTAGCCTATCAGAAGCTTATAAAGCCATGACATAATTTTCTGGAATTTCCAAGCTGTTTAAAGGCACAGTCAACTTAGTGTATGTAAACGTCTGAAAAACTGAGTTTAAATGTATTTGGCTAAGTTGTATGTAAACTTCAGACTTCAAGTGTACAGGTGTCCTTCCTAACTCAGTTGCCGGAGAGTAAGGAAACCACTCAGGGATTTCACCATGAGCCCATTTGTGACTTTTAACCAGTTACATAGTTTTCTCCTATCGTAGCCATTAAACTGAGGATGGATCAACAACATTTTAGTTACGCCACAATTCTAACCTACTTGACAGAGGAAAAAGAAGGAAGCCTGTACAGAATACAAATATTCCAAAACATGGATCATGTTTGCAATAAAAAAAATGTGGTAAAGCAATTCACTTTTTCTCCTTAATGCAAAGTGTTATGTTTGGAGCAAATCCAATACAACACATTACTGAGTACCACTCTCCATATTTTTGACCATAGTGGTGGCTACATCATGTTATGGGTATGCTTGTAATCATTAAGGACTGGGGAGTTTTTCAGAATAAAAAAATAAACAGAATGGAGCTAAGGACAGGCAATATCCTAGAGGAAAACCTGGTTCAGTCTGCTTTCCACCAGATACTGCAAGATTAATTCACCTTTCAGCAAATCTACATGGAGTTGCTTACCAAAAAGACCGTGAATGTTCCTAAATGGCCGAGTTACAGATTTGACTCAAATCTGCTTGAAAATCTATTTGAAGACCTGAAAATGTTTCTTCAGCAATGATAAACAACCAATTTGACAGAGCTTAAAGAATAATGGGAAAACTTTGCACAATCCAGGTGTGGAAAGCTTAGAGACTTACCCAGAAAGACTCACAGCTGTAATGGTCGCTAAATGTGATTTAGGGAGTTGAATACTTACGGTGGGGCAAAAAAGTATTTAGTCAGCCACCAATTATGCAAGTTCTCCCACTTAAAAAGATGAGAGAGGCCGGTAATTTTCATCATAGGTACATTTCAACTATGACAGACAAAATGAGAAAAAATATCCAGAATATCACATTGTAGGATTTTTAATGAATTTATTTGCAAATTATGGTGGAAAATAAGTATTTGGTCACCTACAAACAAGCAAGATTTCTGGCTCTCACAGACCTGTAACTTCTTTAAGAGGCTCCTCTGTCCTCCACTCATTACCTGTATTAATGGCACCTGTTTGAACTTGTTATCAGTATAAAAGACACCTGTCCACAACCTCAAACAGTCATACTCCAAACTCCACTATGGCCAAGACCAAAGAGCTGTCAAAGGACACCAGAAACAAAATTGTAGACCTGCACCAGGCTGGGAAGACTGAATCTGCAATAGGTAAGCAGCTTGGTTTGAAGAAATCAACTGTGGGAGCAATTATTAGGAAATGGAAGACATACAAGACCACTGATAATCTCCCTCGATCTGGGGCTCCGCGCAAGATCTCACGTCGTGGGGTCAAAATGATCACAAGAACAGTGAGCAAAAATCCCAGAACCACACGGGGGGACCTAGTGAATGACCTGCAGAGAGCTGGGACCAAAGTAACAAAGCCTTCCATCAGCAAGGGCATTGAAGATGAAACGTGGCTGGGTCTTTCAGCATGACAATGATCCCAAACACACCGCCCGGGCAATGAATGAGTGGCTTCGTAAGAAGCATTTCAAGGTCCTGGAGTGGCCTAGCCAGTCTCCATATCTCAACCCCATAGAAAATCTTTGGAGGGAGTTGAACGTCCGTGTTGCCCAGCAACAGCCCCAAAACATCACTGCTCTAGAGGAGATCTGCATGGAGGAATGTGCCAAAATACCAGCAACAGTGTTTGAAAACCTTGTGAAGACTTACAGAAAACGTTTGACCTCTGTCATTGCCAACAAAGGGTATATAACAAAGTATTGAGATAAACTTTTGTTATTGACCAAATACTTATTTTCCACCATAATTTGCAAATAAATTCATTACAAATCCTACAATGTGATTTTCTGGATTTTTTCCCCTCAATTTGTCTGTCATAGTTGAAGTGTACCTATGATGAAAATTACAGGCCTCTCTCATCTTTTTAAGTGGGAGAACTTGCACAGTTGGTGGCTGACTAAATACCTTTTTGCCCCACTGTATGTAATCAATTGTATGGTTTAAACCACCCACTGTATGGTTTATTATTCATCAATTTTTTACATTAGAATTTCTCTCCCACTTTGACTTATTAGAGTATTGTGCATAGATCATTGACAAAAAAATAAAAAATAAATCCATTATCATCCCACTTTGTAACACAAAATGTGGACAAAGTCAAGGGGTGTGAATACTTTCTGAAGGCACTGTATATATTTTGGTTATAATGTGCATATGTATGTTGTATTATACAGGAAACATTTGATAAAGAGACCTAGGTCTCAATATGTCCTCCCTGTTAAAATAAAGTTTAATTAAGAAAATGAAGCATTTCCACTTATTCCATGTCCGACTTGAGAGCTGATGGTATGAAAATGTTTGGTCACTGTTGTTAACATGCCACAATTATATCAGAAAGCAATGCAATCTGTAAAGACAAAGTTCACACAAAATACACAGTCATCCATTTCATTAACACACTTTATTGTTTTGCATTGGGTTGTATTGGGTTAATGTTTGACAAGGCAGCACACTCATCACGACTGTACAATTTGCTTTGTATTTTGATTCAGTAATTCACTAGTATTAACTATGAGTCACCATTCTTGTCTGCTCTCGGCCTTTGCTCAGTGTTTCAGAAACTCTTGTCCTGCGGAGTTTTAGGTATTTCCATCAATGCCCACCCCCATCATTTTCCTCCTCTACCAGTGAGATGCAGATTATAGGTTCTTACCAATGATATGTATTCACTAGATGACTGACAGGGGGCGCTGTTCGAAGACGCCATCCACCATTACGAAACTCTTCATAAGGAACAACCTCCATAGGTTTTATGGGATTTTACAGTATTTCAATGTAGTGTTTCAAGGACAAAAATACATGCATTTCTTTTGATCTAGTTTGGAGTGGAACATAAGAACTCTATAAAAATAAAACTTTTTTCTTTTGATAAAGGATTGGCTTATATTCAGCTCATACAATATTGGCTTCTATTCAGTTCATACAGTACTATGTATTGTTTAAGAAATACGTCTTACAGTGTCTGTAATGAATTTAAAAACAAAGCAACGTATTCATCTTCCAAAACCTGTAGCTGTTGAAACGAAAACATGTAGCTCATCTCTATACACTACAAAGCAACACAATGTAGATTATTGTCAAATCAAATCAAATCAAATGTATTTATATAGCCCTTCGTACATCAGCTGATATCTCAAAGTGCTGTACAGAAACCCAGCCTAAAACCCCAAACAGCAAGCAATGCAGGTGTAGAAGCACGGTGGCTTGGAAAAACTCCCTAGAAAGGCCAAAACCTAGGAAGAAACCTAGAGAGGAACCAGGCTATGTGGGGTGGCCAGTCCTCTTCTGGCTGTGCCGGGTGGAGATTATAACAGAACATGGCCAAGATGTTCAAATGTTCATAAATGACCAGCACGGTCGAATAATAATAAGGCAGAACAGTTGAAACTGGAGCAGCAGCACGGTCAGATGGACTGGGGACAGCAAGGAGTCATCATGCCAGGTAGTCCTGGGGCATGGTCCTAGGGCTCAGGTCCTCCGAGAGAGAAAAAAAAAGAGAGAATTAGAGAGAGCATATGTGGGGTGGCCAGTCCTCTTCTGGCTGTGCCGGGTGGAGATTATAACAGAACATGGCCAAGATGTTCAAATGTTCATAAATGACCAGCACGGTCGAATAATAATAAGGCAGAACAGTTGAAACTGGAGCAGCAGCACGGCCAGGTGGACTGGGGACAGCAAGGAGTCATCATGTCAGGTAATCCTGGGGCATGGTCCTAGGGCTCAGGTCCTCCGAGAGAAAGAAAGAGAGAAGGAGAGAATTAGAGAACGCACACTTAGATTCACACAGGACACCGAATAGGACAGGAGAAGTACTCCAGATATAACAAACTGACCCTAGCCCCCCGACACATAAACTACTGCAGCATAAATACTGGAGGCTGAGACAGGAGGGGTCATGTACAGCTGGAGAAGTTAATGCATTATACCAAAATAATATGTTTTTAATATTGCTGACCAATTTAAGATCCATATTGTTACTCCCCCGTGAAGCCAGTAAAACGTAAATTGCATTAGTTAAGATCAATAAACGACTCTTAATACAATAAACTGTTCACTCAGACTGTAAAAAACACTTACTTCACTGATGGCCTTTTTGTATACATAAATTTCATGCTAGGTTGCTGCTAACGTTAACTACAGTACATTCATTGCCAATGCACTATTTGTTCCAACAGTTGTGAAAGGACTATTACAAAATCCATAAGAACAGTTCCGTTGTTATGTATCACCACTTCCTCCAGGCTTAATCATATCAACAATGGGCTATCATTTTGTAAACTAGAATAGCATACATGGACATTTGCTTACATGCGTTGCTATGGTTACACAGTACCACACGCTGTCAGGAGTTCAGAGCGGTCTGTCTCAAGATAGACCAAAAAAGTACATTTTCTCCATTATTAATTGCGATACTTACATTACCAGTCAAAGTTTGGACACACCTACTCATTCAAGGGTTTTTCTTTATTTTTACTATTTTCTACATTGTAGAATAATAGTGAAGACATCACAACTATTTTAGATTCTTCAAAGTAGTCACCCTTTGCCTTGATGCCACTTTGTACACTCTTGGCATTCTCTCACCTAGCTTCATGAGGAATGCTTTTCCAACAGTCTTGAAGGAGTTCCCACATATGCTGAGCACTTGATGGCTGCTTTTCCTTCACTCTGTTGTCCAACTCATCCCAAACCATCTCAATTGGGTTGAGGTCAGGTGATCTGATACAGCACAATCACTCTCCTTCTTAGTCAAATAGACAATTGCACAGCCTGGAGGTGTGTTTTGAAAAACAAATGATTGTCCCACTAAGCGCAAACCAGATGGAATGGCGTATTGCTGCAGAATGCTGTGGTAGCTATGCTGGTTAAATGTGCCTTGAATTCTAAATAAATCACCAACAATGTCCAGCAAAGCAACCCCACCTCCTCCTCCATGCTTCACAGTGGGAACCACACATGCTAAGATCATCCGTTCACCTACTCTGCATCTCACAAAGACATGGCGGGTGAAACCACAAATCTCAAATTTGGAATCATCAGACTAAAGGACAGACTGGTCTAATTGCTTGTGTTTCTTGGCCCAAACAAGTCTCTTCTTATTATTGCCATCCTTTAGTAGTGGTTTCTTTGCAGCAATTCGACCATGAAGGCAATCTCCTCTGAACAGTGTGTATTTGTATTTATTTTTTACTTTTACCCATCTTTCTCTGGTATCAAATTGGTAGTTACAGTCTTGTCTCATCGATGCAACTCCCATACGGACTCGGAAGAGGCATGCATCCTCTGAAACACAACCCAGCCAAGCCGCATTGCTTCTTGACACAATGCGGCTTAACCCAGTAGCCAGCCACCCCAATGTGTCTGAGGAAACGCTGTACACCTGGCAACTGTGTCAGTGTGCATTGTGCCTGGCCCACCACAGGAGTCACTACAAGAATATCCCTGCTGGCCAAACCCTCCCCTAACCCAGACAATGCTGAGTCAATTGTGCGCCATCCCATGGGTCTCCCGGTCACGGCTGGCTGCGACAGAGCCTGGACTTGAACCAGGATCCCTCGTGGCACAGCTAGCACTGCGATGCAGTGCCTTAGACCACTGCACCACTCAGGAGGCCCTCCCCTCAACAGTTGATGTTGAGATGTGTCTGTTACTTGAACTCTGTAAAGCATTTATTTGGGCTGCAATCTGAGGTGCAGTTAACTCTAACTTATCCTCTGCAACAGAGGTACAGTTGAAGTCAGAAGTTTACATACACTTAGGTTGGAGTCATTACAACTTGTTTTTCAACCACTCCACACATTTCTTGTTAACAAACTATAGGTTTGGCAAGTCGGTTAGGACATCTACTTTGTGCATGACACAAGTAATGTTTCCAACAATTGCTCTCAGACAGATCATTTCATTTATAATTCACTGTATCAAAATTGTGGGTCAGAAGTTTACATACACTAAGTTGACTGTGCCTTTAAACACCTGGGAAAATTCCAGAAAATTATGTCATGGCTTTAGAAGCTTCTGATAGGCTAATTGACATCATTTGTGTCAATTGGAGGTGTACCTGTGGATGTATTTCAAGGCCTACCTTCAAACTCAGTGCCTCTTTGCTTGACATCATGGAAAAATCAAAAGAAATCGAACCAAGACCTCAGAAAATAATTGTAGACCTCCACAAGTCTGGTTCATCCTTGGGAGCAATTTCCAAACGCCGGAAGGTACCACATTCATCTGTACAAACAATAGTACGCAAGTATAAACACCGTGGGACCACGCAGCCGTCATGCCGCTCAGGAAGGAGACGCGTTCTGTCTCCTTCCTTGGTATATTACGTGTATTTTATGTCATTGTTTTTTACAAGGTTGAGTTTCCTTGGAAACTCCCATCCACCCATCACACATTATTCTTGCAGCAACGCTTGTTAAGTGTTTCTATTACAATGTCAGGTGAGACATTTTGTCTTGAAAATGAATATACTGCATTTCTTATACTTTGTGTGTGTGTGTGTGTGTGTGTGTTTCTGCGTGCACACTCATTAGTGTAACAAGAGAGTCTCCCATCCCCTTTGTTGTTTACACACAGTTAGCAAGAGACAGACATTCTTGTTGTTCCTCAAAAAGTACTCCATGTCCCGGGAGTTTCCTACCACGTCTGGTCCACCCAGTCATGTGTCTCAATAGAATATCTCAAGAGAACATTCCATACAAGGCCTCTCATAATAGGAGATAAAAAACGTGATGGCCTCCCGTACCTAGACTTTAAAGTCAGATTTAACACAGTCTTGTGTCACAGGGAAGTAAACATGACTTATTTCCTTTATTGCAAATCAGGTATTTTTCTGCCACCTGCCTTGTCAAATGATTAGTTGTTTTGTTATACTGGTTATTGATCAAATCATGGTTCAACCATAGTCAAACAGGCAGACTCAAAAGCACCATTTATACCTGGTTGTGTCTTTTGTCCTGATCTTGTCGACATTCTGATTGTGCCCACGTTTTTAGACCGGTGTAAACAATCAAAAGGAACATTGTGATCTGATTGTGAAATGTTCATCTTTCCCACCTCCCGAGGTACAGTAGTCCGACACTCATTGTGTCTGGATATCTTACAAGTGTAGACAGAACTGAACAGAGAACATTTAAATCCTCATTATTCGGTTCTCTAAAATCATTGACAGGTGGCACCATTGATTGATAACATAAATGCGTCTTACAATAAATAGGATTTAGAAAGAATAGTTGTGAAATAATTTGCATAAAGGAATGAACCAGGAAATCGGGTCACAATGCAGACCCAGTAGATAAGACACATTTTAATATCATATGTAGACACATTTCTGGAAATGTGGGCGCAATCAGAATGTAGAGTAGATCAGGACCCATGTTAGCACCAGGTATACACAGGGTTAGAATGTCAACAAATGGTTCTTCTTTTCTATTAGTCATGTTTTGTCAGTCTATGAAGTCAGATGAACCGTGGTTACCACTAGAGTGCGTATGTTCCTGCCAGTGTGGTCTGGTAACATGGAGATAGTTGCTATGTTTCTGTTGCTTTGAAGAGAAATGTACCTTGATGTGTGTGATTGTGTTTCATCCCCTGTGTTATGCAAATAGGAAGACCCCTAGAATACCCTGTGTTGTTCAGAACCGCACAATTTGAACAGTAAAGTAAATTGGCACCCAGGATAAATAAGCAAACACAGGACTTTCCCTTAGAACTGCATTACAATTAGGAAATATTATACACTGCTCAAAAAAATAAAGGGAACACTAAAATAACACATCCTAGATCTGAATTAATGAAATATTCTTATTAAATACTTTTTTCTTTACATAGTTGAATGTGCTGACAACAAAATCACACAAATGATCAATGGAAATCAAATTTATCAACCCATGGAGGTCTGGATTTGGAGTCACACTCAAAATGAAAGTGGAAAACCACACTACAGGCTGATCCAACTTTGATGTAATGTCCTTAAAACAAGACAAAATGAGTCTCAGAAGTGTGTGTGTGGCCTCCACGTGCCTGTATGACCTCCCTACAACGTCTGGGCATGCACCTGATGAGGTGGCAGATGGTCTCCTGAGGGATCTCCTCCCAGACCTGGACTAAAGCATCCGCCAACTCCTGGACAGTCTGTGGTGCAATGTGGCGTTGGTGGGTGGAGCGAGACATGATGTGCTCAATTGGATTCAGGTCTGGGGAACGGGCGGGCCAGTCCATAGCATCAATGCCTTCCTCTTGCAGGAACTGCTGACACACTCCAGCCACATGAGGTCTAGCATTGTCTTGCATTAGGAGGAACCCAGGGCCAACCGCACCAGCATATGGTCTCACAAGGGGTCTGAGGATCTCATCTCGGTACCTAATGGCAGTCAGGCTACCTCTGGCGAGCACATGGAGGGCTGTGCGGCCCCCCAAAGAAATGCCACCCCACACCATGACTGACCCACCGCCAAACCGGTCATGCTGGAGGATGTTGCAGGCAGCAGAACGTTCTCCACGGCGTCTCCAGACTCTGTCACATCTGTCACATGTGCTCAGTGTGAACCTGCTTTCATCTGTGAAGAGCACAGGGTGCCAGTGGCGAATTTGCCAATCTTGGTGTTCTCTGGCAAATGCCAAACGTCCTGCACGGTGTTGGGCTGTAAGCACAACCCCCACCTGTGGATGTCGGGCCCTCATACCACCCTCACGGAGTCTATTTCTGACCGTTTGAGCAAACACAAGCACATTTGTGGCCTGCTGGAGGTCATTTTGCAGGGCTCCTCCTGCTCCTCCTTGCACAAAGGCGGAGGTAGCGGTCTTGCTGCTGGGTTGTTGCCCTCCTACGGCCTCCTCCACTTCTCCTGATGTACTGGCCTGTCTCCTGGTAGCGCCTCCATGCTCTGGACACTACGCTGACAGACACAGCAAACCTTCTTGCCACAGCTCGCATTGATGTGCCATCCTGGATGAGCTGCACTACCTGAGCCACTTGTGTGGGTTGTAGACTCTGTCTCATGCTACCACTAGAGTGAAAGCACCGCCAGCATTCAAAAGTGACCAAAACATCAGCCAAGAAGCATAAGAACTGAGAAGTGGTCTATGGTCACCACCTGCAGAACCACTCCTTTATTGGGGGTGTCTTGCTAATTGCCTATAATTTCCACCTGTTGTCTATTCCATTTGCACAACAGCATGTGAAATGTGTCAATCAGTGTTGCTTCCTAAGTGGACAGTTTGATTTCACAGAAGTGTGATTGACTTGGAGTTACATTGTGTTTAAGTGTTCCCTTTATTTTTTTGAGCAGTATATGTATGTATGTATGTATGTATATATGTATGTATATATGTGTATATATGTGTATGTATGTATGTATATATATGTATATATATGTATGTATGTATGTATGTATGTATATATATGTGTATATGTATGTATGTATGTATGTATATATGTATATGTATGTATGTATGTATATATATATATATATATATGTATGTATGTATGTATGTCATTAGACATATCATTGCAAAGGGACAAAATATATATAAAAAAAAAAACATTTGATAGGTCTACTCAGCCAGTAGGCTACTAGCAGAATAGATCATAGCCTATAATCTCCATGCACAAAATCATATTTTGTATTCTTGACACAATTTAATTTCATGAGTGAATGTATTTGTTTTGTTTTTCACTTAGGCTATTCTTTGCTTTTATGTAGGATTATGCAAAAATATCCAAACCCCTTTGCAGTGTTCTAACATAAACCTAATCTGTTGAGGCCACAAGTATGAAAATGCAGAATCGAAATATGTGGGGCCCAAATTTCCCCATGGAGACCGTTTGGAGTCCTGCGTACCGCCTGGAAATCCCCCACCCTGTGTTGACTCCTCCCCCTCCGGCACTACAGAGAATTTAACGCTGGTGTATGTCAAGATCCGAATTACTACCAGCACTGCAGCCAGTGTCAACAATGGACCTTCATCGAGCTAGTATCCTCAACCATATGGATTATAACACTGATGGTCGACATTCTAAGGATAGGAAAGTGCAATCTATCAACGAAGAGCGGCTGGACAGCGGCCTTGACTCTCTCAAAGACGAGGAATATGAAGTTGTCGCCAGTGAGCTCGAGAGTCTTCGTGTGGATTGTTCCTCACCGCAGAGAGACGAATGCGGCAATGAACCCTGGAAGGAACACGTTTTAGAGGATGGAGACACGTATGTTGAGATACTTTAATCAAATCAAGACATTCAAGTTTTGTTTCGAGTTAAATCGACTGTTGTTTCTCGGTTACATAATAAGCTCATTTTTGTAGTCGACTAATTATAGCGCAATTATGGTTGTCTTCCTGTGTGCAAAAGTTGCATTTGCAATCTAAACAATGCACAAGGAAGGTATTGGGGGAGAGTGATTATGGCCATTGTGGGCTTTACGTAAACAAACCTTTCAGAACGGAATGTACTATGGCTGGGGGTCAAAGAAGGCGGCGCTCACACTCCGCTGGTCTGGAAAGTCCCGGGCCTCGTGCCAGAAACCAGATACGCTGCAACGGTGCGCAGGTCTCAAGCCACCACTAGTAGAAATAGCTTGAGGGAAAGGTGTGACGACTATGAAGTGCTGCCTGTTTTTCATTCTAAGTTTTAACCTTGTGTCGTATTCATGAATCATATTCACTTATTTTTGAGTAGTCTGAGCAGTTAATAATTCCCCCTTTTCTTCTAATCAGGCTTCTCCACCTTGCCATTATCCATGAAGCCAAGGACTGTGCAAGGAAGTTGATAGAGCTGTCGTGCAATGAGCCTTTCCTCAATCAACAGAACTACCAGAGACAGGTACATACAGTTAAGACCTGCACAATTACAGTAAATGCTTAGATAGAATACAAGGTGTGTGTATGAGAGGGAATGAAGTAGATTCACAAATACAGTAAAAGGTGTGTGATCGAGAGCGGGGCAGCGAGAGACTCGTACTTTCAGTTCCTAACCATACCCGTCCTGCTCCCCTATACAGACTCCGCTCCATCTGGCTGTGATCACAGAGCAGGCTGAGATAGTGGAGCGTCTGCTGAGGGCTGGCTGTGACCCAATGCTAGTGGACGACAGTGGCAATACAGCCCTCCACATCGCCTGTAGGAAGGGCTCTCTCACCTGCTTCAGTGTCCTCACCCAGACCCAGGGCTGCTCTACCCAGCTCCCAGCCATCATGGCCACACCAAACTACAGTGGTAAGACACTGAAAAACACAGTTTATTTTCTGTTACTTATTTCAGCTTGTGGGGAACCTGTGGCCATTACTGGAACTAAACAGTTACAAAAATGTTTAACAACAATGTTACTGTAGTAATTACACAGGTATAAGAGCAACTTAATGTAAAGTATTACCCTGTTCTCTGACCATTGGTCTTTCTCTGATTCAGGTCAGAACTGTTTGCATCTGGTCTCTATCCATGGCTTTCTCTCGCTTGTGGAGAGCCTTGTTGCTCTCGGAGCTGACATCGATGCACAGGTAGGCTATGCAGCAAGTTAGCCTTTTTTCAACCCCACCCTCACAATAGTCAATTTGATTATGTCATTCACATTTCCTAAAAAAGCACCCAAATGCTGTGTATTTCCCATGAACTTGTTTGGCATTCCAGGAGCAGTGTAATGGCCGCAGCCCTCTCCACCTAGCTGTGGACCTACAGAACCTGGACTTGGTACGGCTCCTGGTCAATAACGGGGCTAACGTCAACAGCCAGACCTATGGAGGTCACACGCCGTACCACTTGACCTACGGTCGCAAGAACGCCGCCATCCAAAGGGAACTGTATGAGCTGACGGCTCAGGAGTTGAGAGAACTGCCAGACAGTGAGTCTGAGGACAGTGAGGAAGAGGGACAGTCTGATGAGGAAGAGGTGAGTGTGACTGAACTGATGTGAGTATGTGGACTGTAGGTGTGTGTGTGTTTGTGTGTGAGGCATCTCTACTGTGTGTGATTGCTTATGCAGCGTAGGGTTTTTCCATATTCTCTGGTGAAACGGCTGTGAAACGGTTCAGCATATCTAACTACGTCATGAGTGAACCTAGCAGATTGGATGTTTTACATAGTCATAAACTTTGGCTCTAATCCACCTTCTTTCCTTTCGCAGGTAACATGTTGGTATGATGACATTCAATGGAATATGCACAAGTAGGAAGTCGACCAAAGAACCTGTAGAGAACAGTAGTACAGACAGGGAGAAGCTCTGCTGCCCACAGGCTCTAGCTATGGTACAGTGGCATGCCCAGCAGTGGTGCCAACCTCAGAAGTTGAGGATGGCAGAAGGCTGGGGTACACCCTAGGACTGACATAGTGATGATGGACAGTGTGAACCAATGAGAAGATGCCAAATAAACTAAATGGATGCCAATAAATAATGGTCTTTATGGCTCTCTGATAGATACTCATTATCACAAAGCTTACATCCAACCAACGATGTAATAGCATCAGCATGTATTATATTGTAAATGGCTGTGAATACAAATACATATTTTTTTTTTATAACTGTAAATGTATAAAGTTTGACATTACTGTAAATGTATAAAGTTTGACATTACTGTAAATGTTATCCATTGCGTGTGGAAAGGTAAAGCAAACCACAAACTCTAGTAAATTAAAACATGACATTTAACTTCGCCTTGATTTCTGGTGTTTTTCCATCAGTGTGGGAGATAGTGATGAAAAAAATTAGCTTTTTTATTTTTCCAGTACTTGAAAGTGCAGGCAACATGCCCAATGGACTATTTGGAATGTGACCATATCTCTGAGACTGAATTATTTAATTATGTTAAATATATCAAACAGATCCTGAAAGGTCAGTGTTCAAGACACACATTATTATGAAGATATAATGGCAAACCACAAATGCCTGAACAGAATAAGGGACTGAAGTGTAAGGATGCTGGTGATCAGGCTTCAGAATGAGTCGCAGGCAGGAAGAGCCGTAACATATATTCATAGACTTGTAGAGGTCTGTATCTATATTATTATAGTGGAGTACAATGGAATTTCCAGCGTTGAAAATTCCGCTGGGGAGTCATAGTTCCCAGACATGGTATTCCAGACATGAGGAACTTCACGGAATTCCTCTCTTACAATTAGTCAGAAGGGATTCTCCAATGTAATTATGGTCACGTGATGAGGAAGATACAGCATAACTAACTGCGTGTTTGAACAAACTGTCTGCTAGAAATCTAATACTAGTGCCAGTGTGGTTGTACAAGCTAAAATTCTCACGGGATTCTACCATAGAGCTACTAGTGTTGATACTACAAAGATGAGTAATTTTGCCCCCGTCGTTCTACTTTTCAGTGGTATATTCTCAAAGAAACCTCTGCAAGTGAAGGCAAATGATTTAGTCACAGCATACTCCCTCAAAGCCCTAAGAGAGCAGGAAACACAGAGGGGCAGTCAGGCAATTCAGAAAAGCGCCCCAATGGGGGTTAAGAGGGACTTGTATGACTCAGCATGACATGGCGAAATGACAAAGCCTTCGGATGGAAAATCCGGACTGTCTTCATGAAGGGGAATATACAGTATTCAGACCCCTTCCACTTTTTCAACATTTTGTTGTTACAGCCTAAAATGTTTAAAATGTTTTCCCTCAATCTACACACAATACCCCATAATGACAAAGAGAACACGTTTTTAGAAATGTTTGCAAATGTATTAAAAATAAAATACCTTATTTACATAACTATTCAAACCCTTTGCTATGAGACTCAATTATTTATTTGATTTCCCCTTTATTTAACCAGTTAGGCCAGTTGAGAGCAACTGCAACCTGGTCAAGATAAAGCAAAGCAGTGCGACAGAGTTCCACATGGGATAAACAAATGTATAGTTAAAAACACAATAGAAAAATCTATATACAGTGGGTGCGGTGCAAATGTAGTACGATTAGGGGGGTAAGGCAATAAATAGGCCATAGTGGCAAAATAATTACATTTTAGCAATTAAACACTGTGTGATAGATGTGCAAGTAGAGATACTGGGGTGCAAAGGAGCAAGAAAAATAATAATATGAGGATGAGGTAGTTGGGTGGGCTATTAACAGATGGGCTGTGTACAGGTGTAATGATCGGTAAGCTGCTCTGACAGCTGATGCTTAAAGTTAGTGAGGGAGATAAGACTCAAGCTTCAGTGATTTTTGCAATTTGTTCCAGTCATTGGCAGCAGAGAACTGGAAGGAAAGGCGGCCAAACGAGGAGTTGGCTTTGGGGATGACCAGTGAAATATACCTGCTGGAGGGCGTGCTACGGGTGGGTGCTGCTATGGTTACCAGTGAGCTGAGATAAGGCGGGGCTTTATCTAGCAAAGACTTATAGATGACCTGGAGCCAGTGGGTTTGGCGATGAATATGAAGCGAGGGCCAGCCAACGAGAGCATACAGGTCGCAGTGGTGGGTGGTATATGGAGCTTTGGTGACAAAACGGATGGCACCGTGATAGACTACATCCAATTTGCTGAGTAGAGTGCTGGAGGCTATTTTGTAAATGACATCACCGAAGTTAAGGATCGGTAGGATAGTCAGTTTTACGAGGGTATGTTTGCCAACGTGAGTGAAAGAGGATTTGTTAAGAAATACGAAGCTGATTCTAGATTTAATTTTGGATAGGAGATGCTTAATGTGAGTCTGGAAGGAGAGTTTACAGTCTAACCAGACACCTAGGTATTTGTAGTTGTCCACATATTCTAAGTCAGAACCATCCAGAGTAGTGATGCTAGATGGGCGGACTGGGTCGGGCAGCGATCGGTTGAAGAACATGCATTTAGTTTTACTTGCATTTAAGAGCAGTTGGAGGCCACGGAAGGAGTGTTGTATGGCATTGAAGCTCGTCTGGAGGTTTGTTAACACAGTGTCCAAAGAAGGGCCAGAAGTATACAGAATGGTGTCGTCTGCGTAGAGGTGGATCAGAGAATCCCCAGAAGCAAGAGTGACATCATTGATGTCTACAGAGAAAAGATATTGAGCTCAGGTGCATCCTTATTCCATTGATCATCCTTGAGATGTTTTTACAACTTGATTGGAGTCCACCTGTGGTAAATCCAATTGATTGGACATGATTTAGAAAGGCATACACCTGTCTACATAATATCCTAGAGTTGACCGTGCATGTCTGAACAAAATCCAAGCCATGAGGTCAAACGAATTGTCTGTAGAGCTCAGAGACAGGATTGCATCGAGGCACAGATCTGGGGAAGGGTACCAAAAATGTCTGCAGCATTGAAGGTCCCCAAGAAGAGTGGCCTCCATCATTCTTAAGTGGAAGAAGTTTGGAACCACCAAGACTCTTCCTAGAGCTGGCTGCCCAGCCAAACTGAGCAATCGGGGGAGAAGAGCCTTAGTCAGGGAGGTGATCAGGAACCCGATGGTCACTCTGACAGTCTCAATGTCCTTGAGTGGCCCAGCCCAAACCCGGACTTGAACCCAATCGATCATCTTTGGAGAAACCCATCCAACCTGACAGCTTGATCTGCAGAGAAGAATGGGAGAAACTCCCCAAATACAGGTGTGCTAAACTTGTAGCATCACACCCAATAAGACTCAAGGCTGTAATCGCTGCAACAAAGTACTGAGTAAAGGGTCTGAATACATACGGAAATGTGATATTGTAGTTGGTTTTCTTAATACATTTGCAAAAAATTCTAAACCTGTTTTTGATATTTTCATTATGGGGTATTGTGTGTAGATTGAGGGGGGGGGGGGACTATTGAATACATTTTAGAATAAGGCTGTAACGTAACAAAATGTGGAAAAAGTAAAGAGTTCTGAATACTTTCCGAATACGCTGTATCTTACATGAGTTATTTTTTGTTGGTCTTTCGTGCCAGCCTTCAGCTACCCTCAACGCATCCCATCTACATCTGAAGACCATCCAGTCACATCCTTCAGCTACCCTCAATCCCTCCCATCTAGTTGAAGTCGGAGATGTACATACACTTAGGTTGGAGTCATTAAAACTAGTTTTTTCAACCACTCCACACATTTTAGTTTTGGCAAGTCGGTTAGGACATCTACTTTGTGCATGACACATTTTTCCAACAATTCTTTGCAGATTATTTCACTTATAATTAACTGTATCACAATTCCAGTGGGTCAGAAGTTTACATACAGTAAGTTGACTGTGTCTTTAAACAGCTTGGAAAATCAAAAATAATGATGTCATGGCTTTAGAAGCTTCTGATAGGGCGGCAGTGTAGCCTAGTGGTTAGAGCATTGGACTAGTAACCGAAAGGTTGCAAGTTCAAATCCCCGAGCTGACAAGGTACAAAATCTGTCGTTCTGCCCTTGAACAGGCAGTTAACCCACTGTTCCTAGGCCGTCATTGAAAATAAGAATTTGTTCTTAACTGACTTGCCTGGTTAAATAAAGGTAAAAAAAAAAAATAAAAAAAAAAGGCTAATTGACATAATTTGAGTCAATTGGAGGTGTACCTGTGGATGTATTGCAATGCCTACATTCAAATTCAGTGCCTCTTTGCTTGACATCATGGGAAAATCAAAAGAAATCAGCCAAGACCTCAGAAAAAAATAATTGTAGACCTCCACAAGTCTGGTTCATCCTTGGGAGCAATTTCTAAATGCCTGAAGGTACCACGTTCATCTGTACAAACAATAGTACGCAACTATAAACACCATGGGACCATGTGGCCGTCATACCAATCAGGAAGGAGGCGCGTTCTGTCTCCGAGAGATGAACGTACTTTGGTGCGAAAAGTGAAAATCAATCGCAGAACAACAGCAAAGGACATTGTGAAGATGCTGGGAGAAACGGGTACAAAATTATTTATATCCACAGTAAAACGAGTCCTATATCGACATAACCTGAAAGGCCACTCAGCAAGGAAGAAGCCACTGCTCCAAAACCGCCATAAAAAAAAAATCAAGATTACGGTTTGCAACTGCAACTGGGACAAAGATCGTACTTTTTGGAGAAATGTCCTCTGGTCTGATGAAACAAAAATAGAACTGTTTGGCCATAATGATTATTTTTATGTTTGAAGGAAAAAGGGGGAGGCTTGCAACTCGAAGAACCCCATACCAACCGTGAAGCACGGGGGTGGCAGCATCATGTTGTGGGGGTGCTTTGCTGCAGGAGGGACTGGTGCACTTCACAAAATAGATGGCATCATGAGGTAGGAAAATGATGTGGATATATTGAAGCAACATCTCAAGACATCAGTCAGAAGTTAAAGCTTGGTTGCAAATGGGTCTTCCAAATGGACAATTACCCCAAGCATACTTCCAAAGTTGTGGCAAAATGGCTTAAGGCCAACAAAGTCAAGGTATTGGAGTGGCCATCACAAAGCCCTGACCTCAATCCTATAGAAAATTTGTGGGCAGAACTGAAAAAGCTTGTGCGGGCAAGGAGGCCTAGAAAACTGACTCAGTTACACCAGCTCTGTCAGGAGGAATGGGCCAAAATTCACCCAACTTGGGAAGCTTGTGGAAGTTTACACTAAATGTTTGACCCAAGTTAAACAATTTAAAGGCAATGTTACCAAATACTAATTGAGTGTATGTAAACTTCTGACCCACTGGGAATGTGATGAAAGAAATAAAAGCTGAAATAAATCACTCTCTCAACTATTATTCTAACATTTCACCTTCTTAAAATAAAGTGGTGATCCTAACTGACCTAAGATAATTTTTACTCTGATTAAATGTCAGGAACTGAAAACCAAATGCATTTAAACTCCGTTTAAGGTGTATGTTAACTTCCGACTTCAACAGTATATACGAATAGATTGCATTTGGATTACTGAAAGTGTTATTTGGGTTAACTGGACTCGTTCTGACATTTGATTTATTATTTGTGTCCTTGTTTGACATTTTTGCTGTACTGATAGGAGCTAGTAGCAATCAATTAATTATAATATTCTTGTGTTGTTGCATCACTAATGTATTGAGCTGGTGAGTATCTCTCATGCTTAATACTAGTGGCCCACAATTTATTCCAGAAGAGCTGAAACCACTTATGTCGGTTAGTAAGTTTAATTGAACCTTTATTTAACTAGGCAAGTCAGATAAGAACAAATTCTTATTTACAATGACGGCCTGCCCTGGCCAAACCCGACGCTGAGCCAATTGTATTGAACCAGGGTCTGTAGTGAAGCCTCTAGCACTGAGATGCAGTGCCTTATACAGCTGCGCCACTCTGGAGTGTAAGTAAGTAACAGAGGAGTTTCAGAGATTTCTATAGTCAGCATTAGGCTTTGGATATATGCACCATATCTATATGGGAAAATAAAGTATATGGGAAAATAAAGTATATGGGAAAATAATCTCAAAAACATGAACTGAACAGCGTAAATGTACAGCAAGTCAGAGCTTTTGTTCTGAAGATCTGTGGTAGTGCTCATTTCTCTAGGGTAGTCTCCCCTCTAGTTTGGAACACAAGGAAACACTCAATCTCGCTCTGACTGGGACACAAGGTGGACATCAATTTCAGTCTCAGTCAGGATCCTGCAAAGATATATATATATATATAACTCAGCAAAAAAAGAAACTTCTTCTCACTGTCAACTGTGTTTATTTTCAGCAAACTGAACATGTGTAAATATTTGTATGAACATAAGATTCAACAACAGACACAAACTGAACAAGTTCCACAGACATGACTAACAGTGATTGAATAATATGTCACTGAACAACGGGGGGGGGGGGGGGTCAAAGTCAAAAGTAACAGTCAGTATCTGTGGCCACCAGCTGCATTAAGTACTGCAGTGCATCTCCTCCTCATGGACTGCACCAGATTTGCCAGTTATTGCTGTGAGATGTTACCCCACTCTCCTACCAAGGCACCTGCAAGTTCTGGGGGGGAATGGCCCTAGCCCTCACCCTCCGATCCAACAGGTCCCAGACGTGCTCAATGGGCTCAACTTTATTTCTACTATTTTCTACATTATTGAAAAATAGTGAAGAAATCAAAACTATGAAATAACACAAATGGAATCATGTAGTAAACAAATCAAAATATATTTTATATTTTTCAAAGTAGCCACCCTTTGCCTGAACGACAGTCCATCATTACTTTAAGACATGAAGGTCAGTCAATAGGAACATTTCAAGAACTTTGAAAGTTTCTTCAAGCGCAGTCGCAAAAACCATCAAGCGCTATGATGAAACTGTCTCTCATGAGGACCACCACAGGAAAAGAAGACCCAGAGTTACCTCTGCTGCAGAGGAAAAATTCATTAGAGTTACCAGCCTCAGAAATTGCAGCCCAAATAAATGCTTCACCGAGTTCACCGACACCAATAAAAAGAGACTTGCCAAGAAACACGAGCAACGGACATTAGACCGGTGGAAATCTGTCCAAATGTGAGATTTTTGGTTTCATCTGCTGTGCCTTTGTGAGATTTAGATTAGGTATATGGATGATCTCCGCATATGTAGTTCCCACCATGAAGCATGGAGGAGGAGGTGTGATGGTGCTTTGCTGGTGACACTGTCCGTGATTTATTTAGAATTCAAGGCACACAACCAGCATGTATACCACAACTCTGCAGCAAAACGCCATCCCATCTGGTTTGCACTTAGTAGAACAATAATTTATTTCCCAACACACCTTCAGGTTGTGTAAGGGTTATATGACCAAGGAGAGTGATGGAGTGCTGCATCAGATGAACTGTCCTCCACAATCATCTGACCTCAACCCAATTGAGATGGTTTGGGATGAGTTGGACCCCAGAATTAAGGAAAAGCAGCCAACAAGTGCTCAGGATATGTGAGGACTCCTTTAAGACTGTTGTTAAAGCATTCCAGGTGAAGCTGGTTGAGAGAATGCCAAGAGTGTGCAGCGCTGTCATCAAGGCAAAGGGTGACTACTTTGAAGAATCTAAAATATATTTTGATATCAATACTTGTTGCATTTATGGTCTTATCATCAACTGATTTGAGCCAGTGTATGGCTGTGGATTGACTGTATTGTTTAAATGGAATATTCACAGTTAATTAGATTTTCCATATAGTTATATGATTCCATATAGTTTTGATGTCTTCGCTATTATTCTACAATGTAGAAAATAGTAAAAATAAAGAAAAACCCTGGAATGAGTGGGTGTGTCCAAACTTCTGACATGTACTGTATATCTTGAAACTTCTCAGCTACACTGGTGTTTTTTTTGTTGACAATTGTGTAACACTTACAGAAACCAAGAGGTCTCATCTCAGCGTTCTGTGTGTACACCTAAGAGATGTAAGCCATCCTCTTACACAGCATATCCACTGGGATCTCATAACCGTACTTCTACTTGCAGTTGGCTGCCTCGTAACGAGCCCTCTGGACTTGCTGTCAGCTGAACACAAATGAATCGGTCACGATTACAGTCATTATTACATACATTAACTAATACCTTTCATAAGGTTCATATTTAGTGGATATTTCAACATTAACACGTTTCTTACCCATCATTCCAAAATGACACAGCCAATGTTTTCTGTGATTCTGAATAAGTATGTGACTGTGGATGGCATCAACAAGCTTGTCCTATGGGAAAGATTGAAGAGTACATCTGATGACTGCATATAACATCACATAGGCATATTGATAACTGAGTACTGAAATAGTTATAAAGGGTGTTCTTACTGGAATTCTGTGTGATGACAACTGCACAGTCTTGCCCTCTGATAGCTACTGAGGTAAGGCCACCTTGGTTGATAGCCTTGAATGCATATTCTGGGAAAATAAACAGAACAGGGCAAAATGATGCATCACTCCAGACTTTTGTTAAGGTGAGAGATCTACAGCTTCAAAGCTGTCACTGCATGTCATGATGAAGGCTATTCACCACATTGACGGGCTCAGACCATGAACGCATCTGTGCCAAGACACTCAACGAATGACAACTCATTACTGGACAGCTAGTTGCTACTAAGTTACCCTCTTATGGCCATGGTGTAACGGTCTACTTCTGTCAAATAACTTGACAGGAATAGCTAGTTGTAAAAGTTAGCTTACTATAGTAACTGTTTCAAACTCAGCATGAAGGCTGGCAGATTTGAATTCGATCAGCTTGCAAAGTTAGCTAATTGCTTAATTGCTGTAGTTAGCAAACAATAATCAATAAACTAGCTGTTAGAAATCTGACAATATTAACATACTTTATCCATTCACTGACATTATAAAGCAGCTAGTTAGCTTTATTATTTTTTAACTGAGCTAACGTTAGCTATGGCCAGGTTAGATAACATTAACGTTAGGTACCTACTATAGTTGGCTACAATAATGACTGGGCAAGTTGGTATTTTAATTTCTTCAGAACTATCCCATACTAACCGACTTTGTTAGTCTGCTCTCCGGAGAGAAGATGGTAATATGTCGGTCAAATCCTGCACTCGACCCTCGGGAACATTGTGTTGGCAAACAATTTGTATAAAAGTACATTTGTATAAAAGTTGTAAGTAAACTGAAAACAGAACTGCTGAGGAAAAAAACATGCAAGATAATGACCCCGGAATTGGTTTAGGAACAGTAGTTGATGTCCGGGTCAATCCAACAAACGTTGTTTTAAGACACCTCTTGGTTTACTGAATGCATTTTGACTACAAGAAAAGAACGAAGCTTTTTTTCAGTCTTTTATTCTTTTTCACATGCTATAGTTTCATTGACGAACACTGTATTGACAGGTTTGTGAAGATCAACCAGTTCTAAGTGGGTCCTTATTTTGCCTTGGTGAGACACAGCCACTTCTGTGGAACTTCATAAGTGCATCTCTCTGCCCCATTCTCATCATAGGGGATGTGCCAGGAGCCTCCATTTGTCTGGACAATGGTGTCATAACTTAATATCCTCTGGAAAAAATGTACAGAACACAAGAATTGTAATAAACATACACAGGCCATACTTTAAAAAAAATCTATATGCCTTTTAGGTCCTCATGTAGACAACAGATACTATGCATCGATGTGTAATGAATAAGCAAGCTCTATCTCCCTGTTACTCTCACCTGGAATCGTACTCTCTTTCCCGGGGTGTAGCTGCTCAGCACCAGCTGGTGGCCTCTCTGCCACTTGAAGAAGAGGCGTCGGGTGGCACCGTCTGGCAGGCAGGCCTTGTGGTCCCTCATCAGGTCCCGGCTAACAAAGTTGCAGTGGTTCCCAGAGTGCAGTGTGGCATACAGCAGGAAAGGGTCATCCTCAGAACTGACAAACAACCAGAGGTGTCAACATCCAAACAAACCCAAAGAATACACATCGGTAACTTTACCCAATGTATTGCACAAAAACATATATTTTCTTTCAGCCTTTAGTTATTCTCAATTAGATAAAGTCTCTTTTGCAAGAGTGACCTGTACTCTTATAATATGGATATGAATGATCTACCAGAAAGCTATGGTTTGCAAGACACAGGGCTGAACTCACATGTTGTCAGTGAAGAAGCAGTGGGCCTTCTGCTGGACCAAGCTCATGTCATGTCTGTCCCAGCTGCGTGAGGGCCGCTGCATATGCTTCCTCCCCAGGACCAGGATGACCAGGCCCTGGCGCTCAAGCTCCGACACCACCTCCAGAAGCTGCATAGAAACACCAACACGATTAGTCATCATCACATACAGTGCATTCGGAAAGTATTCAGATGCCTTGACTTTATCCACATTTTGTTACGTTACAGCCTTTTTCTAAAATGAATTAAATAGATTTTTCCCCCCTCATCAATCTACACACAATACTCCATAATGACAAATTGAAAACAGGTTTTTAGACATTTTTCGAAAATGTATTAAAACTAAAATATAGAAATACCTTACTTCGATAAGTATTCAGACCCTTTGCGATTACACTTGAAAAATAGCTCAGGTGCATCCTGTTTCCATTGATCATCCTTGAGGATGTTTCTACACCTTAATTTGAGTCCACCTGTGGTAAATTCAATTGATAGGACATGAAAAGGCACACACCTGTCTATATAAGGTCCCACAGTTGACAGTGTGTCAGAGCAAAAACCAAGCCATGAGGTCGAAGGAAATGTCCGTAGGGCTCCGAGACAGGATTGTGTCGAGGCACAGATCTGGGGAAGGGTACCAAAACATTACTGCAGGTCCCCAAGAACACAGTGGCCTCCATCATTCTTAAATGGAAGAAGTTTGGAACCAGCAAGACTCTTCCTAGAGCTGGCCGCACAGCCAAACTGAGCAATCGGGGGAGAAAGGCCTTGGTCAGGGAGGTGACCAAGAACCTGATTGTCACTCTGACAGAGTTCTAGAATTCCTCTGTGGAGATGGGAGAACCTTCCAGAAGGACAACCATCTCTGCAGCACTCCACCAATCAGGCCTTCATGGTAGAGTGGCCAGACGGAAGCCACTCCTCAGTAAAAGGCACATGACAACCCGCTTGGAGTTTGGCAAAAGGCACCTAAAGACTCTCAGACCATGAGAAACACGTTTCTCTGGACTGATGAAACCAAGATGGCCTGAAACCTGGCACCATCCCTACAGTGGTGGTGGCAGCATCATAATGTGGGGATGTTTTTCAGTGGCAAGGACTGGGAGACCTGTCAAGATTGAGACAAAGATGAACGGAGCAAAGAACAGAGAGATCCTTGATGAAAACCTGCTCCAGAGCGCTCAGGACCTCAGACTGGGGCAAGGTTCACCTTCCAAAAAGGATAATGACCCTAAGCACACAGAGAAGACAACACAGGAGTGGCTTCGGGACAAGTCTCTGAAAGTCCTTGAGTGGCCCAGCCAGATCCCGGACTTGAACCCAATCGAACATCTCTGGAGAGACCTGAAAATAGCTGTGCAACAATGCTCCCCATCCAACCTGACAGAGCTTGAGAGGATCTGCAGAGAAGGGGAGAAACTCCCCAACTGTGTGTGCCAAGCTTGTAGTGTCATACCCAAGAAGACTCGAGGCTGTAATCACTGCCAAAGGTGCTTCAACAAAGTACTGAGTAAAGGGTCTGAATACTTAAGGAAATGTGATATTTTATATAAATTTGCTCAAATTTCTTAACACTTTTTGCTTTGTCATTATATAATATTGTGTGTAGATTGATGAGGGACAAAAACAATTTAATCCATTTTAGAATAAGGCTATAACGTAAGAAAATGTGGGAAAAAATCAAGGTGTCTGAATACTTTCCGAAGGCACTGTATATGGCGTCATATGGGTGAGCAGTTTGCTGCCTTCAACGTTATGAACAGAGTGCCCCATGGTGGCAGTGGGGTTATGGTATGGGAAGGCATAAGCTACGGACAATGAACACAATTGCATTTTATCGATGTCAATTTGAATTCAAAGATACCACAACAAGATCCTGAGGCCCATTGTCGTGCCATTCATCCGCCCCCATCACCTCATGTTTCAGCATGATAATGCACAGCCACATGTCGCAAGGATCTGTACACAATTCCTGGAAGCTGAAAATGTCTCAGTTCTTCCATGGCCTCCATATCGGATGCTTTTGATCGACGTGTACGACAGCGTGTTCCAGTTCCCGACAATATCCAGCAACATCGTACAGCCATTAAAAGGGAAAGGGTGATACCTAGTCAGTTGTACAACTGAATGCCTTCAAATGAAATGTGTCTTCCGCATTTAACACAACCCCTCTGAATCAGAGAGGTGCGGGGTCTGCCTTAATCGACATCCACACCAGATATTGACAGGTTTCTGATCCACGCCCGTGACAGCCCGTGACGAGCCACACAATAAAAACCCCTGCCTAATAAAAACCCCTGCCTAATAAAAACCCCTGCCTAACAAATATCCCTTTCATTTTATGTCCTCATTTTGCACTATATACTGTATATGGCGATACATATAATATATTATATACAGTGGGGCAAAAAAGTATTTAGTCAGCCACCAATTGTGCAAGTTCTCCCACTTAAAAAGATGAGCGAGGCCTGTAATTTTCATCATAGGTACACTTCAACTATGACAGACAAAATGAGGAAAAAGAATCCAGAAAATCACATTGTAGGATTTTTTTATGAATTTATTTGCAAATTATGGTGGAAAATAAGTATTTGGTCAATAACAAAAGTTTCTCAATACTTTGTTATATACCCTTTGTTTGCAATGACAGAGGTCAAGCGTTTTCTGTAAGTCTTCACAAGGTTTTCACACACTGTTGCTGGTATTTTGGCCCATTCCTCCATGCAGATCTCCTCTAGAGCAGTGATGTTTTGGGGCTGTTGCTGGGCAGCATGGATTTTCAACTCCCTCCAAAGATTTTCTATGGGGTTGAGATATGGAGACTGGCTAGGCCACTCCAGGACCTTGAAATGCTTCTTACGAAGCCACTCCTTTGTTGCCCGGGCGGTGTGTTTGGGATCATTGTCATGCTGAAAGACCCAGCCACGTTTCATCTTCAATGCCCTTGCTGATGGAGGTTTTCACTCAAAATCTCATGATACATGGCCCCATTCATTCTTTCCTTTACACGGATCAGTCGTCCTGGTCCCTTTGCAGAAAAACAGCCCCAAAGCATGATGTTTCCACCCCATGCTTCACAGTAGGTATGGTGTTCTTTGGATGCAACTCAGCATTTTTTGTCCTCCAAACACGACGAGTTGAGTTTTTACCAAAAGGTTATATTTTGGTTTCACCTGACCATATGACATTCTCCCAATCTTCTTCTGGATCATCCAAATGCTCTCTAGTAAACTTCAGATGGGCCTGGACATGTACTGGCTTAAGCAGGGGGACACGTCTGGCACTGCAGGATTTGAGTCCCTGGCGGCGTAGTGTGTTACTGATGGTAGGCTTTGTTACTTTGGTCCCAGCTCTCTGCAGGTCATTCACTAGGTCCCCCCGTGTGGTTCTGGGATTTTTGCTCACCATTCTTGTGATCATTTTGACCCCACGGGGTGGGATCTTGCGTGGAGCCCCAGATGGAGGGAGATTATCAGTGGTCTTGTATGTCTTCCATTTCCTAATAATTGCTCCCACAGTTGATTTCTTCAAACCAAGCTGCTTACCTATTGCAGATTCAGTCTTCCCAGTCTGGTGCAGGTCTACAATTTTGTTTCTGGTGTCCTTTGACAGCTCTTTGGTCTTGGCCATAGTGGAGTTTGGAGTGTGACTGTTTGAGGTTGTGGACAGGTGTCTTTTATACTGATAACAAGTTCAAACAGGTGCCATTAATACAGGTAACGAGTGGAGGACAGAGGAGCCTCTTAAAGAAGAAGTTACAGGTCTGTGAGACCCAGAAATCTTGCTTGTTTGTAGGTGACCAAATACTTATTTTCCACCATAATTTGCAAATAAATTCATAAAAAATCCTACAATGTGATTTTGAAGTGTACCTATGATGAAAATTACAGGCCTCTCTCATCTTTTTAAGTGGGAGAACTTGCACAATTGGTGGCTGACTAAATACTTTTTTGCCCCACTGTATATATTATCTGCCGAAATTGTTGCAACCCCTATTACTAGCCTGTTCAACCTCTTTTTCGTATTGTCTGAGATTCCCAAAGATTGGAAAGCTGCCGCGGTCAACCCCCTCTTCAAAGGGGGTGACACTCTAGACCCAAACTGCTACAGACCTATATCTATCCTACCCTGTCTTTCTCAGATCTTCGAAAGCCAAGTTAACAAACAGATTACTGACCATTTCGAATCCCACCATACCTTCTCCGCTATGCAATCTGGTTTCAGAGCTGGTCATGGGTGCACCTCAGCCACGCTTAAGGTTCTAAACGACATCATAACCGCCATCGATACGAGACATTACTGTGCAGCCGTATTCATCGACCTGGCCAAGGCTTTCGACTCTGTCAATCACAACATTCTTATTGGCAGACTCAACAGCCTTGGTTTCTCAAATGATTGCCTCGCCTGGTTTACCAACTACTTCTCTGATTAGAGTTCAGTGTGTCAAATCGGAGGGCCTGTTGTCCGGACCTCTGACAGTCTATGGGTGTGCCACAGGGTTCAATTCTCGGGCCAACTCTCTTTTCTGTATACATCAATGATGTTGCTCTTGCTGCTGGCGATTCTCTGATCCACCTCTATGCAGACGACACCATTCTGTATACTTCTGGCCCCTCCTTGGACACTGTGTTAACTAACCTCCAGACGAGCTTCAGTGCCATACAACTCTCCTTCCATGGCCTCCAACTGCTCTTAAAAGCAAGTAAAACTAAATGCATGCTATTCAATCGATCACTGCCCGCACCTGCTCGCCCGTCCAGCATCACTACTCTGGACGGCTCTGACTTAGAATAAGTGGACAACTACAAATACCTGGGTGTCTGGTTAGACTGTAAACTCTCCTTCCAGACTCACATTAAGCATCTCCAGTCCAAAATTCAATCTAGAATCGGCTTCCTATATCACAAAAAAGCATCCTTCACTCATGCTGCCAAACATACCCTCGTAAAACTGACCATCCTACCGATCCTCGACTTCGGTAATGTCATCTATAAAATAGCCTCCAACACTCTACTCAGCAAACTGGATGCAGTCTATCACAGTGCCATCCGTTTTGTCACCAAAGCCCCATACACTACCCACCATTGCGACCTGTACGCTCTCGTTGGTTGGCCCTGGCTTCATACTCGTCGCCAAACCCACTGGCTACAAGTTATCTACAAGTCTCTGCTAGGTAAAGCCCCGCCTTATCTCAGCTCACTGGTCACCATAGCAGCACCCACTCGTAGCACGCGCTCCAGCAGGTATATCTCACTGGTCATCCCCTCACTAGCTTTAAGCACCAGCTGTCAGAGCAGCTTACAGATCACTGCACCTGTACATAGCCCATCTGTAAACAGCCCATCTATCTACCTACCTCATCCCCATACTGGTATTTATTTATTTAGCTCCTTTGCACCCCAGTATCTCTACCTGCACATTCATCTTCTGCTGATATTCCATTCCAGTGTTTAATTGCTATATTGTAATTACTTCGCCACCACGGCCTATTTATTTCCTTAACTTACCTCATTTGCACTCACTGTATATAGACTTTTTGTTTTCTTTTGTTCTACTGTATTATTGACTGTTTTGTTTATTCCATGTGTATTTATATGTGTCGAATTGCTACGCTTTATCTTGGCCAGGTCGCAGTTGCAAATGAGAACTTGTCCTCAACTAGCCTACCTGGTTAAATTAAGGTTAAATAAATCAAATATAAAATAAATGATGATGTGACACATAGCTTGTTTCTTATATCCCATACATAACCTTATTGCAGAAATACAGTTTGGCATTTGCTATCATTGTTTCTATGTTGAGTGCATGCTCCATAGTTTACGTGGTTGTTAAAACATTTAAGAGGCGCACAGCGATGCGGTAAAGAGCTCGATTTGGCCTCTGCGTGCCTTCCGAGGCTCCGCAATTGCGTCACACCATCCACACGGTCTCCGAACACATTTTTGGATCAAACATAAATAGGCTTTTACAGCCTCAGATCTGCAGCATGGGATGCCGCGGTGTTCTGGTAAAGGAGGCCCAAACGGAATCCCAGGCTTAAAATAGGGTTCCGGCGGGGCGTTGGGAAATGCCAACGCTCTGTTCACTCCGGGGAGTTTAAAATAGTGAAGTACAGTTATACATTGATATCGTGTACTGTTATTGTTAAAATAACGATTGTATTTAAAAACATGATCTAAACGTTATATCATTCTTGTTATAATGTAAACTTGATGGTTTGCAGACTCCCCTTGGACCAGGGAATGGAACTGGCCACTCTCCTTAGTCTGCCTTCAGGTAGTTGATTTTTGGTTTGTGTACGTTCTGTTCGTGTACGTTCTGTTCCTGCATGTTGGATCAAAGTTATTTTTTAAGTTAAGACTGTATAGGACAGTCCGTTTTTCATTTCAAATAACGTATCCCTTTGTATATTTTAAAGCACTTTGGTTTATTTCCTTGACATAATTTGTATTTTCTAAGTTTTGAGAAATGAAACCTTTGTCAGTGGTGTGTATTAATGGATGCCAAGGGAAGCCAGGCTTCCCTAAAAAATGTGCCAATAAAAAATAAAATAAAAAATGTATCTTTCATCTCTATGTATTTCATAACTTTTCTTCAATTCGCAAGAGGCTTAATGTATCTCACCGGAGAAAGCATCCGAGCGAGCCAAACAGCGCCCCACTGTCTCTATGTGTAGGCCATCTATCTGATGCGGTCTGGTCCAAATTAGTATAACCTTGTTGCTCCCAGTAGCACTGAATGGGATGCAAGGGAAGCCAGTGAGCATTTGTCCTCCCTTGTTAAAAAAAAAGTATAAAAAATGATCCAATCAGCATTGAGCTAAACTGAGCGAGCTCAACTGTGAATGGTCCTGGCACACCAAAAAAAAGTGACAAGGGAAGCCAGCTTGGATTTTGGCGTCACTCCTATCAAATCGCATTGAGAGCATACGTCATTGAAATAAACCATTTTAATTGTTACATCATGTTGTGTTGTTGTCCTCCGGTGACTAGCTAGCTAGCTAAAATTGGCCCTTTCCTAAATTAGCCATGGATGTTGATAGGGATTTGGACTTGTGATTTTACTTAATTCTCCAAACTGGCCAATGATTATAACGGCTATTCTGATCCAACCATTAATTCATACATTGTTGTGCCCCTGGCCCGAGAGGATGGAAGTTCAATATGTAGCTAGATGTAGAAGGCTAATGTTAACTAGCTAACATTGCCCATGAATCTAAGTTAGGCTAGCGAGCAAGCATTTTAGCCAGGTAGCCTAGGACAACAAAAATAAAAGTGTGTACCTAATGACCGTTTCGTCAACGTTAAAATACGCACACATGTTCACACACAGAAATCAGAACCATGGGCAGCCACATCATATTTAGCTTACGTTGATTGGACTAAATTGTTTTTGGTACCTTTTAGTTATCACTGTATTAGATGAAGCAGAGGTGATTTGATGATGTTGAAATGTTGAAGTTGAAATGGAGCTGGAATAGTGCAGGCAGCTCCTGTTTTCTTTGAGACTTGAGGTAACTCTCTGTGGTTCTAAATCAATAGTTGTTTAGTGGTCCAAAAATGTCGGAAACATTAACTTGCTTGACCATGCTGTAGGTCATGTAATGGTCTGTTACATGCAATATGCTTTGAGGACTAAACCAGACAGAGGTTGCTATCCGGTTTTGTGACAAAATAAAAGGTATGGTTGAATTTATTCTGCCACTGTGTCTTCTTATTGTCTGCCTTTAGGCATATTAATTAACAGGTTATAGAGCAAACAACGCAATTATCACAACACATATGTTATAATATGCCATTTTTTCTGGCTTCCCCAGTGAATTTACACACACACCGCTACTGACCCTAATATTGTTTGCACCCTAATAAGTTGTTTCTCGTTGCCTGCTTGGTCATCCCAGACAGCCCTTTCCTTTTTTTAAGGTATCTGTGGCCAATGATGCATATCTGTATTCGCAGTCATGTGAAATACAGATTTCCTTATACGAACTGTACCTCAGTAAAATCTTTGAAATTTTTGCATGTTGCATTTATATTTTTGTTCAGTATAATAATAGTTTCACACACATGCAAAAACTCTGACATGTCCGTTTGTATGTCTGTCTGATGTGGTTGAGAATGCAGACGAGTGGGTTGGGGAGATGTGACCTTTAGCTGATAACTAGGACAGAAGTCAGCACCACAAATACACAATACTGATTTTAGTCATATTACAATGGAAGAGAAATCCCCTCAATAAGGCATAAGAGTCTGTAGGTGTGCTGAAACAAAGCTACATGTGCTGCATTTATAGAAATACAGAACTGCTGTATTTGAAAGCTGGGAGCAGGTTATTCATATCTACTCTATGCAGTAAGTGCCCTGAGGCCACAGTCCCCCCTGCTCCTCACTAATGCTCAGCTCACCTGTCAGAGAAACAAGAGGCTAAACAGCTGTGGGGAGGTGGAGGGATTATTCACACTGTGTGTGTGTTTGTGTATGCATGGCAGACTGCTGGCCAGACTGTGGTGACTGAGGGTTCTGCTTACAGAGCACAGATATAATACTCTGTGGGTTTCTTCGGCTATGAGCCCATGGTTAAATAAATATACACAGCACTAAAAATATACCCATCTTTCCCACATGAAAAAGTGTTGTCATTTATTAACAGCCTCCCATAGCCCCATGCAGCCGTGACAATGCCATCGCCTCTGTGTCTCAAGTGGGGGAAGCATATGGGTAACTTATGTGGGCTGGCATTACAACTTATTCAGTGTCTCCTGACCCCTCCTGTCTCAGCCTCCAGTATTTATGCTGCAGTAGTTTATGTGTCGGGGGGCTGGGGTCAGTTTGTTATATCTGGAGTACTTCTCCTGTCCTATTCGGTGTCCTGTGTGAATCTAAGTGTGCGTTCTCTAATTCTCTCCTTCTCTCTTTCTTTCTCTCTCTCGGAGGACCTGAGCCCTAGGACCATGCCCCAGGACTACCTGACATGATGACTCCTTGCTGTCCCCAGTCCACCTGGCCATGCTGCTGCTCCAGTTTCAACTTCCACCTGACTGTGCTGCTGCTCTAGTTTCAACTGTTCTGCCTTATTATTATTCGACCATGCTGGTCATTTATGAACATTTGAACATCTTGGCCATGTTCTGTTATAATCTCCACCCGGCACAGCCAGAAGAGGACTGGCCACCCCACATAGCCTGGTTCCTCTCTAGGTTTCTTCCTAGGTATTGGCCTTTCTAGGGAGTTTTTCCTAGCCACCGTGCTTCTACACCTGCATTGCTTGCTGTTTGGGGTTTTAGGCTGGGTTTCTGTACAGCACTTTGAGATATCAGCTGATGTACGAAGGGCTATATAAATAAATTTGATTTCATTTCATTGGAATTCAAGACGGATATTTGTATTTGGCTCTTTCCGAGGGGTCTATACATGCTGGCGTGGCTGTGCTGTGCACTATATCATCCCCTAGTAGCAACCGGAGAGAGGGAGCAGACATACCGTACATCCTGTCCAGAATGACGTAATTGTACTGAGTTACAAATACAAGATAGGCACCCTTTATATTCCGTTACTAGGAATTTGTAATATTGACAGTGATTCCAGCCTTAGTCATCAGTGGGGGAAAAGGTTATTTTCTCTGATTCACTGATTCAACCCAAGTCTGAGACGTTCGAGTGTATTTGCTTTCATGATGATGACTGATGCTCGACCACTCAAGTGGTAAAAAAGTTCAGATTTAGGAAACATCCCCTGCATTGGAATATTGCTTTTGATTGACGCTGACTGTGGTTTGGTTAGTGTGGAAGACTGAGTAAGACTAACAGTGAGTCAGTATGAACCTAAACACACTGAAATGGAAGTGGTAACACCAGCTGTGCATGTGCACTATGTTCTAATAGCTACTGTATATAGGTTGCAGTATAATTGCACTGCAGAAGGCACATCACTAGTAGTGCTGGGAAATTGCCAGTGATATTATCACTTTACTTACGCACCGATACGATATGTATTGGGATTCTCACAATGCTATATAAACTCAGCAAAAACCGAAACGCCCTCTCACTGTCAACTGCGTTAATTTCAGCAAACTTAACATGTGTAAATATTTGTATGAACATAAGATTCAACAACTGAGACATAAACTGAACAAGTTCCACAGACATGTGATTGACATAAATTGAATAATGTGTCCCTGAACAAAGGGGGGGGGTCAAATTCAAAAGTAACAGTCAGTATCTGGTGTGGCCACCAGCTGCATTAAGTATTGCAGTGCATCTCCTCCTCATGGACTGCACCAGATTTGACAGTTCTTGCTGTGAGATGTTACCCCACTCTTCTACCAAGGCACCGGCAAGTTCCTGGGCATTTCTTGGGGGAATGGCCCTAACCCTCACCCTCCGATCCAACAGGTCCCAGATGTGCACAATGGGATTGAGATCCGGGCTCTTTGCTGGCCATGGCAGAACACTGACATTTCTGTCTTGCAGGAAATCACACACAGAACGAGCAGTATGGCTGGTGGCATTGTCATGCTGGAGGGTCATGTCAAGAAGAGCCTGCAAGAAGGGTACCACATGAGGGAGGAGGATGTGTTCCCTGTAACACACAGCGTTGAGATTGCCTACAATGACAACAAGCTCAGTCCGATGATGCTGTGACACACCGCCCCAGACCATGACGGACCCTTCACCTCCAAATTGATCCCACTCCAGAGTACAGGCCTCGATGTAACGCTCATTCCTTCGACGATAAAAGCAAATCCGACCATCATCCCTGGTGAGACAAAACCGCGACTCATCAGTGAAGAGAACTTTTTGCCAGTCCTGTCTGGTCCAGCGACGGTGGGTTTGTGCCCATAGGCGACGTTGTTGCCGGTGATGTCTGGTGAGGACCTGCCTTACAACAGGCCTACAAGCCCTCAGTCCAGCCTCTCTCAGCCTATTGCGGACAGTCTGAGCACTGATGGAGGGATTGTGTGTTCCTGGTGTATCTCGGGCAGTTGTTGTTGCCATCCAGTACCTGTCCTGCAGGTGTGATGTTCGGATGTACCGATCCTGTGCAGGTGTTGTTACACGTGGTCTGCCACTGCGAGGACAATCAGCTGTTCGTCCTGTCTCCCTGTATGTAGCGCTGTCTTAGGCGTCTCAGAGTATGGACATTAAAATGTATTGCCATGGCCATATCTGCAGTCCTCATGCCTCCTTGCAGCATGCCTAAGGCACGTTCACGCAGATGAGCAGGGACCCTGGACATCTTTCTTTTGGTGTTTTTCAGAGTCAGTAGAAAGGCCTCTTTAGTGTCCTAAGTTTTCATAACTCTGACCTTAATTGCCTACCGTCTGTAAGCTGTAAGTGTCTTGATGACTGTTCCACAGGTGCATGTTCATTAATTGTTTATGGTTCACTGAACAAGCACGGGAAACAGTGTTTAAACCCTTGAGAATGAAGATCTGTGAAATTATTTGGATTTTTATTAATTGTCTTTGAAAGACAGGGTCCTGTCCCACCGCGCTCTAGCGACTCCTGCGGCGAGCCAGGCGCATGCACGCTGACACGGTCGCCAGGTTTACGGTGTTTCCTCCGACACATTGGTGTGGCTGGCTTAAGCGGGCATTTTGTCAAGAAGCAGTGTGGCTGGGTTGGGTCGTGTTTCAGCAATCAGACAAGACTAACTACCAACTGGATACCACGAAATTGGGAAGGAAAAAGGGGTAAAAAAATATTAAAATATTATCCCAAAATGTAACTATCGTCCCCCCCATCACTAATCAATAGCACAACACCACATCCTTAAATGTCAGATCAATGGTGCCAACTCAGAACATTTCATAACATTGTTGTTCTGGACTCACATTCGCAGAGAACTCACCGTCTGCGACTGGTTCCCTTTGATGCCAATGTTGGCCACATTGAGTCCATCTATGACCACGTCAAAGGCCGGCTTCCGCTTGACAAAGTTCTTGAAGCTCTCCAGCTCCTAGGAGAGGGAGAAACACTTGGTTACCCAAGCTTCAGGTTTACATATGTGGTTAAATGTTATATGCTTCCATTTGAAATGTTTGTGCATGTCAAGTCCATATTATATTTAATATTTTTTTAATGAAATGTCTCACAGCTATCAGGTGATCCATGAGGGGGTGGGAAATTCACAAACTTATTCACAAAAAAAAGACTTGAAAGTCTTGAGCACCAGCTCATGATGCATGCTGGTCTGTACACAACAAGGATGAACTTCAGTAGCAGGGCAAGATAAATCAAATATGGCATGGTCAATATTTACTTAACTCGACAGCCAGGACTTCCCTCTCGCTCTTGTTTTTCTTTCATTGTTTCCGTTTCAATGGGAACCTGGACTGGCCTCAGATATAAATCTGGCAGTACACAGTACAGTGCAGAATTTCTGGATAGGCCACATGTCAACCCAGGCCACACCTCTACCTGTCTATCATGTACATTCTACACTGCATGTATGCATAGGTCTCTCATGTTGCTGTCACTGCTGCTTAGTACATAGGAAATAGAGATCCACTGACACATGAACGTTATGAGTGGAAATACTTTTTTTTAGATTGTGACATACATGGTCAGTCTTGTTGCATTCTCAGGAAACATGGTGTATATATATTAGCATCTATTTGTGATGAAAGAAATGGGAAAAAAAATGGATTGCGACATGCATAAAAATATATTTTAAAATTAATTTCATCACATATAGATGCTAATATATTCACCATGTTTCCTGAGAATGCAACAAGACAGACCAACTACAGCCTACAAACCAACACATAATGTGGTATAAGTGTCCATTATCCAATACTGTAGCCCATGGAACAGGCCAGTACTTTCACTTCTTTGTCTCTGCTAGCAAAGAGCCTGAAAAATCCCCTGACACACCCCCAATACAATCCTAAAGTCCACCAGAACAACAGTAAAGTACTGTATACCCCTGAGAAAAATAATACAAAAAAAACTGTAGCAAATTTAGCTAAAGCTTTTGACTTTGTAAGCAACAGCATCGCAATGAGACATCTATATGGGACGGAAAGAGGAATAATATTTGGGGAATCCCTGTGGTGCAGAAGGGAGAATGAGTTCTGCAACTAAAGGACATTAAGTATTGAAGAGACATTCAAGGCCCTGTTTCAGGCCATAGATATTCTAATACATCATTAGGCCTCTGGGATAAAGACAGGATGTTAACATCTCGTTAACCAATAGCCTGGGGAAGAGCTTACTTTCCCCTTTACTTCACCTCTACCTTATTAACACAGCTTGTTGTGTTGCTATCTGCTCCCCTGCAGCACTAGCAGTTGTCATGGCGAGTTGGGACTGGAAGAACTGGGAATTCCCAGAGGTTGTAGGGTCACGTGACTTGTGCCTAGATGGCGTTTTTGATGGAGTCAGAGACAATGGATCTCCACTCTAGTTCCAATGTGGAGGGAATGGGTTTAGCTGAGCATGGCAACCACCCAGTTACACTTGATAGGAGGCACCTTTGCATCTCTCCAGAGTTTCTCCCTGGTAGGGAGAGAATATTTCACATTTGATGGCTCTTCTTCATTGTTCTTGCATAACTGAGTTTTCCACATGGAAAAAGGAGACAATGCCGAGAAACAATTTTATCAACTGCTCATCTGCAATACTGTCTGGAACCAATCAAATGTCTAAATCACCAAGGAACCTACACTACCATTCAAAAGTTTGGGGTCACTTAGAAATGTCCTTGTTTTTGAAAGAAAGCTATTTTTTTGTATATTAAAACAACATCAAATTGATCAGAAATACAGTGTAGACATTGTTGATGTTGTAAATGACTATTGTAGCTGGAAATGGCTGATTTTTAATGGAATATCTACATAGGCGTACAAAGGCCCATTATCAGCAACCATCACTCCTGTGTTCCAATGGCACATTGTGTTAGCTAATCCAAGTTTATCATTTTAAAAGGCTAATTGATCATTAGAAAACCCTTTTGCAATTATGTTAGCACAGCTGAAAACTGCTTTGCTGATTTAAAGAAGCAATAAAACTGGCATTATTTAGACTAGTTGAGTATCTAGAGCATCAGCATTTGTGGGATCAATTACAGGCTCAAAATGGCCAGAAACAAAGACCTTCCTTCTGAACCTCATCAGTCTATTCTTGTTCTGAGATATTAAGGCTATTCCATGCGAGAAATTGCCAAGAAACTGAAGATCTCGTACAATGCTGTGTACTACTCCCTTCACAGAACAGTGCAAACGGGCTCTAACCAGAATAGAAAGGGGCCCTGGTGCACAACTGAGCAAGAGGACAAGTACTAGTTCGAGTCGCTCGAGCACGATGAGCCAAACCCTCCCCTAACCCGAACGACGCAGGGCCAATTGTGCGCCGCCCTATGGGGCTCCCGGTCACGGGATCCAACCCCAGGCTGTAGTGTCGCCTCAGTACTGTGACTTCACAGACATGTTCAATCTCTCCTTGTCCTAGTCTGTAATCTCAACATGCTTCAAACTGATCACCATTGTCCCAGTTCCCAAGAATTCCAAGGTAACCTGCCTAAAATACTGTAATCATCCTGGCACTCACATCTGTAATTATGAAGTGCTTTGAAAGGCTGGTCATGACACACATCAACACCATCATCCCAGACACCATGGACCCAGTCCAATTCGCATACCACCCCAATAGATTGACAGATGACGCAAAATGTCAATTCACACTGCCCTCTCCCACCTGGACAAGAGGGGAAAAAACAATGTGAGAATGTTGTTCAGACGACAGCTCAGCGTTTAACACCATAGTCCCCTCCAAACTCATCACCAAGTTGGGGACCTTGGGACTGAACACCTTCCTCTGCAACTGGGTCATGGACTGCCTAACAGGCCGGCCCAAGGTGGTGAGAGTAGGCAACAACACTTCTGCCACGCTGACTCTCAACATGGGGGGCCCTCAGGGGTGTGTGCTTAGTCCACTCCTGTACTCCTTGTTCACCCAAGACTGTGTGGCCACGCACAACTACAACATCATCAAATTTGCTGGCAACACAACGGTGGTCGGCCTGATCACAGACGGCGATGAGACAGCCTACAGGGAGGTCAGAGACATAGCAGTGTGGTGCCAGGACACCAACCTCTCCCTCAACGCTAGTAAGACCAAGGAGAACAGGACTACAGGAGAAAGAGGGGAGAGCACGTCCCCATCCACATTGATCGGGCTGTAGTGGAGCAGGTCGTGAGCATCACGTTCCTTGGCCTCCACATCATTAAGGACATAACATGGCCCACTCACACCTGCACAGTAGGGTGACCACATGTCCCAGATTGTGCAGGACAGTCTTACATTTTCGTCCTTGGTCCCGTGTCCCACAATCATGTCCCACATTTAATCAACAAATTCAAACACTACTAATTAAAAAAAAAAAAAGGTTGAGGGGGGTCACACAGACAGACTACATTGTCCAGCAAAATCATCCTGTTGTCCCGCATTTGGGTATTTTAAATGTGGTCAGCTTCTACCCCACGCCATAAGACTGCTAAATAGTTCATCAAATGGTTACCCGGACTATCTGCCCGGACCCTACTGTCTCTATGCAAACTCACAAGACTGTATATATATACACACTATATACACACACTACACTGACACTTTCATACAAAACGCAAACACATACACTACATAAGCACACAAACAGACACAAAACAAAACACACAAACATACAAGAGTTCAATCTTGGTTTCATCAGACCAGAGAATCTTGTTTTTCATGGTCTGAGAGTCCTTTAGGTGCCCTTTGGCAAACTCCAAGCAGGCTGTCATGTTCCTTTTACTGAGGAGAGGCTTCAGGCTGGCCACTATCAAAAAGGCCTGATTGGTGGAGTGCTGCAGAGATGATTGTCCTTCTGGAAGGTTCTTGGGGACCTTCAATGCTGCAGAAATGTTTAGGTACCCTTCCCCAGATCTGTTCCTCAACGCAAACCTGTCTCAGAGATCTAAGGACAATTCCTTCGATCTCATGGCTTGGTTTTTGCTCTGACATGCACTGTTTTAAAAACCTGTTTTCGCTTTGTCATAATGTGGTATTGTGTGTAGATTGATGAGGAAAAACGGTATTTAATCAATTTTAGAATTAAGGTTGTAACGTAACAAAATGTGGAATATGGGAAGGGGTCTGAATACTTCCGAATGCACTGTATCTATCTGAAATACCTCATACAAGCAATAATTTCATGGTAAATTCTATACCCGTTGTATGTAGCGCGTGACCAATAACATTTGCATTGATATCTTAATAGCATTAGGCTATACAGTGACATTCCACATAACTGTATTCAATCCAACCTCGCAAAACAAAAATTGTAGATAAAAATACATGTGGCTGTTCCACCGGTCTGTCATCTCCCTCTAGTCTAAAGCGAGAGGAACAGGTTGTTATGTTGTGTTCTATGGCTGGTTCTATATTCTAAAACCCTGCAAGCCAGGATGTTCCCTGTCAACCTGCTGCAAAATGTTGCCCTTTATATCCTGGTTAGTTACAGAACAACAATAATATCTTACTTCTCAGTGCAAGACTATGTTATGCTTATTATAGGAATTCACCTCTGAAAGTATTAATTGGGACAGACAGAGAAATAGGCTAATATAAAGCAGTGCTGCACCGCAGACAAACCATAACAAGTGGGTTCTAATTTTAGACATAGACAAAATGATTTAATAAAAAAATGGTAGCGTTGCTTTTCAATTGATTCTAAATGCATTTTTCTTGCACTCTTTCATGTGATATACTTTACAATGAAGTTGAACCTTGTAAAGAAAACACCAATGCTGCATAGGAGCAAAGCTCCAGCCCCAGGACTGAGGGCGTTAGTTTTCAGTGCCTCACACTGGTTTCAAATCATAAACTACTCACTCATGTAACCATGGGGGGTTAGAGTCCGCGCAAGCACACACACAAACGCACATACACACACAGGGACTTTCCAGGGTCACTCATGTGAGAGCCTGTTGAGGGTTGAAATGTGAAACTCTTTTGTGCAGCTTATATGACTGCAGCAGGCCAAAAAAATGTCCAAGCAATGCCCAGATATAAACAAAACTAATGTTACCTAAAGCAACAAAGAGGGATTACAGCTCAGAACAGGGACTTAATGTATTACAGTTCATCCTGACATGCAATCGAGTAATCAAAAGAAAATTGAATTTCCCCCAAAAACTGCCATGAAATAGCCTATCACTTTATTATACAAAAAACACTGAGTGTACAAAACATTAGGAACACCTGCCCTTTCCATGACGTACTGACCAGGTGAATCCAGATAAGATATGATCCCTTATTGAAGTCACTTGTTAAATCCACTTCAATCAGTGTAGATGAAGGGGGGGAGACAGATTAAAGAAGGATTTTTAAGCCTTGAGACATGGATTGTGTATGTGTTCCATTCAGACGGTGAATGGACAAGACAAAAGATTTAAGTGTCTTTGAACGGGGTATGGTAGTAGGTGCCAGGTGCTGCTGGGTTTTTCACACTCAACAGTTTCCTGTCTGCATCAAGAATGGTCCACTATCCAAAGGGACATCCAGCCAACTTGACACAACTGTGGGAAGTATTAGAGTCAACATGGGCCAGCATCCCTGTGGAACACTTGACACCTTGTAGAGTCCATGCCCCGACAAAGTAAATCTGTTCTGAGGGCAAAAGGGGGTGCAACTCAATATTAGGAAGGTGTTCCTAATGCTTTGTACATCTGTACAAAAATTATATTTCCCATGAAACAGTATCTATAAAGGATAGTTCCCATTGCGCTAACACTAGCTAGCATTGGCTTGTGAAACTACCTCTAACTTCCTTCCTACTCGACAGAGACCCAAAACATTAATCCATGAGTTTATTTGACTCTGGGAAAGTAGATACAGGGCCACATTGCCAAAATTCCAAAGTATCCCTTTAAGCCAAAACAGATTTAACACAGTAGTTCTCAGTGGTGGAAAAAGTACCCAATTGTCATACTTGAGCAAAAGTAAAGATATCTCAATAGAAAATGACTCAAGTAGAGGTGAATCACCCAGTAAAATACTACTTGAGGAAAAGTCTAAAAGTACTGCACAACAACAACACTTTCTGTGGCAAACGGAAGCAGAAGGATCTCTGCACCCCATTTAATGAGAGTGCAACAGAGGTGGTTTGGTGATCCATGCATGTGATGAGCAACCTTGCCTGAGACCGGTATCAGCTTGACTGATGCGCTTTCTAACCCAGGTATCCTGTGTGCCAGACAATGCAACTTTTCAGGTCTCAGACAAGTTACTCATCACACAAACATGGTCACTGATCCGCCTGTGTTACACTTCAACCCCTTTTGACCTACTCTTTGAAGAGACCCATCCAAGCCACAGGACCAATGCCTAAGCTTTAGCTCAACAGGCTAACACAGTCAGAAACATGTTAACCTTATAATGACTACCCTTGCCGGAGACTTAAAACGTACACGTCTAACACAAGCTAACACATGTCAAACTAACACGTCTTCAGGTCTCAGGCAAGGTTCTCATCACATAAGCATGGATCACCAAACCACGCTCTTTTGATGAGTAACCTTGCTGGATCTAGTGTAGCAGATAGGGATCTGTGAAAATCACTCCTCAGTGTGCGCAATTAAAGAAGGCCTCTCCATATGAGCTGAATCAGGGGGAAGCAGTACTCGCTAAGCAGTCAACGTGATGTCCTTTACAATGGTGCCACTGGACTTGGATCTACAGATGCGCTGGTTCAACAACTGGGGTCGCTGTGGAGTGAGTTTAGGGGGTGAATGTAGCAGATCGGGATCTGTGAAACACACTCATAAGCCTGAAGTGTCGCCCCTTGTGCAGTTGAAGAAGGCCTTTTTAAATATCTTGGTGGGTTGGAACACTTCAGGAGGGCGGTCAAGTATGTTTGCAAGGCAGACGTCTTGTGTTCGAGTCTCAGTATGAGCTGAATCAGGGGGATGCGGTACTCGTTAGGCAAGCAATGTGTCATCCTTTACATTAAACTCCTGAACGGATGCCTATAGGGTTTAGCTAAGTGGGCTAACACATAGAGCAGGGTAATATGGGTATAAATCCATATTGTGATAAACTGCCTGAATTGATGCAATAACGATAAATAGAACAATATGTTCATAACAATGTGCAACTGTTTTGTTTGTTATTATCCTTTAAACTACAACTACTAGTTTGATGGTTGTGGCCATCAATTGTCCCATTAAGAATCAGCCATATCAGCAAACTTATTTAATTTCAAACTTTACATTTCTATGGTATAGGCTACTTACCGTAATGAACGATAACAGCTAAATGCATGCAATAAGTGAAAGATATGGACGGTGTCCCAGCTCTACTAACAAAGTCTTGTGACATGCAAGAGCCCTGGTTCAAACCCAGTCAGTCACAAGAACAAGATTAAATAGGGAGTGGAACAGCTATCCTTAGAAGGGCTATGACAGGGCTATTCAACTATATTCTAATGTGGGCCAAATTGTTGACACTCCTAACACGGCCTGTGATCATCATAGCAGGAAACAGAAGGCACGTCCACGTTCCAGAAAGTCTTAACTTTCAGGAATGGGGTTATAATAGCTTAGAGCCAAATTCCCAGCAATGCACAGTATTATACAGAGCCAAGATCGCATGAAACTCCCTTCCATCTCCAATTACTCAAGCAAACACTTTTTTTTTTAAAACAACATCTCATGGAACGGCAGGGACTGTGAGGGGACACACACTCACACACAAACAAATACATGCACATACAATGTGATCAATGGCCTGTGATCATCATAGCAGGAAACAGAAGGCACGTCCACGTTCCAGAAAGTCTTAACTTTCAGGAATGGGGTTATAATAGCTTAGAGCCAAATTCCCAGCAACGCACAGTATTATACAGAGCCAAGATCAAATGAAACTCCCTTCCATCTCCAATTACTCAAGCAAACACTTTTTTTTTTTTAACAACATCTCATGGAACGGCAGGGACTGTGAGGGGACACACACTCACACACAAACAAATACATGCACACACACACGTTTTTGTTGTTGTTGTATTGTTGTGGTTGTATTGTTTGTATATAGCTGTATTTTACATTTATGTGACTGTTCTTTGTTACTTGTCAGGTTTCCAGTTTTTTGTGGACCCCAGGAAGAATAGCTGCTGCCTCTGCAAAAGCTAATGGGGATTCAAATAAACAAATACTTGTATGTTTCCTACCATGCATCTGAAGAGTTCTTATTGATGAAACATAAATGACCACATATAGGACAATGACAAATGGAGGTAAGCTAGTTACAGTACACTTATTTTGACCTGAGAAGAGCCTACAAGCAGCTATCATCAAATATCCTTACAATGAGGTGAAACGGGTCTTCGCCAGTAAAGGGTCAAATGTATTTTGTCACTTACATATTGACCAGCCTTTACCAATGTTTGAAATGTGTGGCTGTGCTGACTGACTCTAAGAGCGGGCTCAGTGCAGATGCAGAGAGAGAGACGGGGAGATGTGTTCTGCAACTGGAAATCCCCATCATCTCATCTAATTGTGGAACAGGCCTGATCCCTTGGAGGACGACTTGCTATTTTAAGCAGTAGACCCCCAAGCTCATACAACTGGCCCTCATGCAGCAAAATATCTTGTTTAATTCAGGAGATAAACCCCTAAACAACAGCAAACCCTAAGAGTAAAGCAAGATCAGCCCTGAACAACACTGAATCATGAAACACTGCATTTAATGGCTGAAAAGTTTGACCAATACTTAACAAATGTAGCCCCAAAACATCCAGAACCAAAGGAATAGTTCAATCCAAAATAAAACTTTGCCATAGGTTTTTCATATTTCTTGTGCAATTCTCAATGTGTGCATGTGGAGAAACCTGCAGTGCTTGTTGTTGAATTCACATGTGCAGATTTGGTTTGATACGACACTAGCACTGTCTAGTGGCCATTGTACGCAACTATTTTCTGCTGTCGAACTACACAACTTCACAAATATAAACGCAACATGTAAAGTGTCGGTCCCATGTTTCATGAGCTGAAATAAAAGATCCCAGAAATGTTCCATAAGCACAAAAAGCTTATTTATCTCAAATTTTGTTCACAAATTTGTTAACATCCCTGTTATTGAGCATTTCTCATTTGCTAAGATAATCTACCCACCTGACAAGTGTGCAGTGGTGGAAAAAGTACCAAATTGTCATACTGGCAGTAGGTTTCCTTATATGAACTGTAACTCAGTAAAATCTTTGAAATTGCTGCATGTTGCGTATATATTACAACCAACTGTACTCAAAAGGATTGGCTGACCAATTACATAAAGCTGACCTGTAGTGTAGACAATTTGCATAATGTGTGTGGACACTATCAATGCAGAGATAGAGGACAAGAGGGAGACAAACTAAGAGAAAGAGGTTCCCAAACCTCTGGAGTGGTCTTATTGAAGACGTCTCTGCCTTGGATCACGTCCCCCATCACCCTGTCTTTGAGCTGGGAGTACTCCTCCCGACTCAGCTGGATGGACTCCAGCTCTGCCTGGCAGCTCCGACACACTCCCCTGGTTAAAAAGGCAAAGGTAACAGGGTCAGAGGTTAATAAAGAATTTCCATTTTCCAGCCATCTAGGTTTCGAATAGAAGTAGAAGAAGTTTAGAAGAAGTAGTGTATGAAGTGCTGATTCAAACTCTGAATTCATTAGGTCTAATGGTTTAATGAAGAAAATTTAAATAATGTCTATGTTGTTACCTGGGGTCTACGGTGGACCAGCTTCCAATCCACTTCTGTTCTGGAAGACTGGCAGGAGAAGATATCATAATCAAACCAAAATAGGCACAGCCCATGCTTTGTCCCAATAACATTGTGTGATTGTAGGCCTATTCAGTAACCTATATTCAGGACTTACCTCTCAAACCAAGCTTTGATATCTTTAGCCAGAGTCTCCTCGGGATAGATTTGGTTGTCCCTCATATGGAGCAGGATGGATTGCAGCCCGTCCTCGTGGCCCTGATGAGAGAGACCACACTGGAACAGGGCCTGCCATGTCTCCTGGTTGGGAATGAGGCCCTTCTCCATCAGCTCAGCATACAGGGCCCAGGCAGTGTCACCATCACCATGTAGCACCGCCCCAGCGATGGTATCGCCGTAGTTACGCGGTGATGGCGTGATGGCCCTCTTGATGTTCTCCAGGATGGTCAGCGCCTCCTTCCAGCGTTCTGTCCTGCTGAAGCCCTTTATGAACAGGCTGGAGGCTCCAGTGTCTAATGTCCTGAATCGGCTCCTCATGATATCATACATGTCAAACACCTCAGAGTGATGGCCGCTGCCGACACACAGGGTGAGGTACCGCAGTAGCAGCTCGTAAGACAGCGTACCGGTATCCATGGCAACATAGGCCAGCAGGGACTTGGCCACGTTGATGTCTGTCCCATCGGCCAGCATTGATGACATCATCCGGACGTCAAAGCGATCAGGATTCGGTGAAGTCATTTTTAGGCTCTTCCATTCTGACGCAGTGAGAGGGTGGTCTGGGGGTTTCACTCTCTTGTTCTTTCTGGGGAAGTCTGGTTCCTCCTCAGCCCTCTTCTTTTGGTATTCAGCAGTTCTCTTGGCTGTCCCAGAAGCAAACACTGACTTGGGAAAAGGGAGCCTCTCTCTGATATTGAATTCTCTCTGTCTGTCCTCTTTCCTGTTATTACCTGCATGTCTACTCCCTCCTTTAGTGCATGAAAGCCTGGAACTAACTGATAGCTTGCTAATCACATTATTCAGGGGAGTAAAGCCAGCAGTGCTTGGATTAAAGAGTGGGCTAATGTATTTCAGACATATTCTTGTTTTTAATATCAGGAGGGAGCTCATAGTTAGTAACAATATACTACTACTGTACACTGTCAGATGTGATGTCTCATGTCTGTGTTAAACAAAAAAACAGTCAAGTGAAGTCAGCGATACTTTAAGAAATGAGGTTCAAACTAATTAGCTAGCTAGAGACTTCAATTGACATTGCCTATAAACAAACAACCAGCATGCCAGTTTTATTATTTTGATAAGGAGTCAGGAGACCCAATATCTACATGCACTTGTTTTGGAGGATAATTTGGCTAAATAAATGTAGCTAAATAACACTTTACGGAGTATTCACCTGCAGAAGAAGGCATGTCTGTGATCAGAAAGTCGCATATGATGACGCCACAATCGTGTAACATTGGAGTTCAGAGGTCACGTCGAAGCCGACCAATCCCAAGCGAGCTACGATTGTTTAGAAATTTTAGACGCTGGAGTTAGAAGTTATCATAACTTTGGTTAGCTAGTTTTCATGTTATTACGAATAAACAGAAGTAACATGTCAAACGATAAGGTAGTGCACTGGAAAGAGCTTTTGAAAAGAAGATTGGCATCCTCCATTAATGGTTTGCTGCATCCATATATTGGTTGTGTTTATTTAACTAGCTAGCTAGGCAAATTTCATAGAAACCTGAATAGCTAGTTAACGTTACTTCTTTATTTTTGAGTAAGAAGTAGCTATCCAGTTAGATAACTAACTACCGGTAGCCACACTAGCCAACTACCCACGTATTTCAATGATTGAACATTCACACAGCCTTATTGTGTCAACATATTACGTTGACTTATAAATTTCTGTTCACATGAGAGGACTGAGGAAAAGAAAGTAGACGAGACAATACTTTTCACTAAATACTACGACACAGAGTAGAGGGGAGGAAGCAGCACAGAGAACTACAAGAACATTCCACTCTTCTACAGAGCAAGCAATTGCATTTTCTGACAATCTCTAACATTCTAACCTAACATTTTAACTCATCAACCATTTTTAACAGCTTTATAGCCTACAATAATTATGATATTATTGACGTGTGTCAATGGATGCACTTTTGTATCATTAGCCTGCTTCTGTTTGACTTTTTTGAAGGGCTGAAAGGATCATGTTTAATTAAGTATTTTATCTTGTGACCCATATAGCTTCCTGCAGAGGATGAAGTTCTGCAGAAACTGCGAGAGGAGTCCAGAGCCATCTTTCTGCAGAGGAAGAGCTTCTCAACAAATGAGGAGTTACAGGTGAGACTAACATCTGGCAGAATCAAACAAATGTTTATTAAAATAGAAAGCTTTACAAGCACCGGAAAAGTGCATAAGTCTATTCAAGTAATCAAACCTAATTATTTTACCTAAATCTTCTTTCTGTTATATAGATCATGTGGTTTCTGCTCGACAAACACCAAGTGTCACCCATGACAGGAGAGGAGGCAATGATAAGCTATGACTGTTTTCTGAAGTTTGAAGACAAAGCAGGAGTAAAGTGCAAGTGAGTACTCTGCATATTAGTCATTTTGGAGCCACAAAATGTTGTGCTAATCTTGAGCAGAATTACCTCTGTGTACATTCACATTAGCCCAAAAGCATGTTTTTAGCTGGTGTTAAAAGGCAACATGAATACCGTGATGATGAGACATTGTGTATTTGTAAGCTAGGGGTTTATTCAACATGATGTAAAGGCTGTTGAGTATCATTTCATTCTTAAACAGAAGATGTAGTTCATAGGCCTTTCGCTCTGCCACTCTGCTTCAAAATAATTAACTACAACTAAAGGGAATTCAACAGCTTTTACTTCACGTTGCAGAGCGTTTAGAGCAGGCCTGGGCAATTCCAGTCCTCGGGGGCCTGATTGGTGTCACACTTTCCCCCCATCCCTAGCAAACACAGCTAGGGCTGAGTCTCCATGACATGGCCGGACAGGGTTACCTCTGCGAGTCTGTAAGCACTCTCACTACTACTATACTTTCAGACCAAAAGCTTGTGTTGGTGGCTCCTTACTGAAATAGGGATATCCCTTCCCTCCTTACTTTCTCATGATTCCAATTGAGGTTGCCCATTTGCGCCTTTCAGAGTTGTGAAAGATGATATGTACTATGACCTTGAGGCAGGAACCACCCTCTTGTGAAGCATCTCTGGTTACAGTAAATGTTTTTCTTCACTGTGACATGTTTTTCTCAGTGAGCCTTTTACCTTTTGGATAACTTTCTGTATTGCTGTCTTTTCCAGCAAAGAGACAAATGTTATGACTTTTGGGGTGTAAATTGTCCAAGTAGCCCCAGATTCGTTCACCTCCATCACTTGGTTGCGTAGTTGCCATTGTTATCAACATTTTACAGACACTGCAGCCATGTTGATGCCCAAAAGTAGAATGGGAGATAATGAATATTTGCCTAGATTACATTAGTGATTTAGAAATAAGATGAGATAACATTGCTAAAGTAGGAAAAAACTTTGTCACCCTCACCATGTTGTTAAATTTACTTTAGACAGATGGCAATGTTGTCATTAACTAGCAAAGTTCCTCAAAAATAGCTTGCAATGCTAACGGTAGTGCGCTAAAAATTTGGTGGTCTCCCCGCAATCCTAGCTAGCTAGCTAACATTAAACTGCAAATAAAGTCAATCTGGCGACATCAAAATGATGACCAAAGGTTTTCCTAGTAATAATTTGCCTTCTTTTAGAAATGTCATTGTGTTTTCAAAGTTTAGTAATGCATTAGACCAAATATTCATCATCGCCCATTGAGGATGCATTGAGTAGAATGTTCAGTTGGCCATCAGTCCTAAAACAAATGTTCAAAATGATATTGTGACAATGTGCAACCCATAAATAGGTTGAACACCAGGCTGTTTGGAATTTAGATTGGATTGAGTTGGTATGTGTGTTGTCTTGTTATGTGACAGGAAGTGGAGAACTAAATTTAAAAATTGATCCCCACACTCCCTCAGCTGGATGGCCTGGAGACGTCCTTCTATTCCTTCTATGTCTGCACCACTGTCCGCAAGTTCTTCTTCTTCCTGGAATCTTTACGGACTGGTTAGTTAACGATAACTAACCAGAAACACTAGTTAAATGTGCAGACTTATACATGTATAAGAGACACTGAGGTTTTGAATTCCTATCTGTCAGAATCCGATGATTGATCTTCATGCCTACAACTTGTTTACCTGTGCCCACTCTTAAAAACAAACATCTTGCTCCATTTATTTATGTTAATTTCCAGGGGAAATTAAGATTCAAGACATCTTGGCCTGCAGTTTCTTTGGATGTTCTACTTAAGCTGAGAGATGAGGAGCTTTCCAAGGTGAGCCAGGAATCCAACTGGTTCTCTGCACCCTCTGCTTTTCAAGTTTATTGTAAGCAGCAGCTATTTGATTTCAACATTTTGCCTAATAGACATCGGACTAATCTGAAGCCGGTAATACCTGAATGTTAAAATAAAAAAAGGTACTCTACATGTATTTGTTCTGTCTTGGTAAGATGGTCGATCCTCTGTTTCCTCTTGCAGGTCAATACCTGAATTTGGACAAGGACCACAACGGCATGCTCAGTAAGGAGGAGCTGTCTCGCTACGGCACTGGCACTCTGACCAGCGTCTTTCTGGACTGCATGTACCTGGAGTGCCTCACCTACGACGGAGAAATTGTAAAAACCTTATCTGCTTGGGGTCTTCCCTTGGGAGTTTTTTTTGTTAAACTACCGCTGACTTTTTTAAAGGACATTCTACTCAAATTCATGAGTAGAATTCCTTTGAAACTCATCTCAAAATTGAGGACAGTTTAATTTTATGTCTTGATCTCAATGACATCATAGCCAATTCTATATTAACTCCAAAAAGTTTTTTGCTAGCGTAACATTACTGTATTTTAGCTAACAATTATTACATACAGTACATCTACTAATAGGGTTGGCTACACTTCCAGGATTACAAGCTAGCTAGCTAGTTGCCTTGGAGATTTCTGACAATCATGAGAATCTGAGGAAGATGTGTAACTTGTCACTCTTACCTTAAAATTATTATTTATTTTTATACATTTTTTGGAGTGGTGGCAACGATATAGCAGCCGCTGCTAAATGAATATAGGGGAAACACTGGACCTGATTTAATACTAAATCTGGTCTTGACTTTGTGTGTATCTCTCCCAGGGCTATAAGACGTACGTGGACTTTGTTCTGGCTCTGGAGAACAGGAAGAAGCCTGCAGTGCTGCAGTACATCTTCAAGCTGCTGGACATGGGGAACAAGGGCTACCTCAATGTCTTCGCTATCAATTACTTCTTCAGGGTGAGATGGACACATGCCACATTGGGCCAGAGATAATAGAAGTCAATGGAGACGGCAGACAGTGGGACCTTGCTATCCTGCTCACTGTATGAAAAGTGTTGTCGTCTATTATGTAAAACATAAAAAAATCCACCAGGCCATTCAGGAGTTGATGAAAATCCATGGGCAGGAGACGATATTCTTCCAGGATGTCAAGGTAAATAGACTTTGCCCCCTGTTACCATATTCACCATGGATGAAGTAACTGAAGTGTACTACTGGTTACTGTAAAATCAGCTGGAAGTATCCGGAAATAAGTCCAGAAATGTTGGGGAGGGATTAGGTTGTGATTGTCAAGGATTTGTATGGAGTTAACCATAAGCCATGGTGCTCAGTAGGTGTTCAGTGCTTCTGCTTTTGTTTCCCCAAGATCTAATCTGAGTTTGCTGATACAATATTTAATGCTAGCTAGGTTTCCCTCCAATTGGTGACAGATTTTCATGCGAATATACAAAAATGTGCATAAAGAAAATGTTTATTTTCCTACCAGTGGTGTGTTTCCACCAAACAGACTTCAGTACATGAGATAGAGTACACAAATTTTACTTTTTGTGTAAATTTTCATGTACTGAATACAAATCTAAAGTTCAATGTGTTTCCATCGCACTTTCAACTCTACCAAGAGTTTTGTTACAGAAATTGTAGCAAATGTGCCTAGCCAAAAGCTCGCAGACACAGTGTCGGTAGGCTGTGTGTGTCTGCATTTTTAATGCTGCGGGAGGAAGCACATGATCATTCAGACAACTTTGGGATGAGGATATTTTTTTGGTCCTGCAAATTATTTGGAAACTGTCTGCTTTGTAGGCATTATACTACCTATTGTATTAAAAGCACCTCTTTGCGGCATTATTCACACACAGAATTTACCGCTTAAATTTCAGTAGCCTACCTCTCCTCTCCTCTCCTAGTTGGGTGTGTGAGATCAAGAGTGCCTGGTATGTGTGATCTAAATAGAGTACCACAGTATGAGTCATAATACCCATAAAACCTAGCTGTCAAACAGGGAAATGGTTCCAATTGTTTTTCCATCATTCATTTTCCCATAGGGGATTTTAGAAATTCTTGAAATAAGGGCTGTGTTTCATGTCGTGACGTTTTGATAACTGTAAATCTCTCTAGGACAAGGTGACTTTTATCAATATATTCACCTGTATTTACCCCCTCAACAATGAAATGCTAATTAGCTGCTAATGTGGCTATCATAAAGAACTACAAATTGCATGATGATCTGGATGAGACTGCCGAATAGAGGCAAAAGTAAGAATCTCTGGATTAACTATCTAATGCTAGCTTAATGTAGTAATGAATAAATTGTCAAAATGTCTTTGAAATGTACAATTCTGTGAACTGTCTTGTGCAAGTTTAAAATTGACACTACCTATTAGCAAAGGTGCCAGCTTGAGATAACATACTGGAGCTTGCAGGGATTTGTGGTCTTGCATGATGTCCACTTTGATGCTAATTAGCATTTTCAAATCTGAGATTAGAGCCTATTATATTGTATTGAGAGAGTTACACGGTTATCAAAACTTCACACCAGAGTTAGCCTACACAAAACACAGCCCTTAATTTAAGTATTTCTAAAATACCCAATGGGGAAAAATGAATGGTGGAAAAATGATTGGAAACATTTCTCTGTTTGACCGCAAGGTTTTATGGGTATTATGACACCTCCACTGTGGGGCTCTATGAAATAAGTAAATTCACTTAAATATGAATAGGCTATAGTTTACTTCAGTGTCTGTAAATTAATATTGATAATGGAAAGAAGTGGAGGGCGCTCAACTAACTTGAGTCGAGGTGCAATCAAAAAATTTGGTCGCTATTGAAAAGGTCAACACAGTTATTGGCTACCATGGTGAGTGAGCATTGCACCTTTTTTTATTTTCAATAAATATTGATTACCCATTTAATTGTCTTTGCATGCAAATTGTCCTCCTAAAAGGTAGGCTATATCCCATATGCAAAACGACTGTAGCTCAAGAGAAAGATCAAGTATTCACTCTCATCATTCATGCTGCTTCAAGTTCAGTAGATAGGTGCAAGATCAGGTGCGTGTGTGGTTAAAATAGTAGGCTAGCCTATGCATGGGCGGAGAAGCATGGGGCAGTTATCTTTCCAAGGAAATTAACTTCTTAAATATGAATAGGCTATAGTTTACAACATTGCCTAGAAATACACATTGGTCACCCATATTTGTTTGTCTGAAAATCGTCTCACTCTTAAAAAGCAGGCTATCAAACGTAGCTCAAGAGAAAGTGCAAGTGTCTGCTCTCGCTCCAAACTCTGCTCTCTTCAAACTACATCTAGCCTATTGGCTGATATAGCCCATTAATGCCAGATGTCCACCAGATACATATGCATTTTGTTTTGCCGAATATCTAGGCCGCATTTTCCATACTGGGACACGTGCTTCGGTTTTCAAGTAGCTAAAAGCTAGCTACACTGAACAAAAATATAAACGCAACTTTAAACGATTTTACAGAGTTACAGTTCATATAAGGAAGTCTGTTAATTGACTTAAATTCATTAGGCTCTAATCTATAGATTTCACATGACTGGGTAGGGGCACAGCCATGGGTGGGCCTGGGAAGGCATAGACCCACCCACTTGGGCCAATTAGAATGAGATTTTTGCCACAAAAGGGCATTATTACAGACAGAAATACTCACAATTACCACGGTTGGGTTCGGGACCAGTTCTTGCGGTAGTGGGTGGGAGTTGGACAGCAAGCAAGTGGGTGAGGATTGAAGAAATCAGTCTCGTGCAGACCTCTACATCAAGGTCATCACTGTTCACTTTCACCACCCTGTGAAGTTTGTATGAATTTACTCCCATTACTGTGGATGAAAACGTAGCTAGGTTTCCATCCATTTGGCGACAGATTTTCATGCGAATGGCCTATTCTACATCTGCATAAAAACAATATGTGCATTTTCCCACCAGAAGCTATCCAATTGGTGACAGATTTTCATGCAAATATTGTTTTTAAATTAGCATAAAAACAATATGCACATTTTCCCACTGGAGTTTCCATCAAATTGACATGTTGCAGATAAAAGACAGTGTGTGATGACGGTGCACATAAAAATCATTTTGGGGTTAAATCAACTGATGGTTTTGTCAAAAACATGAAATTGCGTTGTATAGCGAATGTGCCCACTCTGGTCTTGGCACGTGGGCTCTAGCCAACAGTTCAGATACAGTGCAGGTAGCCTAATACATGATATTATTATGGACAAAAATATTTGCATTTTTCAAACAGCAGCCAAGCATCGATGATCACCAGAATAAGACCCACAATATTTGGAAAGGAGCATCACATCTCTTCGCCATGCACTTTCACCACCCTGTGAAGTTCATCATTTTTTAAATGCACAGTGATATTGATGCTCATTTCCAATAAATGTCGAGGGTCATGGTGACATGATGATTGATGCTTGACAAATAGAAATATTCTTGCTCTTATCCATAATAGTCTCATGTAGACTAGCATACCAGCAGTTTCTGCGAGCTGTTGGCTAGAGTGCAAGTGTCAAGATGAGAGTAGTCATATTTGCTTGTTTGTGACAACTATCGATAGAGCTGAAAATGCGATACGTAAAACACATTTTACTTTTTTATTCGGTACATGAAAACTTAAGCAAAAAAATGTTTTTGTTTGTTTGCACTACATCACACACACGTTTATCTTCAAGTCAGTTTGGTGAAAACACCACTGGTGGGAAAATGTGCATATTCTCTTTATGCTGATTTTAGAATATTCCCATGAAAATCTGTAGCTAATTAGATGGAAAGATGGCTACTGATGTGTCATGCAATTAAATCTTATGGTTCCCTGACAACTTTTTACAGACCCAACCTGCATTCTCATTTGTACTCGTTGGGATTTGAATGTTTTTAATAATGATTTGAATAATTAATTCAATAATAAGTCATTTTAAAAACAATTTGCAATGTTGTGCCTTCAGGATGATATCTTTGACATGGTGAAGCCAAAGGATCCGTGCAGGATCTAGTGAACAGCAGCCAATGAGACACAGAAACCAGCATCCTCATTGATTTCAATGGCTTCTGGACTTTTGAAAACAGAAAAGTTCTGGTTGCTAATGACAGCGACAACGCTGACCTTGAAAATACACGAATCTTCTGTCAAACTGGGAAGGACTGCAAGACCAACATTAAAAGGATATACAATGCATTCGGAAAGTATTCCTACCCCTTGCTTTTTCCACGTTTTGTTACGTTACAGCCTTATTCTAAAATGTATTAAACAAACATGTTTCATCAATCTACACACAATACCCCATAATTACAAAGCAAAACTTTTTTTTTAAGACATTTTAGAAAATGTATTAAAAATAAAATAAGTATTCAGACCCTTTCCTATTTGACTCGAAATTGAGCTCAGGTGCATCCTGTTTCTATTGATCATCCTTGAGCTGTTTCTATTACTTGATTAGAGTCCACCTGTGGTAAATTCAATTGATTGGACATGATTTGGAAAGACACACACCTGTCTAAGTTCTACAGTGGACCATGTATGTCAGAGCAAAAACCAAGCCATGAGGTCAAAGGAATTGTCCGTAGAGCTCCGAGACAGGATTGTGCCGAGGCACAGATCTGAGGAAGGGTACATTTCTACAGCATTGAAGCTCCCCAAGAACACGTTGCCCTCCAACATTCTTAAGTGGAAGAAGTTTGGAACCACCAACTCTTCCTAGAGCAGGCCGCCCGGCCAAACTGAGCAATTGGGGGAGAAGGGCCTTGGTGAGGGAGGTGATCAAGAACCCAATGGCCACACTGACAGAGCTTCAGAGATCCTCTGTGGAGATGGGAGAACCTTCCAGAAGGGCAACCATCTCTGCAGCACTCAACCAATCTGGCCTTTATGGTAGAGTGGCCAGATGGAAGCCACTCCTCAGCAAAAGGCACATGGCCGCTCACATTGAGTTTGCCAAAAGGCACCAAGATTGAACTCTTTGGCCTGAATGCCAAGCGTCACATCTGGAGGAAACCTGGCACAATCCCTCTGGTGAAGTGGTGGCAGCATCATGCTGTGGGCAAGTTTTTCAGCTGCAGGGAATGGGAGACTAATCAGGATCGAGGGAAAGCTGAACGGAGCAAAGTATATAGCTCCTTAATGAAAACCTGCTCCAGAGCACTCAGGACCTCTGACTGAGGCGAAGGTTCACCTTCCAACAGGACAATGACCCTAAGCACACAGCCGAGTCAATGTAGGAGGGGCTTTGGGACATGTCTCTGAATGTCCTTGAGTGGCCCAGCCAGAGCCCGATCTAACATCTCTGGAGAGACCTGAAAATAGTTGTGCAGCGATGCTCCCCATCCAACCTGTCAGAGCTTGAGAGGATCTGCAGAGAAAAATGGGAGGAACTCCCCAAATAAAGGTGTGTTAAGCTTGTAGCGTCATACCCAAGAAGACTCAAGACTGCAATCGCTGCCAAAGGTGCTTTAACAAAGTACTGAGTAAAGTTGTTTTTGTGTTTTTTTTCCTTTCATTTGATACATTTGTAAACATTTCTAAAGATCTGTTTTTGCTTTGTTATTATGGGGTATTGTGTGTAGATTGAGGAATGCAAAAAAATAAAAAAAATAATCCATTTCAGAATAAGGTAAAGTAAAAAAAAAAAGTGGGAAAGTCAAGGGGCCTGAATACTTCCCAACTGTACTGTATGTTAGTTGATTCTTGAAACACACTCCTGTGGACTTGGCAAGACAGTTAAATGTTTAATGTACAGTTCATATAGAAAAAGAAAATACTATATTTTACTCAAATTATTATAAAAAGTTTTCAAATTAAACCGGTTTCCATTAATAAATTAGAAACTGAAAAACAAATTATGTTGGACTCTTAAGATTTTCTTTCCTTGTGTGTACATAGTACAGTAGAGTGGGAAAATAAATAGTTTAGCATCTGTCTTAATAAAGTGTCTCTTGGCATTTCAAACTCTTTGGGCAATTTTACACACGGTAAAAAGTTGTTATCTTGACAATACTGCGTTCCTAAAGAGAGTAGCCAATTTGAACATGTTTGGCTTTACCTTAGGCATCCCTCTCAAGCCCTGTACACTGAGAAGGGACAATAGCAGAGATAGTGAGCTCCAAAAGTATTGGGACAGTGACACGTTTTGGTTTTGGCTATGTACTCCAGGACTTTTGATGCAGACTGTCAGCTTTAATTTGAAGGTATTTTCATCCATATGACCAGTTTAGAAATGACAGCACTTTTTGTAGATGGTCCCCCCCCCCCCCCATTTTAGGGGCTCAAAAGTATTGTGACAAATTCACCTGTGTATCCAAGTTGTCAAAAGTTTATTTTGTCCCATATTCTTAGCACACAATGATTACATCAAGCGTATGACTCTACAAACTCGTTGGAGTCATTTGGTGTTTTGTGTGTGTTTCAGATTATTTTGTGCCCAATTTGTGTTATATCAGACCAAATACATTGAATTTGTTCCAGTACTTTTAGTTCCCCCATTTTAGGGGACCATGTACAAAAAGTCAGTCATTGTATCATTTAAAATTCAAAGTGCTGGAGTAGAGCCAAAACAACAAATGGTCACTGTCCCAATACCTTTGGAGCTCACTGTATTTCTAAATATATAGCCCTGGACAACAGTAATGTCTAAAGTCTTTGCACAGATGCCAATGAGCAACGTGTGAAGTTATTACATTAAAGGCCTGGGGACATATTCTAACAGTAACATGTTTGTGGGCATTCTGAAATGAAAATAGATTTTCATGGTTGGCCATGAATATAAATAATTTTCCATTCAAATAAATCTGTACTATTCCATAACATTGCACATCTGGAATGGTTTTAGAAAAAGGTAACTTATCTTGCTGAAAATAACTTACTGTATAACAATGTTATTATGTACCTGAAAAAATAAATTTCTTAAACCTGGAAATAGCTAACCAGCATCAGATATCATCCGTGTGCTCATTCATTGTCACTGACACACAGCACAGCAATGTTCATTGCACACAAAAGTTAATGTATATTTACAACGCAGCAACAACAAAAAAAAAATATATATTTTTTTTAAATCTGTGACTTACATAGAACATGATCATTTAGGCAAAGATAAGAAAACTACACTTATAGATTTTTTTTTTTGAGGATACATCAAATCAATATGATAAAAATAAGAATTCTATGCTATAGCAACAAAAAAAGGCTGAGGAGGCTACATCGTGAAATGAGAAATGGAAACACCTATTTAATTGAACTGTTAGGTGGGGATGGGGGCAGGACATCGATTGGCATCAGGTGTGGGATCTTGATCCAGCTCGAAGCTGACGTTGACAAAGGAGGCTTTGCCCTCCGGCTGCTCCATGGCTGGCTGCTGGATCTCCTGGTTGTGCTCTTCTTCAAAATGACGTTCTGCCTCCTCAGACAGCCGGTTCTCCTCCTCCTCCTCATCCTCCTGTCAGTCACATCATGAATGAGAAGCAAGAATATTACAAACTACATCATGGAGTAGTAACAAAGTAGTAGTAATGAAGCATTCCAAGGTCTGTAAATAAATGCTTTCCACAAAGACAAGGCAACAACGTACCTCCTTTTTCATTCTGTAGTACTCGTCAATAGCATACTGGTACTTGGGTGAGGTAATTCCGAACAATGAGGCCATTCTCTCCCCAAGATAGTCACAAACTGAAAGTAAAAACCACAAGGCAAAGTATTACTAACACACAGAATATTCAATACATGAATATCTTTAGAGTGTAGTATACAAAATCCCACATTTACCTGAAATAGTAGAGGTTGCCACTCTCCACATGTAAAACCAAAAGTATGGACCCCAATTCAACTTGGACTGTATCAAAAACATGACACAATAAGAAAACAAAGTTAACAAAATGTGGGAATTATGAATTATATTCAAGTGCATGTCATGGAGTAAAGTCCAGAGAAACCAACCGGGTCAGCTGAGGTCTTAACAGCGATAGAAACTTGCACTTCCTCATCTTCATCTGTGCTGTATTCCTCCATGGTCTCGCCACTGGCAAAGTAAATCGTTCTACGGGGCACCTTCTGCTTTTTCATCCGCATGTCTCCCAGCTCCACACTCTCAAACTCCTTCACCATATTTGAGCTCTGTCAATCATCATAACAACAGTTCATTCTCCAGACGTGTTTGGTTACATACAGCTGGTAGAAACAGAATTTTACTATCATAATTTAACTATTAGAAAGAATAGCAGCTACATTATGGTTGTTGACATTTGTCACACATTTGAATGAAAACATTCCAACGCAGCATGTTATTCAAGCAGTTTATGTGAGTGTTTAATTCGTACCGCAGCTAATGACAGAGTGCTAGTGGTTGTTACTATGGTAGCTAGCTACGCATGTCGTATAAATGTACAATTGTGAACGAATTCCTGTTCGAGACAGCTTTCTACTAGCTGGATAGCTACTAGCCAGCTGCTGAGGCTAACGTTACAGTACAATGAAGTAGCTAGCTAGCTAAAAACACACACACACAATCGTTTTTTTGTTGGCTAAACTCACGAGAACAGGTATAACATTTGAATAATCACACCTTTTCAGTGTCCATAGCTTGCCCCAAAGAGATGATGACATTAAAGAGATACAGCGAAGCCGTTCTTATGCCGCGTTCAAATCAACTCGGTAGTGTCCTACTTCCAACATCAGTTTGTTCAAGACAACTGAACTTGGAAAAAAACGAACTCCGACTGGAAAACATATTTTGAACGGTAATCCAACTCTAAATTCACATGTGGACTCGGGCCTCTTCCTAGAGCTCCCACTTTCCGACCTGAAGATCACAGATGTCATGATATATCCTCGTATTTTTTTCGAGGTCCCAGTTATTTTGAACGCACCATTATTAGCTCAGAGATCACACTTCACTGCTCTCTCCTCTGCGGGGCTATCAGGAGTTGCCACAAAATCAGAAGGCTCGCCTATTCGACCAATCAGATTAGGGAATGTGATGACGCATTTGCGGGCTCAGACAGATCACTGTAATTCCAGGGTTTTTAAACTTTGTTAGCCTGGGACCCAAATGAGAAATTCTGTATTTTCCTGTGACCCAAGCTTAGTTATGTATAGCTGCATTTTTTTCCTATTTGCCTAAAAAATGCAATATAGACAAAAACAAATAACTATGAAATACCCATAAATATATTTTCATGTTTATTTTCCCCCATTAAGAACACTTATGTACCCATCTAGGTTGAAACTGTTGCTGTTAAAATACAATAAATAATTGCATTCTGAACTGGAATCAACAGATTGATCACATCCCACAGATGTATAACAGAACACACACACACAGGCTTTTTGATCGTGCATCCCTAAGTAACAGCACAGATGGAAAAATTGTGGCCTACTGTACATCTTACTGTATAAATTATTGTTGATAGAAAGTCTAGGTTGGAACTGTTGCTGTTAAAATACATATTTTTTATTCTGAACTGGAATAAATTGATTGATCACATCACAGATGTAGACCAGAAAACACACAATCCTAATGAGAGGTGTGTGGCTGGTTGAAGTTTTCAACAAGCAGGTCTATTCTGGGCTCAGTTTTTGATAGTGCAATACTGAGGTCATGCTCAGCATTGACACTGTTTCTGTACTTGAGAACCCTGACTTGCATAGGTATGTGGTGCCAAACTGGATCAGAACATCTACTGCTTTCTCAGTCAGGCAGGAGACTGCTTCCTGCTACAGATGAGCATCCCAGAAATGTGTGAGTATTTGCCTCAAAAAGCATATTGCTTCAATCAGTTTATTCCAGTTCAGAATACAAATTATTACTTGTATTTTAACAGCAACAGTTATAATCTAGACTTGTTTCCAACATTTATTTCTACAGTAAAATGTACAGTATGCCTGATTTAAAAAAAATCTTCAGCTGTACCGTTTCTTTGGGTTGCACTATCAGTCGCCAGTTAGCTTGCTTTGGCTAACGTTAGCTATTAGCTGTGTAAAGTTACAAGGCCAGGGGATTGTTTGAAAGAGAAACTCACATCTTCTACTATGAGATAGTACTCCCTTATTTCTGCATATCATCACCTGTTATAAAATGACAACAATGCCTTGCTAGTTGACTTACTTTCCACTTTCGAAGCACTGTTTCCTGAAGCATTCTGCCCTGTTCTGAAAGAACTCACTGGGTTTACAGTCGTGTCGTTTTATTAACTTGTTCGTTATGAGAGACTAATTTCTAAGCACTTCCCCACACAAAACACATTGTGGGCGCTCCTCGTTATTTCTCAAAGTTTGTATGAAAGAGACAAAAAGTAATCACTGTATTTGCGTTTTATGACGATTGAGCTCAGTCAGAACTTGTGGCTAGCATGAGTCCATTTCGTGATGGCGAGTGGGAATAACAAGTCAGTGGCTTGAACGACAGCGCTGCAGCGTGTGGGTCGCAGTGATCTTCAACAACACAGCAGAAAAATATCCGGTAAACCGCGAAGCACACGGGCATTTTTTTTTTTTTATATATATATATTTTTTTATTAACAACAAATCAATACATAAAGCACATGAGGGAACACAAGCATACATAGATTACAAATAATAGACAATCGAGCTAGGGGGTACAATATCACATTAAAATTACACAAGGACCTTAAGGGACATGCATATACTTACAATTCTAACAGCTTTTTTGTTAGTAGAGCATTTAACCGTCTTAAAATACAGTTCAATTTCTCATTGTAGGGTACGAAAATGTGGTTTTCTGTTTGTAAATTTACATTTGTGTATATGAAATTTGGCCAAAAGAATAATGAAATTAATTACATAAAAATGATTCCGCTTATTTCTATTGTATGTAAAGAATCCAAACAGTACATCTCTCCACAATAGTGTAAAATCTTCATAAATGTGTTCAATTATAAACCTACTGATGTCTTGCCACAGTTTTCTTACATGCATACAATGCCAAAAAAGATGCACAACTGTTTCTGGGTGGTCATTACAAAAGGAGCAATTTGAGTTGATGTTTTCCTTAAACTTCTTCATATAGTGGTTGGCAGGATAATATTTATGAATAATTTTAAAGGAAATTTCCTTAATTTTGTTAACAAGTAGGTATGTTTGTGGCAACATCCAAACTTTTTTCCAACAGATATTATCAATAAATCCATTCCAATAAGGCATGACATAAGGTATAGATACAACATCCTGCTGAAACAAGGATCGTATCGCTCTGTTGTTGAATGGACCAAAAGAGAAACAAATCTTTCCTACTGATGAGTCAACAGGGTCAATAGAAGGTAGGCTCTGAGGGTCAGGTCTTGACATGTTCCTGAATAACATAGCAACACCTGAGGGAATGGCATCTAAAACAATAGCAAAATCTTTAGGTGTTACAGGGACCTTGTAAAGTGATAAGAATTCTTTATAACTGAGTAAAAAACCCTCTGCATTTACCAGTTGGCTCACCAATAGGATATTATTTCTGAACCAATATTCTAAAAACAGAGAGGTATTTTTATTCAATATATCCCGATTATTCCATATATAATATCTGTGTGGAGAAAAATTGTGTTTATAAATTAAGGACCATGACAAGAAAACCTGCCGATGAAAAGCAGAAAGTTTCACTGGAACTTTGTCAATATTATAATTGCAAAACAACATGAAGTTAAGGCCACCAAAAGTAGAGAAGACATGATGAGGAATAAAATTCCAGATAGAAGTGGGTCTTCTTAGGAATTGTTTTATCCAAATGATCTTGAAAGTATTATTTAAAGTAGTAAAATCCAGAAAATTCAGTCCACCATTCTCATAAGTGTTCATTACAACAGTTTTCCTAATGTAATGGGTACGGTTTCTCCAAAGAAAGTTGAAAAGCATCTGGTCTATCTCCTTGCTTATTTTACGGTCAAGATATAAAGATAGAGCACCATATGTTAGTCTAGAGATACCTTCAGCCTTGGTTATCAGGACTCTACCTTTTAAAGATAAGTCCCTCTGTAGCCATTGATTTAGTTTCTTCTGGGTTTTTTTAATAAGAGGGTTAAAATTTAGTAAGCCTCTAGACTTCTGATCCTTTGTAATGGTTATGCCTAAATATGTAAGTTCTTCTTTTACTGGAATACCATAATATGAAGGTGTCACACAATCTTTGACAGCCATGAGTTCACATTTCTTAATGTTAAGATATAGACCAGACGCTTTGGAAAAGGATTGTATCACATTGATCGATATGGGAATTTGGTTAGCGTCTTTCAGAAAAAGTGTAGTATCGTCAGCCAGCTGGCTTATAATAATTTCTTTACCAGCTATGGAAATACCTTGTACAGGACTATTATTTAAAGAATTTGCAAGAAGTTGGGTGATTAATAAAAACAGGTATGGAGAGATAGGACAACCTTGCCTAATTCCTCTCTTTAACTCAAATCTAGGTGAGGTGCCATATTTCAATTTGATAGAGCTGTTACCATTTGCATAGAGAGTCTTAATAGCCTTACAGAAAAAATCCCCAAAGCCAAGTCTCTCAAGGGAGTGGAAGAGAAACTGATGCTCTACTGTGTCAAATGCTTTATAAAAATCTAAAAATAATATGAAGCTATCCTCAGTTATTAGGTCTGAGTAGTCAAGTACGTCTAATACTAGTCTGACATTGTTAGAAATATGTCTGTTCCTCATGAAGCCAGACTGTGTTTCATCAATAATTGCATCCAGAACTTCTTTAATTCTTTTTGCAAGTAGTGAGGCTAATATCTTATAGTCATTATTAAGAAGACAAATTGGACGCCAGTTATCGATGAGCAGCACTTCTTTTTTAGGTTTAGGTATCAGTGTTATTAACCCCTGACTCATTGTAGGAGGGAGAACATTGTTTTTAATACTCTCTAAAAAGACTTCAAATAGGAAGGGAGCTACTTGTTCAGAAAATAATTTGTAAAATTCTGATGTAATTCCATCAACACCTGGTGATTTATTGTTCTTTAGATGTTTGATAGACTATATAATCTCTTCAACTTTGATGGGTTCATCACACTGTTTAGATTCTATATCACTGATAGAGTGAACATTATTCAGTGAGTTAAAAAACATATCTGTGGATTCCTGACAGTACGTAGAGCTATACAATTTTCTGTAAAAATTGCTGCAGTATTTAGCGATTAATTTTTGGTCATCTGTAATAACACCATCAATGTTTAACTTATGGATAGTGTTATTTTTAGAGTGAAATTTCTCAAGTCTAAAGAAATAGGATGAATTCTGTTCTCCCTCCTCAATCAATTTTTTCCTAGATCTAATAAAGGCTCCTTCTGCTTTTAATTTATATATATTATCCAGTTTATTTTGTAACTCAATTAGTTCCATCTTCTCCTCCCCCAAGAGGTCAGCTGGGACCTCTGAGAAAGGGAAGTTATCTTAATGATCACCTTTTCCTCCTCAGCTCTTCTGGTCTTAGCAAGATTACTACCATATTTTCTAAGATATTTGGACACCTCAAATTTAAAGAGCTCCCAGTTCTTGCAATAAGATTTTTCTTCACAAGCCCTTTTCCAAAAGTGTGAGAGCAGATCTTTAACCTCAAATGTAACGATATCATTATTTAATAATGAGCCATTTAGCTTCCAGTAGGATGTTCTACCAAGGTTCGTATCAGGGGTAAATATTTTGATATCAATGTAAATAGCCTTATGGTCTGTGAGGGGAGTAGTACAAATATTTGTAGTAACACACTCACTATCAATACATTTGGATATAAGCCAAAAATCTATTCTGGATTGTCTGGAGCCTGTTTTGTTACTCCAAGTGAAAGATCTTTTGGCCGGAAACCTCTCTCTCCATATATCAGTAAGATCAAACTTTACCATAAAAAGTATTAAACCCAAATTCTGATTGGTTGGCCTACCTGGGGGCCATCTATCAGTTGAATTATCTATTGTAATGTTAAAGTCCCCTCCTATCAATAATAACGAATTGGGAAATTTAGATAACCAATGAAGTATATGTTTCTCTATAGATTCAAGCAACTCATCATTCTCATGTTTGGTGTTGCATCTCCCTCTACCTCTCGCGCAGCTGCCAAACTGAGCAGACACCGCTGCTAAGCGCCTGAATAATTACAGTATGTAAATAAGGTATTTAGGTTTTTGCTTTGTCATTATGCGGTATTGTGTGTAGATAGATGATAATGTTTTTTATGTTTAGAATAAGCCTGTAACGTAAAAGGTGACATCATTCCAAAAAAATAGAACCGACAAATGTTCTTCCATCCACCATGCGGGTCAAGTGACGGGCACTAACTACACCTGGGATTCTTGTCGCAAAGGATTCCTTTCGCAAGGTTTTCCTCAATTTCCATTGACAACCCAGAGATAACTCCCTCAAAACAGGTGCCCTACCCCTACTCCAGTGTTTGAAGCATGATACTTCGGGTGACTCGATTCTTGTGAGACCCACTGCCCTGTTCCTAAGATAAATCAGGGACAAGCCCACGCCTGGTCACTCTGATTTGATTGAACTTTTCCTAACAGGCTACGATTTACCGTCTTCGAGACGCCAAACTGATTTCCCAGATAATCACCCTTTTCAAAAAATCGCATCCCGACAAGAAACGAATCCTTGTCTGATATACTATCATCCCCTTCAATTATCGACACTTATTTTTCATTCCATGCTTCACCATTACTTTTGTCCATTCTTCTTCGGTATTGGGTTAGCGGATCGCAACCAACTTTAACGGGAATACACTGCCACCTACTGTACTGGAGTGTGAGGCCAGTCACGGCCTACCTACATTAACTTCCGGTAATACAAAATTGGGGAAAAAGGAACATTACCCTGCCAAATATTAACCCTCACTAAAAAACTCACCACCCCTTTCCAATATTTAATCCTACTCTAGGCCAATGGTCTGGGAGGACAGAACACTACCACTCAACACCCCCTGCAAATCTTCTGCAGTACAACCTCACAATCCTAAGTACTTCTCTGCAGCTGCCATCACCACCTTTATTTTCTGTGACTTATGTTCCATTTCTACAGTACAGTTGACAACCATGGCTATGAATGCTAAGAAACCCACCTTACTGAAGCACATGTTATTCCCATCCATCCCTCTCTATTGGTCTCTGCCTACTCCAAGAAGCTAGCCTGAAACTAGCCAGAAGCTAATCCAGAAGCTAGTTCAGAAGCTAGTTAGCTCCTTTACTGGCAAATCGTTAGTATTCAGCTAACCACGGTTTGTGGTCATCAGCTATCCTTTAGCTCGAAAATCTATCGCCAGTTCTGTACGGCGCAGCGCGGCTCGGAACGGAACATACCGGACCAATTTTTCTCTCCATGTCCCTGGATTTCGACTGCTCTCTGGACATTCATACCCGGATCTGCTATCCGTGTGACTATCGGCCTTCGTCGATTCCGGAGCAAACATCAATTATTCCGGAGCTAGCAAGCTCCGTCAATCACTCCTGAGTTCCATCAATCACACCTGGGCTGCAGTCACCTATCCGGACCCGTTTTACTGCCTTCGCGGAGCCCCACCGGGCCTTCACAACTGGACTGCCGACGTTATCTACCCGAAGGAGTTATTCGGCTGGCTCCTCCGTCGCGACGTTACCTGAATGCCCATCTGCGGCCTGCTAACCGTTAGCTGTCTTACCGGCTGCTATCTGAATAGACAATCGGACATTTTTTTATTTTTTATTTATTTTTTATTATTATTATTATGTTTTCTTCTTGGGCCTCTATAACTATATCTATTGTTTTTATTTTTGTTGTTGTTGTGTGATTTGGATTAATCCCCTCTACCACACGGAACCCCACTAATCTACTGACGGAACGCAAGAGGTGGCTAACAACAGACCTCCATCCTATGCTAGCTTGCTACCGATGCCCTGGCTAGCTGTCTAAATCACCAACCAACCTCTCCACTCACCGGACCCTTTTGATCACTCGACTAAGCATGCCTCTCCATAATGTCAATATGTCTTGTCCATTTCTGTTCTGGTTAGTGTTTATTGGCTTATTTCACTGTAGAGCCTCTAGTCCTGCTCACTATACCTTATCCAACCTATTAGTTCCACCACCCACACATGCAATGACATCTCCTGGTTTCAACGATGTTTCTAGAGAAAATATCTCTCTCTTCATCACTCAATACCTAGGTTTACCTCCACTGTATTCACATCCTACCATACATTTGTCTGTACATTATACCTTGATGCTATTTTATCGCCCCCAGAAACCTCCTTTTACTCTATGTTCCAGACGTTCTAGACGACCAATTCTCATAGCTTTTAGCCGTACCCTTATTCTACTCCTCCTATGTTCCTCTGGCGATGTAGAGGTGAATCCAGGCCCTGCAGAGCCTAGCTCCACTCCTATTCCCCAGGCGCTCTCTTTTGACGACTTCTGTAACCGTAATAGCCTTGGTTTCATGCATGTTAACATTAGAAGCCTCCTCCCTAAGTTTGTTCTATTCACTGCTTTAGCACACTCTGCCAACCCGGATGTTCTAGCTGTGTCTGAATCCTGGCTTAGGAAGACCACCAAAAACTCAGACATTTTAATTCCAAACTACAACATTTTCAGACAAGATAGAACTGCCAAAGGGGGCGGTGTTGCAATCTACTGCAAAGATAGCCTGCAGAGTTCTGTCCTACTATCCAGGTCTGTACCCAAACAATTTGAACTTCTACTTTTAAAAATACACCTCTCTAAAAACAAGTCTCTCACCGTTGCCGCCTGCTATAGACCACCCTCTGCCCCCAGCTGTGCTCTGGACACCATATGTGAACTGATTGCCCCCCATCTATCTTCAGAGTTCGTGCTGCTAGGCGACCTAAACTGGAACATGCTTAACACCCCAGCCATCCTACAATCTAAACTTGATGCCCTCAATCTCACACAAATAATCAATGAACCTACCAGGTACCTCCCCAAAACCTTAAACACGGGCACCCTCATAGATATCATCCTAACCAACTTCCCCTCTAAATACACCTCTGCTGTCTTCAACCAAGATCTCAGCGATCACTGCCTCATTGCCTGCATCCGTAATGGGTCAGCGGTCAAACGACCTCCACTCATCACTGTAAAACGCTCCCTGAAACACTTCTGCGAGCAGGCCTTTCTAATCGACCTGGCCGGGGTATCCTGGAAGGATATTGATCTCATCCCGTCAGTAGAGGATGCCTGGATATTTTTTTTAAATGCCTTCCTAACCATCTTAAATAAACATGCCCCATTCAAGAAATTTAGAACCAGGAACAGATATAGCCCTTGGTTCTCCCCAGACCTGACTGCCCTTAACCAACACAAAAACATCCTATGGCGTTCTGCATTAGCATCGAACAGCCCCCGTGATATGCAGCTGTTCAGGGAAGCTAGAAATCATTATACACAGGCAGTTAGAAAAGCTAAGGCTAGCTTTTTCAAGCAGAAATTTGCTTCCTGCAACACTAACTCAAAAAAGTTCTGGGACACTGTAAAGTCCATGGAGAATAAGAACACCTCCTCCCAGCTGCCCACTGCACTGAAGATAGGAAACACTGTCACCACTGATAAATCCACCATAATTGAGAATTTCAATAAGCATTTTTCTACGGCTGGCCATGCTTTCCACCTGGCTACTCCTACCCCGGACAACAGCACTGCACCCCCAACAGCAACTCGCCCAAGCCTTCCCCATTTCTCCTTCTCCCAAATCCATTCAGCTGATGTTCTGAAAGAGCTGCAAAATCTGGACCCCTACAAATCAGCCGGGCTAGACAATCTGGACCCTTTCTTTCTAAAATGATCTGCCGAAATTGTTGCCACCCCTATTACTAGCCTGTTCAACCTCTCTTTCGTGTCGTCTGAGATTCCCAAAGATTGGAAAGCAGCTGCGGTCATCCCCCTCTTCAAAGGGGGGGACACTCTTGACCCAAACTGCTACAGACCTATATCTATCCTACCGTGCCTTTCTAAGGTCTTCGAAAGCCAAGTCAACAAACAGATTACCGACCATTTCGAATCTCACCATACCTTCTCTGCTATGCAATCTGGTTTCAGAGCTGGTCATGGGTGCACCTCAGCCACGCTCAAGGTCCTAAACGATATCTTAACCGCCATCGATAAGAAACATTACTGTGCAGCCGTATTCATTGATCTGGCCAAGGCTTTCGACTCTGTCAATCACCATATCCTCATCGGCAGACTCGACAGCCTTGGTTTCTCAAATGATTGCCTCGCCTGGTTCACCAACTACTTCTCTGATAGAGTTCAGTGTGTCAAATCGGAGGGTCTGCTGTCCGGACCTCTGGCAGTCTCTATGGGGGTGCCACAGGGTTCAATTCTTGGACCGACTCTCTTCTCTGTATACATCAATGAGGTCGCTCTTGCTGCTGGTGAGTCCCTGATCCACCTCTACGCAGACGACACCATTCTGTATACTTCCGGCCCTTCTTTGGACACTGTGTTAACAACCCTCCAGGCAAGCTTCAATGCCATACAACTCTCCTTCCGTGGCCTCCAATTGCTCTTAAATACAAGTAAAACTAAATGCATGCTCTTCAACCGATCGCTACCTGCACCTACCCGCCTGTCCAACATCACTACTCTGGACGGCTCTGACTTAGAATACGTGGACAACTACAAATACTTAGGTGTCTGGTTAGACTGTAAACTCTCCTTCCAGACCCATATCAAACATCTCCAATCCAAAGTTAAATCTAGAATTGGCTTCCTATTTCGCAACAAAGCATCCTTCACTCATGCTGCCAAACATACCCTTGTAAAACTGACCATCCTACCAATCCTCGACTTTGGCGATGTCATTTACAAAATAGCCTCCAATACCCTACTCAACAAATTGGATGCAGTCTATCACAGTGCAATCCGTTTTATCACCAAAGCCCCATATACTACCCACCATTGCGACCTGTACGCTCTCGTTGGCTGGCCCTCGCTTCATACTCGTCGCCAAACCCACTGGCTCCATGTCATCTACAAGACCCTGCTAGGTAAAGTCCCCCCTTATCTCAGCTCGCTGGTCACCATAGCATCTCCCACCTGTAGCACACGCTCCAGCAGGTATATCTCTCTAGTCACCCCCAAAACCAATTATTTCTTTGGCCGCCTCTCCTTCCAGTTCTCTGCTGCCAATGACTGGAACAAACTACAAAAATCTCTGAAACTGGAAACACTTATCTCCCTCACTAGCTTTAAGCACCAACTGTCAGAGCAGCTCACAGATTACTGCACCTGTACATAGCCCACCTATAATTTAGCCCAAACAACTACCTCTTTCCCAACTGTATTTAATTTTTATTTATTTATTTATTTTGCTCCTTTGCACCCCATTATTTTTTATTTCTACTTTGCACATTCTTCCATTGCAAAACTACCATTCCAGTATTTTACTTGCTATATTGTATTTACTTTGCCATCATGGCCTTTTTTGCCTTTACCTCCCTTCTCACCTCATTTGCTCACATTGTATATAGACTTGTTTATACTGCATTATTGACTGTATGTTTGTTTTTACTCCATGTGTAACTCTGTGTCGTTTTATCTGTCGAACTGCTTTGCTTTATCTTGGCCAGGTCGCAATTGTAAATGAGAACTTGTTCTCAACTTGCCTACCTGGTTAAATAAAGGTAAAATAAAATTAAATAAATAAATAAACTCACAGGAATCCCCTCAGGATCTCACCCTGCACCCATCTTTCTCTACAACTTTCTTCACTGCTTCAGCATATGACACTTTCTGTACTACTCTGACGCCTGGAAACCTCAACCTGCCTTTCTCTCACCGGACACCTCCGATCTCCAGCGCCATGGGCACCCCCACAGTTTACACACACAACTTTCTCCACCGATACTACACATTCCTTAATCTCCCTCCTACACACTGCTGCGACCATAAGCTTGGCACCTATAACACTGTAGTATTTTCGGGAACAAAAACTCTCACGGGATAACTAACACATCCTAACTTGATCTTGTGCAGAGACTCTGCATCTGCAGAACAGCCAATGTCTTCTCCATTTCACCACGCTCTCTACCAGGTCTGCATCGCACCAAACGGCGGGCCTCACAGACACCAGGAATCTTCCATTTCAGTTGATCTTCCGCAATACTTAATGCTACCCCCATTATCACGGCTTTCAACAGCGCCCTGCTCCAAAGAGCAAAGCAAGACAGTTCTTGTCCCTAATCGCATGGTCCGGAGCGCCCTCTCCCTCTGGATGGAAGAAACACAATAAATCACTGTTGAGTTACTTTCACCAACTCAACAGTCCCAAACCTCTTTTTCCATCCAACCTGAAACCACATATGGATCAGCCAGAATACAAGTATCCATTCGCTCCACAAATCTCACTCCCACTGGGCCAGAATCATCCTTGTCATCATTGGGACGAGGCTCCAACTCGGCGGTCTTCACCGCAGGTACTTCATCCTCACTCTAGTCACATTCAATTCCATCTGTAGCTCTTCCAAAAGTTCTGCATGATCCTCTTTTCCATATTCACTCAAAACATGTTCCACTTTTCTCCTCTTTTCCTTGTCCACCATTTTCTCCCTCATCAGATCTTGCAGGCTTGTCCAATCCCCCACTCCATATTTACTCATATGTTCCACTTTCCTCGTTTTTTTTGTCCGGTCCTCTATCTCACAGGCAATCCAGCCCAAAAATGCAATTTTTCTCTCTCCTTCTCTACATGATGCACTTCTCATTTCAAACTCGGCATTCAATAACACCACGATTCCTGCCTCGACTTGATTGGTTATTTTTTCCATTCCATCAGTTTACAGATAAGAAATTGTTGGATGCTACCAAATATGTGTATATGGCATTCAATCAAATACCCCTGAATGTGATGAAGGTATCTGCTATTGGATATTGTTCTTGAAAAGTAATTCCTTTTACATTTCTACAGCATTGGCTGTGCTAGTTAGGTCAATAATATGGTATCCTACACTATAACGGTAAAGAGAGTGTGCAAAGAGAAAACGAGGTGGTCTTGTCGTTGGCAGAGAATTCAATAAAATGTCCCCTTATGTTGGGGACTCAACTGCAGTAAAAGTTCCCCCCCTTGCGCACGTGAGAGGTATGGCAAAAATAAGTAATTGGGCCAAACCACTACTGCAAATGGTTTGATAAAATAACTATATTTGCAGATGACAATTAAATGAACAACATATTCTACAGAAAATGAAAGTATATCAAACATATGAATATATAAGTTAAACATAAATTATGATCAAACATAAGAATATGTAACTTAAACATAAATGATGTCGGCCTGTTTTCAAAAAGTGGAACGTTGCGGAGGATTGTTTCCATCCCCACGTAGTCATACGTGGTATGATCCAATAGTATTGAACGCAAATCTGCTGCATGTTTAGTTTTACGGAGAGCGAGTACCGGAACTGGACTGTTGTCGCACAATCTTACAACGGTTATATGTACACTTTCTGTCCGCGATTAATACAGTAGTTTAGTGGTCTGCGCCATGGCTTTGTACGGGTGTGTCGGAGCCATGGCTTTACCTAGCGAGCTTATCGTCCATATATTTTCATTCTTGTCCGACCGTGACAAGCTTCGGGCCTCGTCCGTGTGCTCTCGCTGGAGGGAGTGTCTGTTTTACCCATCGCTATGGACGGAGCTGAAGTTGCGTGTCGGAGGTGGTGCAAACTGGGGAGGTTCTGGCTCCGAACAGACCCCAAGATTAGAATTTCTCATGAGGAAGTTTGGCGCCTTCGTGCGCGAGCTACATCTCGAGGTTGCCCCTGTGGACGGATATCTAAGCCCACTGAGCGGAGTTGAGGGCAGGATAGAACCTGTAGAACGCGACCCTCAATTGCTTGATCGCGGGAAAGACGCAAGGATCACCTATTTGGAACAGGTGTTGTGTGTGCTCAGATGTATTCGAAACAACAGGTAGTTGGATAGTTACTACAATTATTCAATACATGTTTAAAGTAAATGGGGTCAGCAACTCCATACGTGTCAATTTGAGTGTTTGTTGGGTCGTAGTCAGCTAACGTTAAGTAGCTAGCCTAGCTATAAACAAACTATCATTACGTAATCGGGTCATGTCGTTACTCTACCGATTTCTGCTTAACGTTATACTGCTTGTGTGGTTTTCAGTTTTAGCTACAATCTAACTACTTGGAGAAGGCATGTCAGTTAGAAATCTGTTTTTATGCTTGTTGCGCAAGAATGTTGCAAGGAGTTTTTTAAAATGACATTTGAACAACATTGCAGCAGTGGTGGTCATGCCCAGGGAAACTAGCTAGGCTCAACCATTGAGGTCAACAATGACATTGGCAGCATGCTGTCATTCAGGTTTGGATGGGTTTCTTTCTAAATGTAATCCGTAACTAGTTACCTGTCCAAAATAGTAATCAGTAACGTAACTTTTGGCTTGCCCAAACTCGGTAACGTAAACTGATTACATAAAGTTACTTTTAGATGACTTCCCCTTAAGAGGCATAAGAAGAATGCAAAAATGTATGTTACCAATTGAACGATATCTATTGCAGGATAAATCAATGTTAACTTTAACTTAGCTGGCCTTATATGGATGCTACATTTTACTTTATGGGTTGGTTATTTAGGCTTCTTCTAACCCATTGTTTTCTACTACATATAATAATACGATTAAATTATATCTTTACATTAATAACCGAAGTCTATCAGAATTCCAGTCATTCCAATAAATGCTATACTACGTGATCTTAAAGAATAGGACTTGGAGGTATAGATTAGCCAAATTGTTTTACTTGAGCATAACCCCAAAACTAAGGATTTATTAGCCATCCCTATTGTTGTTTATGATTTTGTTGTCATGAAATGTAACCACTCTCAGATTAATAGACAAAGCTATTGATACAAGGACTGACCATCCATGATATCAAACTTGTTTTTTCCAGTGTTTGTTTACATTTCCAATGTTTACAAACAATGGTGAAAAACAAGCTTATATTTTGGGTTCTCATGGAGTGTGACAGATGAACTAAGCTCATGATGCATTTAAATTATATTCTTCAATAATCAATGGATATACACTACTGGTAAAAAGTTTTAACACCTACTCATTCAAGGTTTTTTATTTTTACTATGTTCTATATTGTAGAATAATAGTGAAGACCTCAAATCAAATCAAATTTATTTGTCACATACACATGGTTAGCAGATGTTAATGCGAGTGTAGCGAAATGCTTGTGCTTCTAGTTCCGACAATGCAGTAATAACGAACAAGTAATCTAACTAACAATTCCAAAAAAAACTACTGTCTTATACACAGTGTAAGGGGATAAAGAATATGTACATAAGGATATATGAATGAGTGATGGTACAGAGCAGCATAGGCAAGATACAGTAGATGATATCGAGTACAGTATATACATATGAGATGAGTATGTAAACCAAGTGGCATAGTTAAAGTGGCTAGTGATACATGTATTACATAAGGATGCAGTCGATGATATAGAGTACAGTATCTACGTATGCATATGAGATGAATAATGTAGGGTAAGTAACATTATATAAGGTAGCATTGTTTAAAGTGGCTAGTGATATATTTACATCATTTCCCATCAATTCCCATGATTAAAGTGGCTGGAGTAGAGTCAGTGGCATTGACAGTGTGTTGGCAGTAGCCACTCAATGTTAGTGGTGGCTGTTTAACAGTCTGATGGCCTTGAGATAGAAGCTGTTTTTCAGTCTCTCGGTCCCAGCTTTGATGCACCTGTACTGACCTCGCCTTCTGGATGACAGCGGGGTGAACAGGCAGTGGCTCGGGTGGTTGATGTCCTTGATGATCTTTATGGCCTTCCTGTAGCATCGGGTGGTGTAGGTGTCCTGGAGGGCAGGTAGTTTGCCCCCGGTGATGCGTTGTGCAGACCTCACTACCCTCTGGAGAGCCTTACGGTTGAGGGCGGTGCAGTTGCCATACCAGGCGGTGATACAGCCCGCCAGGATGCTCTCGATTGTGCATCTGTAGAAGTTTGTGAGTGCTTTTGGTGACAAGCCAAATTTCTTCAGCCTCCTGAGGTTGAAGAGGCGCTGCTGCGCCTTCTTCACGATGCTGTCTGTGTGGGTGGACCAATTCAGTTTGTCTGTGATGTGTATGCCGAGGAACTTAAAACTTGCTACCCTCTCCACTACTGTTCCATCGATGTGGATGGGGGGGTGTTCCCTCTGCTGTTTCCTGAAGTCCACAATCATCTCCTTAGTTTTGTTGACGTTGAGTGTGAGGTTATTTTCCTGACACCACACTCCGAGGGCCCTCACCTCCTCCCTGTAGGCCGTCTCGTCGTTGTTGGTAATCAAGCCTACCACTGTTGTGTCGTCCGCAAACTTGATGATTGAGTTGGAGGCGTGCGTGGCCACGCAGTCGTGGGTGAACAGGGAGTACAGGAGAGGGCTCCTCTCCTACAGGAGAGGGCTCAGACCTCTAAACTATGAAATAACACATGGAATCATGTAGTAACCAAAAGTGTTAAACAAATCAAAATATATTTGAGATTCTTCAAAGCAGCCACCCTTAGCCTTGATGACAGCTTTGCATACTCTTGGCATTCTCTCAACCAGCTTCACCTGGAATGCTTTTACAACAGTCTTGAAGGAGTTCCCACATGTGCTGAGAACTTGTTGGCTGATTTTCCTTCACTCTGCGGTCCGACTCATCCCAAACCATCTCAATTTGGTTGAGGTTGGGGGATTGTGGAAGCCAGGTCATCTGATTAAGAAGGAAATAAATTCCACAAATGAACTTTTAAGGCACACCTGTTAATTGAAATGCAGTCCAGGTTGACTTTTCCTCATGAAGTTGTTTGAGAGAATGCAAAGCTGTCAAGGTAAAGGGTGGCAACTTTGAATAATCTCAAATATAAAATATATTTTGATTAACACTCTTCTGGTTTCTACTAGGGATGCACAATATATTGGTAAGCATATCGGAATCGGCCGACATTAGCTAAAAATGCCAACATCGGCATTGGCCCGATGTCTAGTTTAACGCCGATGTGCAAAACCGATGTCAAAGCTGACGTGCATACCTATATAACATAGGTGGATGACGTAATGACGCCATGAAAAATACAGCGTTACACGTGCAACACATCATTCCTAACCGAGCCCACAATGTCTGCTGTGTGGATTTATTTTGAAGTTTCAAAGGAAGATAACAGAAAGGCCATATGCAACGTTTGTGCTGCTATTATTTCCCGAGGACGGGAGAAAGTGAAATCGTTCAATACCACAAACCTAATTAGTCATTTGAAAGTGCATCACCCCCAGACATTCAGCAGTTACTTAGAACAAAAGCAGAAAAAAACTAAGCACACACTTCCAACAACTAAACAAGTTCAAGTCCAGCAGTCATTTGAAAGAGTAAGAATGTTTTCAGCGAGACAACTCAAAGCCAAAATCCATTAACGCCAAGATGATGGAATTCATTGCCCTTGACAATCAACCATTCTCTGTCGTAGATGATGTTTGCATTCGGACCAGCTATGTCAGCCCCATGAGCGCGCTTAGTCTGACAGCACAGTGGGTCGACAAGGATTTCGTATTGAGGAAAGCTGTATTGCATGCTCAAGAATATGCTGGTTCTCATACCGCTGCTGCCATTTCAATGGCATTTGAGAACATGTTTGAAACTTGGAAACATGAACACACTCCTAGCGCCATTTGAACAACTGACTCAAGACATAAGCTTATCAACTGCATCTGCAGCAGACGTGATACCCTCTGTCATGGCATTGAAATGCCTGCTCAACAAAACTGCCAACACAGACCGTGGGGTTAAAACTTGCAAAAGTACTCTACTAGAGGCTGTGAACAAGCTCTTCGGTGGCAGTCTCTCTGAGCCTCTTTACTGTGTCACACCCTGCTTGATGCTAGGTACAAGGACCGCTACTTCGATGCAGACAATAAACAGGGTTTACGTGAAATGTTACACAGCTGGACAAGATGGAAATGGACGTGGTGACAGTGCGCACCGAGAAAGAGAGGCCACGGACAGACGGAGCTGAAACTTCACTGCTTGACATGTATGATGAAATCCTGGAGAATAAAACGACTGAACAAATGAACAACGAAATGGCCCAGCAATAAATGAAATAAATAGGTTTAGATTAGAGGTCGACTGACTATGATTTTTCAACGCCGATCCCGATTATTGGAGGACCAAAAAAGCCGATACCGATTAATCAGCCAATTTTTTTTTTTCATATATATATTTTTTTTAAATATTTTTTTTTTATGATGACAAATACAACAATACTGAATGAACACTTATTTTACCTTAATATAATACATCAATAAAATCTATTTAGCCTCAAGTAAATAATGAAACATGTTCAATTTGGTTTAAATAATGCAAAAATTTTTTTTTACACTTTATTTAACCAGGTAGGCTAGTTGAGAACAAGTTCTCATTTACAACTGCGACCTGGCCAAGATAAAGCATAGCAGTGTGAACAGACAACAACACAGTTACGCATGGAGTAAACAATTAACAAGTCAATAACACAGTAGAAAAAAATAGTCTATATACATTGTGTGCAAAAGGCATGAGGAGGTAGGCGAATAATTACAATTTTGCAGATTAACACTGGAGTGATAAATGATCAGATGGTCATGTACAGGTAGAGATACTGGTGTGCAAAAGAGCATAAAAGTAAATAAATAAAAACAGTATGGGGATGAGGTAGGTAAATTGGGTGGGCTATTTACCGATGGACTATGTACAGCTGCAGCAATCGGTTAGCTGCTCAGATAGCAGATGTTTGAAGTTGGAGACTTATCTCCCTCACCAACTTTAGAGATTTTTGCAATTCGTTCCAGTCACAGGCAGCAGAAAACTGGAACGAAAGGCGGCCAAATGAGGTGTTGGCTTTAGGGATGATCAGTGAGATACACATACTGGAGTGCGTGCTACGGGTGGGTGTTGCCATCGTAACCAGTGAACTGAGATAAGGCGGAGCTTTACCTAGTATGGACTTGTAGATGACCTGGAGCCAGTGGGTCTGGCGACGAATATGTAGCGAGGGCCAGCCGACTAGAGCATACAGGTCGCAGTGGTGGGTGGTATAAGGTGCTTTAGTGACAAAACGGATGGCACTGTGATAAACTGCATCCAGTTTGCTGAGTAGAGTATTGGAGGCTATTTTGTAGATGACATCGCCGAAGTCGAGGATCGGTAGGATAGTCAGTTTTACTAGGGTAAGTTTGGCGGCGTGAGTGAAGGAGGCTTTATTGTGGAATAGAAAGCCGACTCTAGATTTGATTTTAGATTGGAGATGTTTGATATGAGTCTGGAAGGAGAGTTTACAGTCTAGCCAGGCACCTAGGTACTTATAGATGTCCACATATTCTAGGTCGGAACCATCCAGGGTGGTGATGCTAGTCGGGCGAAAATGAAAATACTGCCCCCTAGTTATAAAAGGTTTTAATTCACCGTTCCTAGGCCGTCATTGAAAATAAGAATGTGTTCTTTAACTGACTTGCCTAGTTAAATAAAGGTATACATTTTTGGGGGGGGCAAATCGGCACCCAAAAATAACGATTTTGTAACGGCTTTCTTCCGTTGAAGGAGAGTCGGACCAAAATGCAGCGTGATGATGATTCATGATATATTTTAATGAAGGAAAACCTATACATACAGAAACTACAAAACTAACGAAATGAAATAATGAAAACCGAAACAGCCCTATCTGGTGAAAACACAAAGACAGGAACAATCACCCACGAAAACACTCACAGAATATGGCTGCCTAAATATGGTTCCCAATCAGAGACAACGATAATCACCTGACTCTGATTGAGAACCGCCTCAGGCAGCCATAGACTACGTAGACACCCCACAAAACCCCTAAGACAAAAACACACCACAATAACCCATGTCACACCCTGGCCTCACCAAATAATTAAAGAAAACACAAAATACTAAGACCAAGGCGTGACAGAACCCCCCCCCCCCCTAAGGTGCGGACTCCCGGACGCACCTCAAAACCATAGGGAGGGTCCGGGTGGGCGTCTGTCCATGGTGGCGGCTCCGGCTCGGGACATGGACCCCACTCCATAAATGTCATAGTTCCTCCCCCTCGCGTCCTGGGATAATCCACCCTCTCCGCCGACCATGGCCTAATGGTCCTCACCCAGAACCCCACTGGACTGAGGGGCAGCTCGTGACTGAGGGGCAGCTCGTGACTGAGGGGCAGCTCGGCACTGAGAGGAAGCTCGGCACTGAGAGGAAGCTCGGCACTGAGAGGAAGCTCAGCACTGAGAGGAAGCTCAGGCAGGTAGTTGGCTTTGGCAGATCCTGGCTGGCTGGCGGATCTGGAAGAGTCTGGTTGACTGGCGGATCTGGAAGAGTCTGGTTGACTGGCGGATCTGGAAGAGTCTGGTTGACTGGCGGATCTGGAAGAGTCTGGTTGACTGGCGGATCTGGAAGAGTCTGGTTGACTGGCGGATCTGGAAGAGTCTGGTTGACTGGCGGATCTGGAAGAGTCTGGTTGACTGGCGAATCTAGCTGCTCCATGCAGACTGGCATCTCTGGCTGCTCTATGCAGACTGACATTTCTGGCTGCTCTATGCAGACTGGCAGCTCCATGCAGACTGGCATCTCTCGCTGCACTATGCAGACTGTCAGCTCCATGCAGACTGGCAGATCTGGCTGCACTATGCAGACTGGCAGCTCCATGCAGACTGGCAGCTCTGGCTGCTCTATGCAGACTGGCAGCTCTATGCAGACTGGCAGCTCTGGCTGCTCCATGCAACCTGGCAGCTCTGGCTGCTCCATGCAACCTGACAGCTCTGGCTGCTCCATGCAGACTGGCAGCTCTGGCTGCTCCATGCAGACTGGCTGCTCCATGCAGACTGGCAGCTCTGGCTGCTCCATGCAGACTGGCTGCTCTGGCTGCTCCATGCAGCTCTGGCTGCTCCATGCAGACTGGCTGCTCTGGCTGCTCCATGCAGACTGGCTGCTCCATGCAGACTGGCAGCTCTGGCTGCTCCATGCAGACTGACATTTCAGGCAGCCAGGAGCAGCCAGACAGATTTCCGATTGTTATAAAAACTTGAAATCGGCCCTAATTCATCGGCCATTCTGATTAATCGTTCGACCTCTAGTTTTGATTATGTTTTACTGGTAATTGGGACATATGTAAATGCCAACAAAATAACTTATTTGTGTGTGTGTGTGTTTTCAACTATTTAACTGTACAAGAATGCTTAAAATGCCACCCAAATTTTCAATATCGTTTATCAGTATCGGGTGTTTGGCAAGGAAAATATCGGTATCGGACAAAAATGTCATTGGTGCATCCCTAGTTAATACATGATTCCATATGTGTTATTTCATAGTTTTTATAGTATAAATAAAGAAAAACCCTTAAATGAGGGAGTGTTCAACTTTTGACGTACACCAACACTACCATTCAAAAGTTTGGGGTCACTTAGAAATGTCCTTGTTTTTGAAAGAAAAGCAAAAAAATGTTGTCCATTAGAATAGCATCAAATTGATCAGAAATACAGTGTAGACATTGTTAATGTTGTAAATGACTATTGTAGCTGGAAACGGCTGATAGGCGTAAAGAGGCCCATTATCAGCAACCATCACTCCTGTGTTCCAATGGCATGTTGTTAGCAAATCCAAAAGGCTAATTGATCATTATCATTTTGCAATTATGTTAGCACAGCTGAAACTGTTGTTCTGATTAAAGAAGCAATAAAATTGGCCTTTAGACTAATTGAGTATCTGGAGCATCAGCATTTGTGGGTTCGATTACAGGCTCAAATTGGCCAGAAACAATTAACTTTCTTCTGAAACTCGTCAGTCTATTCTTGTTCTGAGAAATGAAGGCTATTTCATGCGAGGTATTGCCAAGAAACTGAAGATCTCATACAACGCTGTGTACTACTCCCTTCACAGAACAGCGCAAACTGGCTCTAACCAGAATAGAAAGAGTGGGAGGCCCCGGTGCACAACTGAGCAAGAGGACAAGTACATTAGCATGTTTCTCAAACTAGACAGATGCCTCAAGTCCTCAACTGGCAACTTCATTCAATAGTACCCTGCAAAACACCAGTCTCAATGTCAACAGTGAAGAGGTGACTCCAGGATGCTGGCCTTGTAGGCAGAGTTGCATAGGAAAAGCCATATCTTAGACTGGCCAATAAAAATAAAATATTAAGATGGGCAAAAGAACACACACTGGACAGAAGAACTCTGCCTAGAAGGCCAGCATCCCGGAGTCACCTCTTCACTGTTGACATTGAGACTGGTGTCTTGCCGGTATTATTTAATGAAGCTGTCAGTTGGAGACTTGTGGGGGAGTCTGTTTCTCAAACTAGACACTCTAATGTACTTGTCTGTTTTTCAGACGCCTCACAAGTGTGATTGTGAATCACACTGCTGCTATGTATTTATCAATAAGTGATATCCGTATCGTCGTAGACTACACCTCTGCTGTCATCCTCACCTCCATGCATTTATTCAAGTTGGATAATCTTTAGATGCTGACAGCAGTCACACCATTGGATGGCATAGCTTGGACTGTAGCCTACAAAAGTATATTCCTGCTGTTTTCCCGCGATCCATCAAGCACATTTGGTTTGTCATCATAGTGGTCTCTGACTTACGGCCAGACTCACACGTTGAATACATTTAAACTTGCACCCTTTTCAATGCTGATTTGAATGTAATTGAGAACAGAAGTGTCAAAGATTTTGTTTTCCCGCAAACATCCTTTCTGAATTTAAAAGTAATCATTAAAGTAATCTAGTTTTTCAAAAGTGGCTGTAACCAGATTACAATATTTTTGCTGGAAACGGATGACAGTTAGTTTTTTTTGTAATCACTTCCATGTAACGGACTACATGTCATCCGTTACTCCCCAACCCTGGTGATATGAAACTCTGCCTTTTCAAACATGTACTTTCAATATGCTAATATCTTTTGGACACATTTGTGTCCTGAAAAGTTACACTTCCACTGCCACAGAGATGGCTTAAAGGTGTCTTGAGGAATTTCTTTGTTGATATTTAATTCCAGCGTTCATTCAATTACAACACACTTGTTTAAGAGCGTCCGAGAGATTTAGTGGCGCAATCAAACGCCGGAAGCTGGGTTTGTTGCGGTGGACCAAACTCCGTTCAATGGTGAAGGAAGTCACCATGGAGTGGAATTTAGTCTGCCATGTTTGTGGTGTCTAGCCGCTAGGTTTGTGGTGGACACCAGTGTGTGATTTTGAAAGGTATTTATTGTCAGAGGCCTTCTGGCAAATTGGTGAGGACATGTATACTGTTTGATTGTGTTTGTTGAAGACCACAATTAGAACATTCACTGACCTCCACTATGGCTGATTTGTGTCTGGTTTTGACTAAAGCTCATATCTCTCTCTCCCCCGCCCCCCACCCACCTCTCTCGGCCCTCTCTCTCGGCCCTCTCTCTCTCTCTCTCTCTCTCTCGGCCCCCTCTCTCTCTCTCGGCTACTCCTCTCCTCCTCTCTCGGCTCCTTCTCTCTCCTCTCGGCTCCTCTCTCTCGGCTCTCTTCTCTCTGCTCTCGGCTCTCTCCTCTTCTCTCTCGGCTCCTCGCTCTCTCTCGGCTCTCTCTCCTCTCGCTCGGCCTCTCTCTCTCTCTCGCGCTCCTCTCTTCCTCTCCCTCTCTCTCGCTCTCCTCTCTCTCGTCTCGGCTCTCTTCTCTCTGCTCTCTCGGCTCTTCTCTCTCTCTCTCGGCTCTCTCTCTCTCTCTCTGGACCCACTCTCTCTCTCTCTCGGCCCCCTCTCTCTCTCTCTCGGCCCCCTCTCTCTCTCTCTCGGCCCCCTCTCTCTCTCTCTCTCTCTCGCGCCCCCTCTCTCTCTCCTCTCTCTCTCTCGGCCTCTCTCTCTCTCTCTCTCTCTCGGCCCCCTCTCTCTCTCTCTCTCTCTCTCGGCCCCCTCTCTCTTCTCTCTCTCTCTCGGCCCCCTCTCTCTCTCTTCTCTTCTCGGCCCCCTCTCTCTCTCTCTCGGCCCCCTCTCTCTCTCTCTCGGCCCCCTCTCTCTCTCTCTCTCTCTCTCTCGGCCCTCTCTCTCTCTCTCTCTCTCGGCTCTCTCTCTCGGGCTCTCTCTCTCGGCTCTCTCTCTCTCTCTCGCTCTCTCTCTCTCGGCCCTCTCTCTCTCTCTCTCGGCCCTCTCTCTCTCTCTCTCGGCCCTCTCTCTCTCTCTCTCGGCCCTTCTCTCTCTCTCTCTCTTCTCTCTCTTCTCTCTCTCCTGCTCTCTCTCTCTGGCTCTCTCTTCTCTCTCGGCTCTCTCTCCTCTCGGTCTCTCTCGGCCTCTCTCTCTCGGCCCTCTCTCTCTCTCTCTCTCTCTTCTCTCTCTCTTCTCTCTCTCTCTCTCTCTCTCGGCCCTCTCTCTCTCTCTCTCTCTCTCTCGGCCCTCTCTCTCTCTCTCTCTCTCTCGGCCCTCTCTCTCTCTCTCTCTCTCTCTCGGCCTCTCTATCTCTCTCTCTCTCTCTCTCGGCCCTCTCTCTCTCTCTCTCTCTCTCTCGGCCCCTTCCTCTCTCTCTCTCTCTCTCGGCCCTATCTCTCTCGGCCCTCTCTCTCTCTCTCTTCTCTCTCGGCCCTTCTCTCTCTCTCTCTCTCTCTCTCGGCCCTTCTCTCTCTCTCTCTCTCTCTCGGCCCTCTCTCTCTCTCTCTCTCTCTCTCGGCTCCTCTCTCTCTCTCTCTCTCGCGCCCTCTCTCTCGGCTCTTCTCTCTCTCTCGGCCCTCTCTCTCTCTCTCTCTCTCGGCCCCTCTCTCTCTCTCTCTCTCTCGGCCCTCTCTCTCGGCTCTCTCTCTCTCTCGGCCCTCTCTCTCGGCTCTCTCTCTCTCTCGGCCCTCTCTCTCTCTCTCTCTCGGCCCCCTCTCTCTCTCTCTCTCTCTCGGCCCTCTCTCTCTCTCTCTCTCTCTCTCGGCCCTCTCTCTCTCTCTCTCTCTCTCTGCCCTCTCTCTCTCTCTCTCGGCCCTCTCTCTCGGCCTCCTCTCTCTCGGCCCTCTCTCTCTCTCTCGGCCCCTCTCTCTCTCTCTCTCTCTCTCGGCCCTCTCTCTCGGCTCTCTCTCTCTCTCTCGGCCCTCTCTCTCTCTCTCGGCCCTCTCTCTCTCTCTCTCTCGGCCCTCTCTCTCTCTCTCGGCTCTCTCTCTCTCTCTCGGCCCTCTCTCTCTCTCTCGGCTCTCTCTCTTCTCTCTCTCTCTCTCTCTCTCTCGGCTCTCTCTCTCTCTCGGCTCTCTCTCTCTCTCGGCTCTCTCTCTCTCTCTCTCTCTCTCTCGGCCCTCTCTCTCTCTCGGCCCCTCTCCTCTCTCTCTCTCTCTCTCTCTCTCTCTGGCCCCTTCTCCCTCTCTCTCTCGCCTCTCCTCTCTCTCTCTCTTCTCTCTCGGCCCCTCTCTCTCTCTCTCTCTCTCTCTCTCTCTCTCTCTCTCGGCCCTCTCTCTCTCTCTCTCTCTCGGCCCTCTCTCTCGGCCCTCTCTCTCTCTCTCTCTCTCGGCCCCCTCTCTCTCGGCCCTCTCTCTCTCTCTCGGCCCTCTCTCTCTCTCTCGGCCCTCTCTCTCTCTCTCTCTCTCCGGCCCTCCCCTCTCTCTCGGCCCTCTCTCTCTCTCTCGGCCTCTCTCTCGGCCCTCTCTCGGCCCTCTCTCTCTCTCTCGCCCTCCCCTCTCTCGGCTCTCTTCTCTTCTCTTCGCCCTTCTCTCTCTCTCCGGCCCTCTCTCTCTCTCTCGGCCCTCTCTCTCTCTCTCTCTCGGCCCTCCTCTCTCTCTCTCTCTCTCGGCCCTCTCTCTCTCTCTCGGCCCTCTCTCTCTCTCTCGGCCCCTCTCTCTCTCGGCCCTCTCTCTCGGCCCCTCTCTCTCTCTCTCTCTCGGCCCCTCTCTCCTCTCTCCTCGGCCCTCCTCTCTCTCTCTCGGCCCTTCTCTCTCTCTTGCTCTCTCTCTATCTCCTCTCTCTCTACTCTGCTCTCTCTCTCTCTGCTCTCTCTCTCTCGGCTCTCTCTCTCTCTCGGCTCTCTCTCTCGGCTCTCTCGGCCCTCTCTCTCTCGGCCCTCTCTCTCTCTCTTCTCTCTCTCTCTCTCTCTCTCTCTCTCTCTCTCTCTCTCGGCTTCTCTCTCTCTCTCTCCTCGGCCCCCTCTCCTCTCTCTCTCTCTCGGCCCTCTCTCTCTCTCTCGGCCCTCTCTATCTCTCTCGGCCCTCTCTATCTCTCTCGGCCCTCTCTCTCTCTCTCTCTCTCGGCCCCTCTCTCTCTCTCGGCTCTCTCTCTCTCTCTCGGCTCTCTCTCTCTCTCTCGGCTCTCTCTCTCTCTCTCGGCTCTCTCTCTCGGCTCTCTCTCTCTCTCGGCTCTCTCTCTCTCTCTCGGCTCTCTCTCTCTCTCTCGGCTCTCTCTCTCTCTCGGCTCTCTCTCTCTCCTCTCGGCTCTCTCTCTCTCTCTCTCTCGGCTCTCTCTCTCTCTCGTCTCTCGGCTCTCTCTCTCTCTCTCTCGGCTCTCTCTCTCTCTCTCGGCTCTCTCTCTCTCTCTCTCTCGGCTCTCTCTCTCTCTCTCTCGGCTCTCTCTCTCTCTCTCTCGGCTCTCTCTCTCTCTCTCTCGGCCCTCTCTCTCTCTCTCGGCCCTCTCTATCTCTCTCGGCCCTCTCTCTCTCTCTCTCGGCCCTCTCTATCTCTCTCGGCCCTCTCTCTCTCTCTCTCTCGGCCCTCTCTCTCGGCTCTCTCTCGGCCCTCTCTCTCGGCTCTCTCTCTCTCTCTCTCGGCCCTCTCTCTCTCTCTCTCTCTCGGCCCCTCTCTCTCGGCTCTCTCTCTCTCTCGGCCTCTCTCTCTCTCTCTCTCGGCCCTCTCTCTCTCTCTCTCTCTCTCGGCCCCTCTCTCTCTCTCTCTCTCTCTCTCTCGGGCCCTCTCTCTCTCTCTCTCTCTCTCGGCCCTCTCTCTCTCTCTCTCTCTCTCGGCCCTCTCTCTCTCTCTCTCGGCCCCTCTCTCTCGGCCCTCTCTCTCTCTCTCGGCCCTCTCTCTCTCTCTCTCTCTCTCTCGGCCCTCTCTCTCTCTCTCTCTCTCTCGGCCCTCTCTCTCGGCCTCTCTCTCTCTCTCGGCCCTCTCTCTCTCTCTCGGCCCTCTCTCTCTCTCTCTCGGCCCCTCTCTCTCTCTCTGCGGCCCTCTCTCTCTCTCTCTCGGCCCTCTCTCTCTCTCTCTCGGCCCCTCTCTCTCTCTCTCTCGGCCCCTCTCTCTCTCTCTCTCGGCTCTCTCTCTCTCTCTCTCTCTCGGCTCTCTCTCTCTCTCTCTCTCTGCTCTCTCTCTCTCGGCTCTCTCTCTCTTCTCGGCTCTCTCTCTCTCTCGGCTCCTCTCTCTCTCTCTCTCTCTCTCTCTCGGCACCTCTCTCTCTCTCTCTCTCTCTCTCTCGGGCCCCTCTCTCTCTCTCTCTCTCTCTCTCGGCCCTCTCTCTCTCTCCCTCTCTCTCTCGCCCTCTCTCTCTCTCTCTCTCTCTCGGCCCTCTCTCTCGCCCTCTCTCTCTCTCTCTCTCTCTCTCTCTCGGCCCTCTCTCTCTCTCTCTCTCTCGGCCCTCTCTCTCGGCCCTCTCTCTCTCTCTCTCTCTCGGCCCTCTCTCTCGGCCCTCTCTCTCTCTCTCGGCCCTCTCTCTCGGCCCTCTCTCGGCCCTCTCTCTCTCTCTCGGCCCTCTCTCTCGGCTCTCTCTCTCTCTCTCGGCCCTCTCTCTCTCTCTCGGCCCTCTCTCTCTCTCTCGGCCCTCTCTCTCTCTCTCGGCCCTCTCTCTCTCTCTCTCTCGGCCCTCTCTCTCTCTCTCGGCCCTCTCTCTCTCTCTCGGCCCTCTCTCTCTCGGCCCTCTCTCTCGGCCCTCTCTCTCTCTCTCTCTCGGCCCTCTCTCTCTCTCTCTCGGCCCTCTCTCTCTCTCTCTCGGCCCTCTCTCTCTCTCTCAGAAATCTCCAGAAGCTGAGTCTGTATGGGGATACTTGCATTCTTCAGGATGAGGGCATTCTGGACAGTGCCTATCTACAGCAGGTTGACCCAGGAGGCAAGAAAATCAAAGAGTGAGTAGCTTTTAGGCAAGGCTACATCTTGCCCAGGGCGACAAAAGGGCATACAGCAGGGCTCTACACTTACTTTTCTTACAAGGAACATGTCTAAATTGAAAAATGTCGTCACACATAAAGACATTTAGGGACACAATGAAAATGATTTGAATTAATAAAGCTAGGATCCTGATTTTTCTTCGAGGTCGCACAGCAAAATACTTAGGTGCACAATCATTCAAAATCACAGTACAAACAGTATAGTTCCCTTAAGGTAAAGCACCTTTAGTAAATCCGCTTTCTCTGTGAGAGCTTCCCATGTCTGGAATGCACTGCCATCAGACACACATAACTGCACCACATATCACACTTTCACAAAATGCATGAAGACATGGCTAAATGTCAATCAGATTTGTGAACATAATCCCTAGCTGCGTATTGCCGCTTTCCATGTTGTCTGTAGCTTGTGAGTTGTGGAAACGCTTTGTTGCTTTTATGAATTTTGTCTTGCTGCTTTTTGTTCTATGTTGCTCTGTCTGTATGCTATGTCTTGCTTGTACTATGGTGTACTGCGTGTGCTCACTGCTCAATGATTGTCTATATTGTAATTGTTTTTAATAACCTGCCCAGGGACTGCTGTTGAAAATGAGCCGGCTGGCTTAAACCGGCACTTTTACTGAAACGTTGATTAATGTGCACTGTCCCTGTAAAAGTAAAATACACTCAAACTGTCCTCTGTTGAAATTCTGCCTCATATAATTACATAGAACACAAATAGGTCATTTAATAGGATCTCTGTTCTGCCCATACAGTTTTTAAAAAATCTATTCATTGTCAGTGAGTAGGTCTTTATTTGCAGAAATGGAACAGAGAAAAAATGTCTAAAGTTTTCAAACTTTCTTTCTGTGTTTTCCTCTGGGCCGGGGTAGGATCCAACAGCTGTTACTGGAGGTTCTGTCTAACAGCAGGAAGATAAAGTGGCTGTCCTCCACCTTCATGCTGGGCGTGGTGACCCCATGCTCCCTGGCCTCTCTGTCCAACCCCAGCGCAGGCTCCCTGGAGCACCTCGGCTTGCTGGACAACCAGCTGCCTTGCCTGGTCTCACCTGTGGAGCTGGAGCGGCTGGTCCACCTGCGTTCCCTGGCCCTCGACTTCTGTGACTTCACCTCTGAGTTGAGCCACCTACTGGCTGGAGGAGACCGTGCTCCTCTACACCGCCTCTCCCTGATGCTCAACGGTGCTGCTCTGGAGGCTAAGCCGCTCGATGGCACCGCCAGTGAGGACGACTGGAAGGCCCTGGTCCAACGCAGCGCTAACCTGCGGGTTTACGTGATGGCACTGGATGTGTGCAGCCAGGACCTGCTGAGGGTGCTAAAACCAAGCCTGCCCCTGGAGAGGATCCACCTGGACAGCTACTCCACCTTGGTCACAGACGGAACCCTGGAGCTCATTGCCCAGCAGTACAACAAGACCCTGAGCCACTTCGTCCTGATGAGGGATGACACCGGCTTCCCTGACCTTGGCATCAACCAAAACGAGGACCCACTGGTCCTACTGGCCTGGCGCTGCGTACACCTCTCTGTATTGGTCATCCACGGTGAGCCTGGCCCAGATGTTAGCATTACATAGCTCACCACTCTTTTAGTGTAGCCTAACATTTGAATGGCAATGATTGATTTCCAGTGGCATGGGTTCTACAAGATGTTCTGATAGAAATATTTATTACTGGTTATTTCTGGGAGTACTGTTATGTGGGGCGGCAGGTAGCCTAGTGGTTAGAGAGTAACCGAAAGGTTGCTAGATCGAATCCCGAGCTGACATGGTAAAAATATGTTGTTCTGCCCCTGAACAAGGCAGTTAACCCGCTGTTCCTAGGCCGTCATTGAAAATAAGAATTTGTTCTTAACTGACTTGCCTAGTTAAATAAAGGTAAAATAAAATGTCTAGTAGGGCTGACCCCATTTAGTCGACTGGTTGATTGTTTTGGGCGATAGGCTGTTGGTCGACCAAGTAGCAATAACAACAAAAACATCATGATGTACAAGACATCTGTCTGAGTGGACTGATCCATTGTGAATGTACTACTGAAAATGTATATGGTTATTTTATGTAAGAACAATGGTGCAATACAAATCAAACATTTTTAACAACTGTGCCCTCTTTGGATAGTAGTCACTGTCCTCAGTTCTGAAACGCACCAGTACACTGTTGAATTGGCACCTTTTACTAGACTATGTTGCTAAGTGCGTAATAGTTAACCAGCATGGTGTTGAGAACAATGCTGTGGAGGCAGCAGTGAAGTTCAGAGAGATGAGAAAACAGACTTTGCCTTAAGTGTCCAAGAAAATTGTGTCTGACTTTATAAATCATCCATAAGCCTCCCAACTGGTGGTCTAAGGCACTGCATTGCTGTGCTTGAGGCGTCACTACAGACCCGGGTTCGATCCCAGGCTGTGTCACAACCGGCTGAGACCGGGAGTCCCATAGGGCGGTGCACAATTGGCCCTTTTTCCTTGATCTCCTTCTTATTATTATAATGATGGTAATAAGTAATTTCTTTCTCATTAGTCGGCTTAGTATAGCAGCCTTGTATAACCACCATTGAGCTGTAGGTCTAATATAAATACCATAACTTGGGCCTATATTTCAGTGCTTATAGTGCATTCGGAAAGTTTTCAGACCACTTGACTTTTTCCACATTTTGTTACGTTACAGCCTTATTCTGAAATGGATTCAATATAACATTTTCCTCATCAAGCTACACACTACCCCATAATGAAAAAGTGAGAACAGGTTTTTATAAGTGTATGCAAATGTATTAAAAATTTAAAAAACAGATGGCTTATTTACATAATTATTCAGACCCTTTGCCATGAGACTCAAAATTGAGCTCCGCTTTCAACTGTGGGACCTTTTATATAAACAGGTGTATGACAAAGGGTCTGAATACTTACGTAAATAAGGTATTTCGTTGTTGTTTTTTTGGGGGGGGGGGCAAACATTTCAAAGAACCTGTTTTCGCTTTGTGGGGTATTGTGAGTATTGTGAGTAGATTCCCGAGCAAATGTTTTTATTTAATATTTTAGAATACGACTGTAACGTAACGGGGGATAAAGTCAAGGGCACTGTATGAATCAATCATTTATTAATTCATGTCATCACAGTCATTCATGATTTGAAATGCAATCAAGCATTTAAGTTAAGAATTTTCAATCAAGTCTCTGGTCCACTTATAATTTATTTAGTGTAGTTTACATTGTTCCAAACGGTCAGAGAAATGATATTGTAATCTAACAGCACCTGTTTGGCACACATAATATGCACGCAGCACTTGCTCCTTACCTCATTTTTCTTGATCTTTAGTATTTTCCACAAGTAGTAATTTATTCCACACATCCGACTTCCCCTTTACCAGTAAGCAACAAGTAAACATTATCCCGTTTCGAGTTTACTTGTCAGTCCTCTGCATCCAATTTGCTGTTAGGGTGTTCACAGTTTCTAACCAATTTATTGATGTTATGATATGCTGTAGGTCAGGCCGTATTGGTTACGTAGAGAGAGCAAGGGTTGAGGGAATAAGGAATATTTTTCCTAAACAAATTAGGGATTTCAGTAACACAATTTTTCAGTCAGAAAGGACAAATTATGTTGCAGCTTCTGCAACACGGACAGCGCGATACACACTGTTGATGTTCTGTGGTGTCGATGCAGCAGTGAGGAGAGCGAGACAACGGGAGCAAGTCACAGTCACTCGCTGTCTTTTTTATTTTATTTAAATTTTAATACACAGTGCAGCATGTCTGAGCCAGGTCCGGTACAATCAAATCAATTGCGGTCAAACTCCCTCTAGTCCTGTTGTCTTTTAATTATTTCAACAAATGGTTTGCTTTAAGTTAAAGCATCCGACAAGCTCAGTGCATATAGTTGATTTGATTAAAACTCATAGGATGTGTCAGTATATGGAAAAATTAATGTTTTAAAACTGACCTATCGATTGGTTGAAAGAACAGTATTTTGGTCGACTAATACATTTTAGGGAACAGCCCTAATATCTAGTGTGTGTGTGTGTCTGTGTGTTGTAGAGGTCATATTGGCAGCATGTTGATATGTATAGCACAGATCAAATGGAGTTGTTTTACATTCAGTATCCAGTATGTTCTTTCTACAGTGGCGTTCAATGTGATTCTCCTCTGTCTGAACACCACAGGCTACACTGTGTGGTCCCACAACCTGGTGGCCATCTCCCGTCTGCGTGGCTCCAGCCTCAAGGTCCTTGCTGTGTCCGAGGAGAGCATTGACTTCGACCCGGACCAGAGGGTCTTCATGGAGGGTGACCCCGTCCACAACCTGGTGAAGGAGGTGTCGCTGGGCCTGGGGCGTGTCTGGCACCCTTCTATGGACTCCAACCTGGTCCTCGGCGAGCCCACCCAGCACTTCCACAGGGAGATGCAGAGCTTCAGCTTGGGCATGTAGGCTAGTGCTGCAGCCGCCAGACCGGGCAGCCATCTGGGTCGTGTTCATTAGGCATCAAACAAAATAAAACCAGACCTAAACAGGAGGGACCCCACTTCACCAATAAGCAATGCAAATGTTCTGTTATAAAACGTTTTCCATTGAATGACCTAATGAACACAACCCTGGTCTGGTCTTGCCTGCTGCACATGCTCAGTGTTTGTCTTGGGACCTATAAGGTGATTAGATCATCTCATTTACATATTTTATTTTCTTCTCTGTAGCATCCTTTGTGCCGTGTTTATCAGTATTAGCTCTATATTTATATCTATCTCTATATATCCTGCTTATGATTAGGAGAGTATAGTCGAATAATTGTTTAGTAGCTAAAAGAGAGGTTGGTGTTGCAAGGGGGCTTTTCTACACAGCTAGCTTAGTTAGTTGTATTGCAAGTTTTATTTTTTGCTTTGTGTTTTGTCTGTCAGCAAGTGCTGAGTTATCAGTTAATCCACCGTGGCTTTTTGCAATGATGGAATCCTGTGTACTTGTTCGTGCACATTTTTTTAAACGGGAGATTAGTCTAGTAGTCTTCCGGCAGAGGGAGGGACCGTGCTGATGGAGTGTGTGGTTAGGCCCCCCCCCCTCAGCCCAGCAAGATCCTGTCTGCTCTTTACTTTTGTGTTTTGGAGATGATATTGTTGCTATGTTACGGGACTAAGATCCTGCTGGTTCTTCTCAACCCAGAGGTGGGATATGATAGGTTTCCACACTGACACTGAGTTTCCTACGTTCTGCTGCAGTACTTAAGTCAGGGGTTAGCGTTGCGAGTCGTACGCTGCAGTTTGCGCTCAGTAAAATCCTCTCTGTCTCAGGTGGGCAAAACATGATTCTATGAAGATGGTGATGATGAGGATGTATATACTATGAAACAATCAGCTAGTCTCTCAGTCTAATGCAGTTTTCTTTTCTTCACATTTGCCTTGGAAAACCCCTTGTTTTCTAGTATCAGTTGTTTTTGCCATCCAATCGGCCCCTTTTTTACCATGGGGTAAACAAACTTAGTCGTACATTTGTTTTAAGATTAAGGTGTTTAAAGAATGGCAAAAAGCTACTCCTTGCACATGTTTCTCTTGTTCACAGCTATGTTCGCTGACTCCAGGGCCACAGTGTTTTACCAGCTGAACATTGGATGGAGGGAAGCATTTGCTTGCTTGTTCCAAATCTCAGGATTTTTTCACTTTCAGTAAATTTGTCCATTTGAAGGCTTTCTTTTAATAAAAAGCTTTCTGTTGATCTGCGGGCCAGTGTGCGTGGTGGTGTGACTGAATACTGGATACTAATACTGTGGAAAGAGCTTTTCCAACACTACGCGGTTTTATTTTTCTAGACGCGCCTTCTCGTGTCCTCTTAACTTTTAAAAAGGTTAACATCCTCGATGTGCGTCTGAAAATACTTTTAATGGCGTTTTCTATCGTGTATTTGACGTTTTAGAGCTCAGAGTAGTAGAGGGAATCTGAGGTTGATTGCTCAGTGGTAGAATGTAAATATGAAGCTAACAACCTTAATGTGTAAAGTTGTCTGCTATCCAGAATTCCCCTTATATACGCATATCTTTTTTTGTTGCTTGTAAAGCTTCGGGAGCCAGTCTTGACTGATAACGCAGTAGTGTGTGGGGCTTGGAATAGGTGACCTGTGGTTGTTCTGTGCTGCTGAGATGTTGGAGCATTCCGGAAAAGAGGAGTGTAGGTTTCTCTTGATCTTGTGTGATTTGTGAAGCTGTCAGTCGGCTATTACTTTTTGTTGTGTTCCTCCGTGCCCATAACTTTCGTTGGTACTACCAAAGCCAGCCATTTTAGTCAAGGAAGAGAAACGCAGTATGCAGAGTTCTGTATATTGAGGAAAAAATACATTTGCCTAGAAACAGCTGGCATCGGATGGCAAGGTGTGTGTGTGTGTGTGTGTGTGTGATCCATGATTCAAACAATGTAACGATCAGCCTATGGGATCCACTACTAACCTGTTTAGTTGTGGCAGTAAGATATGAGCCTGCATGCAAGGTTCCACTTGGGTTAAACTTAGTCTATTGACAGTTGATGCATGAGAAGTGATAAAGGAAAATTGAAATGATATACATGTGAACAGAGGGATTCTTACGTTTTTGTTTTGTTTTTAGTACCACACCAAAGAGGATGTAGATAATATTCTATATTTGGAGTTCTTGTTTGTGCTGAACAGGGGTAGTGTAAGACCTTTTTAGAGGATGACAAATGCCAGTCAATTGTTACAATGTGTAAAACATCCTAATGCTGTGCCTAAATCCAGTGTAGCTTTCGCTCATTTTTTTTTTGTGTGTGTTTGTTTCCAGTTCACCATTTGACTACCGTTAAAGCATATTTTATTTCCGCATTGTTTTTTTTTTAATGGGGGGGTGTGTGTGTGTGTGTGTGTGTGTATAAAGTTTCAGAAGTGCATACATCAAAGAATTAGCCGTATGGTGTTCTTGAAGCAAAGCATGGTGTACCCCTTTCTCACCAGTGAGCAGGAAACAGCCTTTCTCAGGGTTACTGTCAGTTGAGGAGAGGTGTTACATGCCTAAAAAATAAATGATGAAAGTTAGGAAGAATCTTTTTTCCAACAAGTCACTGGGTTAAACAAAACGGTCTGTCAGCGTGTCTGCATCAGCTGCCAAAGATAACTGTGTGAAACGACCCTTATGAAGTGCCCATGTGCTGGCATAGGGAAGGGCCAATGGCTGATCAGCCAAAATGTACTACTATGACTGCTCCTCCACAAATACTACTAGAAATATACCTACTGAATATGGGGTGAAGATGGACCACGTGGTGCACAGCTGTGCTGTGGCTTGATCAACAACAGAGCTCTCGCTCACCAGTTTCATTGTGGAAAGTGAATGTCATTTAAGTATAGATAAATCAAGTTTGGTTGATTCTTTCAGCCCTGTATGCTGCTATCAGATGTGTAAGGAACATTCCACTGGGGAGTTAAAAACCAACAGAAAATGGCCAAATGTCAAAAAAATATATTTTTTAATTAAAATATTTTTTATAGGGTCAATTGGAGTAAATGATGCAAAATTGGTCTTTGATGAAAAAATGGTTTTGCTGTGTGAAGTCCTATAGAATTGGTTGTGTAGCCCAGTCTCACTCTGCATGTTAACAGGCATCGCAGTGGAGGTATTTTCTTTTCTTTTTATACTCTGGAGAAACATACCATTTAGGTTATTACAACTTACAAATCAGTTGGTTCCCTTTTTTTTTTCTTGACATTTTTTATGCTATCACAATCCACATCTCTTGTTGAAAAGGAGGAACCTATATAGCGATAGTGAGCTGCTTGAGGGCAGGTCCATCTGAGAGTTAACTGTTACCTGTAGAACCTCATTGTGCTGCAGAAGCTACAGCTAAATGACCTCATACCAGCCTTATTAAGAGCGTAAACGCTTGACGTCAAGAGACCTGAGTGAGGAGAATTCTGTTTAGTTTTATTCCATTATTAAAAACCTGCACCACAAGTTCACTGTTGTGGGGGTCAGGAGGGAGGTGAGCTTAAACATGTCACATCTCTTAATGGCTGGCTTGCATTACAGCCAAGTCAAACGCATATAATCCAGTGGCTTTTATTTTTCTGTCACTTACAAATGGAAATAACAATATGATTGGCTTCCAAAGAATCAAGATCTTAAAACAAACTCCGTTTCAAAGGCTACCGTGGGTTACAGACATGGTCTCTATGAGACTGGCCAGCAGGCCCCAGTTTTAAGTGGTATGAATGTTGTGCATTTGTTTAAAATCAGGATATTTTATTGCAAAATAAGTCATGCATTACAAGAGGCCACCATGGGGCACTAGCAGTGCGAACACCTAGGCTGTGTCCTTATAAGCTTTCGGGGAAGAAAATAACTGCGTATTTGTATATATCAATCCATAATGTATACTCTTATGCAACATATGTCCGGGTTCTATTTATGAACGTTTGTAAGCTTTAAGATGGTTTTACCATTTTTTCTAAATGTTGAAATATTTGGACAGGTGTGTTCTGTCAACTTTGTCTCAAGTGAACGCATAGCATTGGATATGTACAGTACATCTGCAAATGGGAACTCCACTGGTGCAGGTGTGAAAAGGGCAAGTGTAGAGAATTTTGATTTGAAAAAGTGATGCAAGATTAAAGAAGGAAAAAGCCTAAGTGACATATTGTGTAAACCAGCTGAATGTTGAATGGTTCTTTTTAAACCAGTGAATAAAAGCATTAAACACAAACATGGTCTTTGTTATTCATGGTGGCTTAATTTGAATTACAATAATCCTGTGCTGATCCTAGTTTATGGCAGTGCTTTACCTTTGGTGTAATTTTACTTCCCATTAACCCAGTGTACAGGTACAGTTGAAGTCGGAGGTTTACATACACGTAGGTTGGAGTCAACCTTTTTTAACCACTCCACAAATGAACAAACTGTAGTTTCGGCAATTCGGTTAGGACATCAACTTTGCATGACACAAGTAATTTTCCCAAATATTGTTTGACATTATTTCACTTATAATTCACTGTATCACATTCTAGGGGGTCTGAAGTTTACATACACTAAGTTGACTGTGCCTTTAAACAGCTTGGACATTTTCAGAAAATGGTCATGGCTTTAGAAGCTTCTGATAAATTATGTCAATTGGAGGTGTAGCTGTGGCTGTAGTTCAAGGCCTACCTTCAAACTCAGTGCCTCTGCTTGACATCATGGGATCATCAAAATAAATCAGCCAAGATTGTAGATCTCCACAAGTCTGGTTCGTCCTTGGGAGCAATTTCTAAACGCCTGAAGGTACGACGTTCAGCATGCAAGTATAAACACCACGGTACCACACAGCTGTCATACCGCTCAGGGAGGAAACGCGTTCTGTCCCCTAGAGATGAACGTACTTTGGTGCGAAAAGTGCAAATCAATCCCAGAAAAACAGCAAAGAACCTTGTGAAGATACTGGAGGAAACGGCTACAAAAGTGTCTATATCGACATAACCTGAAAAGCCGCTCAGCAAGGAAGAAGCCACGGCTCCAAAACCACCATAAAAAAAGCCAGACTATGGTTTGCAACCGCACATGGAGACAAAGATTGTACTTTTTGGAGAAATGTCCTCTGGTCTGATGAAACAAAAATAGAACTGTTTGGCCATAATGACCATCATTATGTTTGGAGGAAAAAGGGGAGGCTTGCAACCCGATAAACACCATCCCAACTGTGAAGCACGGGGGTGACAGCATGTTGTGGGGGTGCTTTGCTGCAGGAGGGACTGGTGCACTTCACAAAATAGATGGCATCATGAGGCAGGAAAATTGTGGATATATTGAAAAAACATCAAGACAGTCAGGAAGTTGAAGCTTGGTTGCAAATGGGTCTTCAAATGGACAATGACCCCAAGCATACTACCAAAGTTGTGGCAAAAAGTCAAGGTATTGGAGTGGCTATCACAAAGCCCTGACCTCAATCCCATAGAAGATTTGTGGGCAGACCTGAAAAAGCTTGTGCGAGCAAGGAGGCCTACAAACCTGACTCAGTCACACCAACTCTGTCAGGCGGAATGGGCCAAAATTCACCCAACTTATTGTGGGAAGCTTGTGGAAGGCTACCTGAAACATTTGACCCAAGTTAAACAATTGAAAGGCAATGCTACCAAATACTAATCGAGTGTATGTAAACTTCTGACCCACAGGGAATGTGATTTAAGAAATAAAAGCCAAAAATGAATCTCTATTCTGACATTTCACATTCTTAAAAAAAAGTGATCCTAATTGACCTAAGACAGGGAATCTTTACCAGGAATTGTGAAGAACTGAGTTTAAATGTATTTGGCCAAGGTGGATGTAAACTTCAACTACATGTCAGAGCTAGACGTTGTGTTATGGCACAGCTGATACGGTCCTTTTCAGGTCATGTAAGGGTTAGTTCTACCTGAAGAAGACCAATATGGCATGCCATTTGTAAAGACGACTTGAGCAGATAAGTGAGCTGCCATTCATTTATTCTATAATTTGTGATTCCATCCTTATCCCCTAAATCATTTGATCTATGAAAATGTAAGACAACTAAACACTTGAGCATAATTTATTAGACTTTTACAATATCTCATATTCCCTCAAGGCTAACACTACTGTAATTTCTTGACATTTAATGATCAAACTATGGACGGTCAAGAACTCCCATCTAAAAAGTAATGAACATCTTTCAGGTCAATTGACAGAAAATGTGAATGGACTAAGGGTGGTATACACACACTTCCCTTTTCACAATATTGACAATATGTTAATATATATATATATACACATGGCAAGAATGCAAGGGAGAAATTAGGGACTTATTTCAAAGTAAAATTAAAAAGGCTTTGAAATTGCAAGAAAACACAGCCTTCTCAAATTTGCCCAAGTCACAACTCAGAAAAAGGCAGTCTCACAGGCAGTTCACCATCAGCAGATTCGCATAACTATGGAACTTCTTCAAAAAGACACTGCATTCAACACCAGAAATACACATAGCAACAGTGATCACTCAGTAGTTCCAGTTCATGGTGGTATTGTATTCTCTCAACAGTCCTAATAAGCCACTAATCTATGTGTGTGTGTGTGTGTGTGTGTGCGAGACAGTGGGGAAACAATTCCACTGTCGGTCGGCCTCTAAAAAAGGGAAAGACAGTCAAATGACAATTGGTTACACTTCATGAAACAGGCCTTAAGCATACCCTAAGTCGCTCACTACCAGCACAACAGGAAGTGAAGTGCCACACAGGAAGCAGGCGGGGAGAGAGTTTCTCCCTCATAGGGAGGGGGAGAGATGGCTCAGATGACATCGTGTGGAGAAGGGGACTGGTCAGGAGGCTGTTCGCTGTCTGGTGGGGAGGGCCTTGGAGGGGGTCCAGGGGGAAAACTGTCTGGGTGGGGCCTCATGGGAGCGTAGCCCATATGCAGCAGAGGTGGAAATCGCCCAAACATTCCCGGGGGAGGTGGTCCTCGCACTTCAGGGGAAAACAAGGGGGAAAGCTTTACGTATAGTCAGTCTAACAGTATACATGCAGAGTCATTTAACCTGCAAGATGTAGTGAATGTGGTATAAAATTATATTCCTCATCTCCCACCCATAGCTTGTTAATAGATCCAAATTACATAAAAACCTTCAGTTATAAATGCATTATAAGTACAAAGCACATGAGCCTTTAATATGTAAGGGATACAGAGAATAATACTTACTGCCTATGGGTGGCCCTGCTGGACCTCGTGGGGGGAAGAAGTCTGGGGGTCCGTAAGGGCCTGGGGGGCCTCTGCGTGCAAAGTAAGGGTCCATGGGGGGGAGGGGACCCATACCAGGGGGTCCTAAGGGAGGAGGCCCCATCCTCAGATCTCCAGGTGCTGACATGTGGGACTGCGGAAACATTTTAAATATAGATGTAGGATCTTAATTTGATCCCCCTTTTGCAGGAAAAATTTCAGGGGAAAAAAATATATACTAATAATTTTAGTTACTCAGTCAAATAAATAGTCAAATGAATAGTCAAATAAAAAGGGCAATTTCAAAATGTGGTAGAATGTGTAGAATTGCAGAAAATCTGTGAAACTGCTCATTTTTCTCTCCACCCCAAATAAGTAGAATAGCAGCAAAGCGCTGTTTTTCTCTTTTGGGGGGGATTTCTTTTACCGACCTGGGGCCCCCAAAAGGCTAGGGCCAGCTCTGACTGAATGTGTGGGTTTGAATGTGGGTACGTAGACCCATGAGCCACTGCGGCCATGATGGCAGACTCAGATTTTTTGTCATCCCACACCCCTGTCAAAGTTAACCATCCCTGTAGTAGAACATTTTATGATCCCCAATGGGAAATTGGTTTTACAGCTAAATATGCACCTATGGACAGAGAGACAGTACATGAATGAGCCAATGTATTGTTAATATAAGGGTTAGAATACTTACATCCCTTTCATTTTCACCAGGGCCCATGCTGTTTTCCATAAATGTTGAGTCTGCAAGAACACAAGAGAAAAAAACAGTAAGAACCTAGCTATATCCACTTCAGTCTTTGGTGGGTTTATTTCATTCCAGCCTTAATAACTTGATGAAAAGAGGGTTCATTCATGCTCTTTAATGCTATCAGCTCAACTCTGTCAAAACAAGGAGTTTCCACATTGGGCACAGTGTTCTGATTAATATGTAATGCTTGAAAAAGTAATTACATTACATTTTATGGATTACTTTGTGTGGAAAGTAACATGTTATTACTTTGAGTTACTTTCACGAAAGAAAAAAAAATCTCAAACTCAGTTTGTTTGACTGTCAGAGGGAGCCGCGCACGCTCTACCAAAGATAGTAAGTAGTATTCTGTCCTTGAGTTGTGTTCACATGCAAAACTAGACAGATAGCTAACAACTAAGTCTTCAATAAAACTCCCAAGGCGTGACTTTTCTTGAATGACTTAGTTGTTAGCTATCTGTCTAGTTTTGCATGGGAACGCAACTCAAGGACAGAATAGTGAAAAAACATCATCACATCGGGCTCAAGCTCAAAAATAACCACACACGGTGGTTTTGTTTCTACGTTCATCAGCAAACAAAGCCTCTATTCCTAAGGAAGACCAGCAGTCTATGATGCAACAACCAGAGCCAGGTGTTCAACAGAGAGAGATGGAAGAGCCTCTTCAGCACATTGGGACCAAGTCTCAATCTACAAGATCAAGGTCATCAAAACAGTCAAGCAGATCCTCAACCGCGAGTTCTGCAGCCATCAAAGCACGCGCCAAGGCCGGACTCAGCACGCGCACAAGTCTCTTATGCTGAGAAGGAAGCTTCTGTGATGAAACAAAAGGCAGAAATAGAGGCCAGCTTGTTGAAGCAAAAAGCTGACCTCGAGGCAAGTTTATATGTTCTCCAAGTTGAGAGAGCAGCTGCTGCTGCTGCGTTGGCTGAAGCTGCAGCCTTTGAAGAAGTTGTAGGATCAGAACGCAGAGAGCTTCGCAAAGAACTAGACACAGGGACACAGCCCTTAAGTCCAGTCCAACGTACATGTGAGTATGTGCAACAACATGCTAGGCCCTACTTTGCTGAACTTCCATTTGAAGTGGAGAAACAAGAGCTTAGTGTTGACCCAGCTACATGCCATAATCCAGAAAGTAGCAAACAACAGAACACGAGCAGAGACTCTCCGTTCAAAAGAAATGAACAGCAGCATGGTGGAAATGGAAAGCAAGCCCGCTTCCAGTCACACACACACACACACACACACACACACACACACACACAACTTCCCTGAGTCACAAGTGGCACCAGACCTCACCAAGTACCTCCTACGACGTGAGAAGGTGAGTTCCGGACTCCTGAAGTTTGATGATCGCCCTGAAAATTATTGGGCATGGAAAGCATCCTTTCTCAATGCGATCAGAGACTTGAATTTATCAGCCAGGGAAGAGTTAGATCTAATTACCAAGTGGCTAGGGGCAGAGTCGTCTGAGCAAGCAAACAGAATTAGATCTGTCCATATTTTCAACGCAACAGCAGGACTTAACATGGTCTGGCAACGACTAGAAGAGTGCTATGGTACACCCGAAGTGATCGAGAATGCACTGTTGAAGAAAATTGATGATTTTCCAAAACTGGCTAACAAAAGACAATCACAAACTAAGAGAACTAGGTGACATTCTTCTCGAACTGGAGTGTGCTAAAGTAGAAGGGTACCTTCCAGGCCTCGCTTATCTGGACACATCTCGGGGGGGTAAACCCTATTGTAGAGAAACTTCCATTCAGTTTACAAGAAAAATGGATAGCACAGGGATCCAAATATAAGGAGGACTATCGGGTAGCATTCCCACCATTCTCGTTCTTCTCGAGATTCATCAGGAACCAGGCGAAAATTAGAAATGATCCCAGCTTCACCCTCTACACCTCAACTAACCAGGTGTCCATGAAAAGTGAGAAACCTGCCAGGTACAGCAGCAAGACACCTGTGACTGTATACAAGACAGATGTGTCATCTGAGGCCTCAGACCACCAAACCAAACCCAGCAAGACAAAGGTTGAAAACCCTGACCGTCACTGCCCAATACATAACAAGCCTCATCCTCTTAAAAAGTGTCGTGGGTTTAGATACAAAACTCTAGATGAGCGCAAATCATATCTCAAAGACAATGGCATTTGTTTCCGATGTTGTGGGTCAACTCCTAGAGACAAAAGATAAAAATAGAAAGGACATTATTTGTTTCTTGATATGTTTTATTTCATAGTGGCACAATTTCATTATGCCAGGCGGGGAGTGTGCTGCCATCCTGTTAGAAAGTAACAGATTATTTTATTACAATGGTTAAATTGGATTTTCATTGTGTTCAATGGTGTTATTTGCCCCCTAGTGGCGCTTTCTGGTACTTAGAAAGACGACGCAAACAGGAAGTACAGAATTAGTTTTGCACGCAAAGAAGCAGCTACAAACAACGCTACCGTGCAGGTCTTTCGGTTATTTCTTGTCACGCTTCAGCCTTGGAAATATTTGTTTGTAAGTTCGATTCAAGCATTTAGCTAATGATGATAATCTTGTTATTGATAGAGTTGCTTACATATCAATATTGGTTGCATTTACTCACAAATTGCAATGCCTTTAAATGTATGCTGTAGCTGTATTACTTTGCTCGTGCGTCATGCAAACGAATTGTAAAATATACAATACTGTAGTTTTGTTACTGTTCCTAGTGTAATATGCTTTGTTATTCTACATAAATGTTTGTACATTAGAGTAATGAAAGGAGACAATTACCATATGAGTAACAATTAGCTATATGGTTTGGCATCATGCCAGATGCATGGTACCTTAGCACGTGCTTTGTATTTATGCAACTTCAAATGTTTAATGTACAGCTACAGTATGTCGGTGTGAATTGAATACTAAAGTATATTCTTTTCTGTATTTTGCAGTTTCACAACATAAACGTTTTCAATATATTCATTCAAGAAAAGTCACGCCTTGGGAGTTTTATTGAAGACTTAGTTGTTAGCTATCTGTCTAGTTTTGCATGGGAACGCAACTCAAGGACAGAATAAGTAGCCTAACTCAAGTTTGATCACAAGTTTCTCCTTTCATCTATGGCGCTGCTTTCCTGTGATAGCGCAGCGATTACAGCCTCCAGTCTTCTTGGGTATGATGCTACAAGCTTGGCAAACCTATATTTGGAGTTTCTCCCCTTCTCTGCAGATCCTCTCAAGCTCTGTCAGGTTGGATGGGGAGTGTCGCTACACAGCTATTTTCAGGTCTCTCCAGAGATGTTTGATCGGGTTCAAGTCTGGGCTCTGGCTCAAGGATGTTTAGAGACTTGTACCGAAGCCACTCCTGCATTGTCTTGGCTGTGTGCGTAGAGTCGTTGTCCTCTCTAAGAAAGGCCCTTCTCCATCGATTGCGCAGTTTAGCCGGGCAACCAGTTCTAGGAAGAGTCTTGTTGGTTCCAAACTTATTCTATTTAAGAATGATGCCACTGTGTTCTTGGGGAACTTCAATGCTGCAGACATTTTTTGGTACCCTTCCCCAGATCTGTTACTCGACACAACCGTTCTTGAGCTCTCTTCCTTGGACCTCATGGATTGGTTTTTGCTCTGACATGCACTGTCAACTGTGGGACCTTATATAGACAGGTGTGTGCCTTTCCAAATCATGTCCAATCAATTTAATTTACCACAGGTGGACTCCAATCAAATTGTAGAAACATCAAGGATGATCAATGTAAACAGGATGCACCTGAGCTCAATTTCAAGTCTCAGCTCTGTTTTTGTTTTTTAAAATCAGCAAACATTTCTAAAAATAAAATGTTTTTCGCTTTGTCATTATGGGGTATTGTGTGTAGATTGAGGATTTTTTAAATTTTTTATACATTTTACAATAATGCTGTAATGTAAAATGTGGAAAAACAGGTCTGAATACTTTCCATATGCACTGTACACTAAGAAAATCTGTACAGATATCTGGCCATCTTTTCATTCAAAATCTCTCGAGCCACCAGTTCTGGTTATAGATTGCACATAATACAGACCCTAGAGATGTATAGAGGGCACACTTGCCACTAGATGGGAAAGCCCTTTACGGGCTTTTGCTATCAAAGAAGCGATCAATGGCTCGCTCAAGAATCAAATGAGGAAACAAGTCGAGGTGGGATCATGGAAACGCGTCCAGTAGGGATATGAATCTGAAAGTAACGCCCACGTTAGTTGACAAAGAATGTTATAATATCACCCGATTTTAAAAATGTACTCTCTTACTCAGAAAAGTAATCTGATTACGTAATGAGTTACCCAACACTGGGCAAAATATCCTGCTCATTCTCTAGCTAACATTATATTATTCTTCAGAGGTATACTAATCGTGTACACTCCTCCTAATTCAGTGTGCTGCTGACAAAGGAGCTTGGTCTGAATCACATCAGCATTAAAAAGATACTGTCCTGAAATGTATTTCATCACTTCAGTTACATACTCAAGCAATAAACATCCTTTTGAAGTTTATTTGACAGAGTGGCTATGGTGCAGAGATACAGTATCAATCACTAAAACAAATTATACGGCGCTGTAATACAGAGAGAGAAAAGGTCAAAAAGGAGGGTTCTCACCAGATTGATCTCCAGGGTGGGGCCCAAAGTTGTGAGGCTCAGCAGGACCGGGGCCTCTGGGTGGGTGGGGGGCCATAGGCCCAAGGGGAAAGGCTCCAGGCAGGGGTCTCCTGTAGGGAAGGCCTGGGTCTGGATACATATACCCTTTATGAGCAGAGAGAGAGAGCACCGTTTCAGCAGCCTTATTCAGACCAGCTGCACTGGGGATGGGAATCATAGCAGAAATGTCCAAATCAAAACAACCAGTGTGCTGTCCAAAGGGGACTGGAGCCAAAAGCAGAAGCCTCTTTGCAGGTCAAAAAAACAAAAACAAGCATAAAATCATGATGCATTTACTTAGTACACAGAACAGTGACAGTAGTAGAATGGGTATGATGGAATGGTCGTTGACTAATCAAAATACAGCGATGCCACATGCTAATCGCTCCCCCATGATAACTGAACTAAATGGTTAAAAAGTTCCTAGCTCCAGGGACTCCTGAGTGGCGCAGTGGTCTAAGACGCTGCATCGCAGTGCCACTAGAGATCCTGGTTCGAGTCGACATAAACCAGTGGCGGCTCAGGCTCTGACTCCTCAATACATTAGTGAGGTTGGGCGATTAGGCCTGGCTCGCAGTTGGCGTTCCAATTCATCCCAAAGGTGTTCGATGGGGTTGAGGTCAGGGCTCTGTGCAGGCCAGTCAATTTCTTCCACACCGATCTCAACAAACCATTTCTGTAAGGATCTCGCTTTGTGCACAGGGGCATTGTCATGCTGAAACAGGAAAGGGCCTTCCCCTAACTGTTGCCACAAAGTTGGAAGCACAGAATCGTCTACAATGTCATTGTATGCTGTAGCGTTAAGATTACCCTTCACTTGAACTAAGGGGCCTAGCCCAAACCATGAAACACAGTCTCAGACCATTATTCCTCCTACACCAAACGTTACAGTTGGCACTACGCAGTCGGGCAGGTAGCGTTCTAAAAAAAAAAAAGTAAAAAAATTCATGAAGCTCCCGACAAACAGTTATTGTGCTGAAGTTGCTTCCGGAGGCTGTTTTGAAATAGGTAGAGTGTTGCAACAGAGGACAGACAGTTTTTATGCACTACAGCACTTGGCGGTCCCATTTTGTGAGCTTGTGTGGCCTACCACTTCGCGGCTGACCCATGGTTGCTCCTAGACGTTTCCACTTCACAATAACAGCACTTACAGTTGAGAGGGGCAGCTCTAGCAGGGCAGCATTGAGCTCCTCAGTAAGGCGGTGTGCTTAATTTTATACACCTGTCAGCAAAGGGTGTGGCTGAAATAGCTGAATCCACTAATTTGAAGGAATATCCACATACTTTTGTATATATAGAGTAGTCATACACTCACAAACCACGACTAGGTCTGCACCTCACAGACTGATAACATCAGTGATTTGAACCAATAAAGAGTATCTCAAACCTCTCACAGGGCCGGCTGACCACAACAGTAACCAACTGAGGGGAATTGTTTAGCTGTGAAATAATCTGACAGTCGATTAACAAATATAACTCACTCTTACCCTATAACTAATTATATTTCTCTACAACCCAAAAGAAAGTACGGACATCTTTACATAGCAAAAGATGGTAAATCATACTGACGTAAATAAATAACGAACACACACCCTTTAGGGCTGATACTGAATGAGTATTTTTCACACACAATATAGTAGGCTAGAAGATTAGAATAACTTCTGTCTGTAGTGATTGGAGGGGCTGCTGAGATCATAAGGGAGGGGGAGGGGGGGGCGACAGCGGGTGGTCATCACTGTACCTGGAGGGGGTATAGGTGGGCCCCTGCGATCCCTCTCCCAGGTGGGAGATAGCGAGCCACTGTCAGAGTGAGGACCACCACTCCGATCAGAGTCCACCCCACCGGTGGGATCTACTAGGCCTCGGGATACTGGTTATGAGAGAGAGAGACATGTGGGAGTGGTATGTGAGCAAGAAAGAGAGAGACAGCATAATGTCAATGAGTTCATGAAGCAAGGATGACAAGACCAGAATAATACATCATGTGCAAAGACAATGCTCCCTCTGTAGGTGATACAGCTGCATATCATTCCCCATTTTGCTGGTGCATGCTCACCACCAAGGCAATTTAGACTATAAAGATAAGCATCTCTGTAACAGATGCATCAACCTTCAAGCAAATTAAGATTCAGCATGTATTTGTATCAGGTGATTAAGAACAGACTTCAGCACTGCTTTACTCAATTTAATTGACAGGGATTAAATAATAATCAAAACTGAATTAAATAATCTATTTATCCTGCTTTCTTAATGGCATTTTCACCATGTCATGGCACATCAGTTGGTACTAAATAGAAAACGTAAATAGAATCCTAATTATAAACTCATGACATGCCAACGATTAGAACATGATACTCTGCAATGCTTCAAGGACACACGCCTCAAGCCATGTACATTTGGCTGCGGTGCAGTGCCACATGTTGCACTGAAGAGGGGGTTTGGACTGGAGAAGTCACCTCTGCCTCCCGGGGCCATGGGAGGGAAGTTTGGAGAGAGGTGTGGCGGGCCATCCATCAGGGTGGGCGGAGACAGGAAGGTTCTGTTCTCGGAGGCAGGGTGACCCAGGGGGGAGGGGCCATACGGTGACCTTTCACCTGCAGGTCAGGGAGAGACAGAAAGTTCAAATATCAGAATAATGACCTATTCAACACCTAGTCCCTATTACACGATAGGCACTCCTGTAGATCTGAGAGGATTGGATGGATATACTGTAAGTAGTTCTGTTAATAATAACTTCATCTTGACTTTCGGATTGTCGCCATATTGCTTTCACCTATCTAATCGTTTCAATGTAGGAAATAGGAGCTAGGGGGCGAGTTAGGATTCAGCGGAGGATATGATTATAGTTAGGGTGATAGGAGGGTTATTGTAGACTCACCTCTGAATGGAGGTCTGCCCATGTTGTCCAGAGCATAGGGGTCTTTCTCCACCAGATCTAGCTTGAACTGAGTATCAGTCAATCTGCATGGAGACACACCACAAGCTGGAGAATACTTTCCACACTGCAGGAAAATACTATTTTGTAGCAACACGTGACGAAACTGACTGTTTTCTTTAGTACTTACTTTTGCCTGAGGTGTGCATTCTCTCTTTTAATGTCAGCCAGGTCACGGTCAGCAGCTCGTGCTGCTAGCTACAATGCAGACAATAGAGATTACAGATGAGTCGCCAAGCTGAGGAAATCCTATATAAGCACCGATCCCACATGTCTTTCTGCTGCTCATCAAGAAAAATTTGATGTGGGTCTTGGGGGTGTGGCTTGATGTGGGTGTGTCATGTTTGTAGATCGTACCATGGTAGTTATGGTTGTTTGTCCCTCTTGAGACACTGTGGCAACATAGCCACTATCACTTCCTCAAAATAGTCAGAATTGATCTAAGGTCTTAGCTAGATCTAAAATTGTGTGACTAAGGTGTTTGGTGCAGTATTTCTCAAGTAAAAAAAAGACATGTATGTGGGTGTGTTATGTTCGTATATATTGTACACTGGCAAGTTACTGTTGTTTGTCCCTCTTGAGACACCATGGCAACAACATAGCCACTATCACTTTCTAAAAATGGGCAGAATTGATCTAAGGAGGTCTTAGTAACACAATTTTACATCTAGCTAAGGTGTTTGGTGCAGTATTTCTCAAGTGTACCGAGTCAGCTGCTGCTGGCTGCACTCATGACTGATTTCGGAGTACATGTCTACAACATCATCAGCAAGCTGTCAAAAAATCATAAATAAAGCAAAAGCTTCACTCTGTTTACCAGTGCCCAAACATCACTAGCTAGCTAAGTTCCATGTAGTAGTAGCTAGCAGGCAGGCCACGTTAGCTAATCAAGTCACTGGCGAGTGGGGACGTGTGCGCTTCGGTGCAGTTTTTAAAATATTTTTTTAAACATTTAAAATTTTTATTTTTTACAATCCATTGCCAGAGTTTGCATCTGTCTTGCAGTGTTTGGGCAACTGCCTGGAGGTTCTGCGATTGGATAGAGCGCAATCAGAGCAGATTTTTGGCATTACCGTCTCGTGTTAGTGGGCATGGTTGCAATCCAAACCCAACCCTTATGTAAATTGTGATGACCTCAGTTACACAACTCTCACAAAACTCAGTTTAGGAATATACTGACCTTTTGACCAAAATGATCCTACTTACACTTTAGTCAATTTTGGCACTGGAATAAACATTTCTAATATCGATGCCACATAGGCTGTTTTCAACCAGAAATGCATTCAGTTGCTCTTTAACATGACTATGAGCTGAGGTGTGCACCATAGTGCGTATGTATGTTACTACTATGTACTTACCCAGTTATTGTGTGCCTTCTTTTCCTGGGAGGTTATCTGAAAAATGGAGGGTGAATGACATTTGTTATTGGCCATACATCAGATAATTGCATGTGGTTTATGTTTTCCCGCCTCTTATGACAGACTGTCAGATCTCCCACCTGGATCTTGTAGGCCTGGTTGGTCTTCTCCAGCTCATCCTCCAGGTCTTGTGCTCTTTGCCTTTGTGTGGAAACAAAACAGCACCTTGATGCAAGCACTCGCAATACAAAACGCCCTGCGAAAATTTTGGACATGTGCAACTCTATGTTTCACAAAATGAATTGGATGTATTCGATTGACAGCAAGTGTACTGGAAGTATACCTTTAAATTTTAGGCCTGTATGAAAACACCGTAAACAAGAGATTTGCAGGGTAGGTTTGGAGACAGGTGATATCTGGAGTCAGGGATGGTTTGTTTGTGTGTGTGTGTGTGTGTGTGTATGTCCAGTAGCCGACCTGTAGCTGCTGAGCTCCTCCACGGCCAGGCTGATACTCCGGTCAGCCTTGGTCAGCTTTTCCTCCTTCTGCAGACGCTCCCTCTCTTCCACCGTCAGCAACCTGACACCAGGGAGAACACCCATTATATGCATACCACAGAGTGGAACAGCCATGAACAGACAAACATTACCAGGCCTTGTGTGGTCCAGTGCATCTCAGTTGTTAGAGCATGGCGCTTGCAATGCCACAGATAGTGGGTTCGATGCCCATTGGGGACACCCTTACATAAAAAAGGTTTGCACGCATGACTAAGTTGCTTTGCATAAGTGTCTGCTAAATTACATATAGTATTATATTACCAGGCATGCAGCAGTTCAATAGTCCCACTTATTGAATATAGTTATTATGAAGTGTAACCAAACTTTCATAAATCAGCCATTATCCTTCATTTAAAAAAAAAAGAAGTGTTTTGTATAAAATTACATAATGTTCATGGATGAAGCTGTGCATTTGGGTCAGCCTTAGAGTGGCTCCTGTACAGTACCTGTGTAGTTTGAGCTCATTCTCCTGGTACATCTCTGTCATGATCTGCAGTTTCTGTTGTAGTTTCTGCACCTGGCCCGTGTACTTCTCACTCTCGGTCTGCAGAGAGTCCTTCTCATTCTCAAGTTTCTTAATCCCCTCTGCAACCCAAGAGTCAACCTGGTGTTAAAAACTAGATATGGTTTTTCGTTAAAGGTCAGAAGTTTACAGCAGTTTAGGCCGGTTTCCCGGACACATGTCCTTTTTAGTCCAGGAGGACAAGGCTTAATATGCATCTGGGAAACCAACCCTTTGTGTCTGTTGTATCATGAACAACTGAAGCTCATTTCAATATAAACCGACAGTCATTTTATGTACATTATAAAATGTACTTTGTTATATTCTTGTTTTGTTCTCCGCAGTGAAAAGTAACTACTGAACAGCATAATACTCTGCTTACCTTGGAGATCCTCCATGGCCTTGACTTCATCTGCTAGCTTGGCAAACACCCTGTCCTTGTCTTCATCCACCGACTTCAAGTCTGCATTCATCTGAAAAAATAAAAAACAAGTCTCATTTCCCATCTATTGCTGACAAGAGTTTTGTTTGTAAAACGGAATTGTATTTAATTGAAGACATACCTTGGCTGCATGAATGAGTTTCTGTATTCTTTGTCGTTGATGGTTATCTGTGTATAAATTTTTTTTTAAAAAGTTACATCTGGGAAGACACAGATATCCCACTTCCACAATATCCTGACACAAATGTTTTTTTTTAAAATCCCATCCGATGATCTTGCATAATAATACGAAGAGATGGTGAGCGAAAGCCAGTTGACCTACTGGCGGTTATAGTCTTATCTACCGGAACCTCACCTGGCCCCTCTCTATTTTCCACCCCTCGTGTCCCATTTCTCTCCTCTCCGTTGGCTCCGTCCTCCAGCACTGAGTCCCAGTCCTTTATCTTCAACAGGCAGTCTGTCAGGGACTAATGGAGAGAGTGAGAGAAAGAACGAGAGAAAGCGTGAGAAGGCTTTACCATTTAAATAACTATAGTTTTTCCCCCAAGGAAACTTATTTTGTTGAGTGATACAACAAAACACAGTATATACACCATTTAAAATAATGGAGGATTACCATTATGACCATAGCCTCAAATAGTTGACACCCTAAGTGGCGCAGCCTAACTAATTGTTAGTTGACATTAGGGCTGTGGCGGTCACAAAATGTCATCAGCCGGTGATTGTCAAGCAAATAAACTGTCGGTCTCACGGTAATTGACCGTTACTTAATGTTTTTATATTATCTCCTGGCTTCCACACATTTTTTTATCTATTTATTTAACTAGGCAAGTCAGTTAAGAACAAATTCTTATTTACAATGACAGCCTAGGAACAGTGGGTTAACTGCCTTGCTCAGGGGCAGAACGACATATTTTTACCTTGTCAGCTCAGAGATTCGATCTAGCAACCTTTCGGTTACTCGTCCAACACTCTAACCAATAGGCTACCTGCCGCCTACAAGCCATTTTAAAAAGTCTAATAAATCCATGTAATATAGCCTACACCTTCACAATAAATCCATTATTTTAGACAGGTCTAAAGAAGCATGATATGAAGAACATGTAGTCTATTTCAGAAGAAAAGAATAGAACTCAGATGTTAGGTCCTGATGTGGCTGTGCCAAATGGCTGTGGGCTACACTAGTTAATTTAGCAGACAAGATTTGCTTATAATTCCCTGGCCTTATTTTATAGTACGAAGAATACAAATGAACAATGCTGAACAAATATAAATATTTTCTCCAAACAATTTGAGTGAGTGCACACGAGGCTATTCTGTGTTGAGCGGTTAACAAATAAATAGGTACTCCTATATGCTTAATTTAGAGTTATTAATGTAACTTAAGTTCTACAAATGTTGGGCTATATGTTTGGATTTTTAATACATTGTAAGGCTGCATGATGAGACAAATGATGATTTGAATGAAGTCTCTGTTTGTTTTGCGCAAGGCTGTACACACAAATAGTCTCATTCACAAATTTGACAAGCACTTGATAATTCCTCAAATTTCATGGCGGCAACCCCTTTGCGGCCGTAACGCGCCCCCTAAAAAGTCCATGCCTTTTGCGGCCAGAGTGCTGCATTGAGCCCTTCTCCCTGTGTGCTGTGCAATCCGAAGCGTCTCTCACTCACACTGCTTTTCATCACGTGATCTTTTTGTTGTTTTGAGATCGGTCTTCCTCACAGGCTACAAGTTAAGACAGAAACAACAACTGCGCCAAAATCCAATTCAGAGGTGCATATTGAAGATATTTTGTCAGTCAACAAGATGTGGTGGCCTAACAAACAACAAAAGCACTAGCCTATGTCAATCTACTATCCCCCACAGTACAAAAGTCGACCTATTCTACTCTGTGCAAGAAATAAATATTCCAAACAGTCTGGGACAGTTGTGGGATGTGATAGATCCCAAATGATGCAAACGTTTTTTATGCAATGTGGCTGACGCAACAGATCAGAACGTTTAGCTTAAAAATGTTGATAAACTATTAGGCTAATTCTTCACATTATAAGCACAGCAATGCGCACATGGTTAAGTGCTATAGGCCCGAATGTTTCAAAACACCATTATCAAAAAGGACCTTAAATGCAATTATGCATGTAATGCTTTTATTATAAAGGTGCATTTTATGGTGAAAATGATCTTCCCCAAACTTGAAACTCACTTGCTTCTTATATATGCCAGTTAGGGTCTACACCCCTTGTAAAGCTGATCAATGTGCTTAATTTTAATAAGTTATTTGGCCACTTTAGTTGTGATACAAACCATATAGACCTATGGGCTAGGCTACATGAGGTGTGATACAAACCTTATTAAAACATATAGACCTATGGGCTAGGCTACATGAGGTGTGATACAAACCTTATTAAAACATATAGACCTATGGGCTAGGCTACATGAGGTGTGCGACTATGATTAGAACAAGTCGCAAAAAAAAAAGGCATCGTTTCTTATGATGGGCATCATTCACAAATGATAATATATAATTCACAAGTGATAGGCTAATATTGTCACCGATCAGACTATTCTTTGATTTAATCTGGTCTTTACATATACTAAATAATATATGTGTGACAATTGTTTTGATTTCGAATGGACCATTATCATGCACCTGCAAACAGAGGATGCTTTTCCCTGTGGTTTATTTTCATGCCAGCCAGGTAGGCTCTACTCCTGTTGTAAATATAAGCAATGTGCTTAATATTAGGAAAGTTGAGAAATAACTATAAAAAGCTGATGGAATCCTCCTCTTTTTATAAGCGGCCATCACTCGGTTTTCTCCCGCAATTGCCTATAGAAATGTTGCGCAACATGAGCTCCTATGAAGTGTTTACATTGATGTCAGAGTGATTAGAGGGACAACAGAGAACTGAGTATCAGGTAGTAAACAAGTTTGGTAGGCTACTAATGACCAGCAGCAGCCCTTGGAGAAGCTTAATTACCGTGACTAAACAGTCATCTGGAATTTGACTGCCTTCATGACTGCCGGTGTGGCAGTAATACGGTCACTGCAACAGTCCTAGTTGACACCCTCAGTAATATTCAAAGTGTGTGGTGATTGTTTTTTCCCAGTACAGGGAAGAATATGCAAATGTTTGTTATAGGCACACATTTAGCTGCATGTGGTTTTTGCCAGTGCAGTAATATGAATGCAAACCTTGATGCTCTCGTCTTTGGTGGCAGCATCCTGCACCATTCCAGTGTAGGAGCTCTCACACATCCTCATCTCCTCCTCCAGTTCACTCATCCGCTCCCCCCAGTCCTCTGCTTCCTGAACCAGCTGTGGGAAGAGGGGGAGAGGGTGAGGACCCCACCAGAATACAGGACACTTTCTGCTTTCTCTTCAGCACAACCCATGCAGGTTCTTTGTATAAACGGCAACCAGGCCTGATATGGAACTGGAGTATAAAACACAATAAGTGACAGAGCCATACATACAGATATCAATGGCTCTGATTCGTTGGCACTGTATAGCTGTAAATGGACATCTTATATGTCAGGTTGCATACCTGTGCATTTTTCTCCTGGAGCAAGGCCTTCTCTTCTTTTGCTGCCTCCAGATTATTCTGATTCCTCTCACTGTTCATGTCATATATTTTTAGGGTTGTCTGTGCCTGAAAAGAGCAAAATGTGTTACATCTATCCTGGCTCTAAGTGTGTGGAATTTTTTTTAATTGTACCTTTATTTAACTAGTCAAGTCAGTTAAGAACAAATTCTTATTTTCAATGACGGCCTAGGAACAGTGGGTTAACTGTCTTGTTCAGGTGCAGAATGACAGATTTTTACCTGGTCAGCTCGGGGATTCGATCTTGCAACCTTTCGGTTACTAGTCCAACACTAGGCTCTAACCACTAGGCTACCTGCCGCCCCGACATGATTAACATGCAGAACAGGAAGGAATTACCATTAACGTGTTGTTCATGATATATAACACTGTAATGTGGACCAGTGTCAGCGTCATACTTTACCTGTTCTGTCTGGGACTTGAGGTCTCTGGTTTCTTCTTCTACAGTTTTCAAGGTTTCCTGCATATCTGCAATCTATAAAATCACACAAATCACCACATCTCAAAAATAAATGAACTGTGAAATATGAGAGCAAAGAGTGAAACTGAAAAAATAAAAGATGTAACGCATAAACATAAAAACACAGGAAAAGGTGAAAAATGTCCAGTCCGAAGTCAAACTCACCGTCTTCTCCTGCTGCAACCTCCTCGCTCTCTGGATATGTAGGTCCTCCTTTAACCTTTCTATATCATCTCCAAGCTGTGTATTTGACTGTTTCAGCCTCTGGAACATCACCTGAAGAGGAGACCATTATAGGTTTACTCTGACTTGAAAGTCACACGCATACCAAGTCCTTTCATACCATTTGCCAGTGTATTTAGAGGTGAAATATGATCATCTTTATTCAGTATTGAGAACAATTATACTGTGTAATTTCTGTGTCTTACCTCCAGATTCTCCCTCTCTGCGGCGTGAGCCAAAACGCCACTATTCCGCAGGGCAGATTCCAGTTTTTCATACTAAAAAAGGTACATAAATAAACATAAACAAACAGTAGCAAAGGCATTCATAACACACAGGTCTATACAAAACATGTAATTTCCGAGGGCATTGCATTGAATAGTTTGCGAATCCAGTCAGTCAGAAACACACACACACACTGCATTCTTTGACATAGGACTCACTTTTTGTTGAACCTCACTCAAAGTCTTAAGTACATTGCACTTTTCATCTAATAGTTGAGCCACCTTCAGGCCCATCCGCCTCTCTTTGCCAGAATATAGTCTGCTCTTTATCTGGAAACAAGAACAATTTTGTGAGCTTGGTCACTCCCCGATCAAAAGAAAGAATGCTGTTGTTCATCTCTATACTTGCATGCTGGTATAAATATCAGACAGTCAACTTACACATTGGTAGAACCTGCAGGTGAACAATAGGAGGGTGCCCAACCCCAGTAACGTAGTGATTATGACAGCTTCCCATGGAAGTCCATACAGGTCAGGACCTGGCCTTACGTCATCAGGAAGGGATGACACAACCTGGGTAGAAAATCAGACAAATTGCTTACAATCAAAAGACTTGCTATAGTATTTTTATTCAGGTTTCAGGCCCTGGATTGTGGGTACATAACAGTCAAAATGCAAACGTCCAACTTCCTCTAAACACAGACACACAGCTAGTTGTTGTGAGTGATTGAAAAGTAAAGTGATTGCAACAAGGAGCCACAACAAGCTCGCATTTAACACCATTGTCTACTCCAAGTTCATCACCAAGACTCTGAACACTTCCCTCTGCAACTGGATCCTGGACTTCGACGGGCCGACCCCAGGTGGTGAGGGTAGGCAACATTACCTCGGTCACGCTGACCCTCAACACAGGGTTGTGTGCTTAGTCCCCTCCTGTACTCGCTGTTCAACCACAAATGAGTGGCCACGCACAACTCCAACACAATCATCAAGTTTGCTGACAACACAACGATGGTAGGCCGGATCCCCGGCAACGATGAGTCACCCTACAGGGAGGCGATCAGTGACCTGGCAGTGTGTCGCCAAAACAACAACCTATCCCTCCACGTCAGTAAGACCAAGGAGCCGATCGTGGACTACAGGAAACAGGAGGAGTGAGCATTCCCCCATCCACATCGACGGGGACGCAGTGGAGCAGTTCGAGAGCTTCAAGTTCCTTGGGGTCCAAATCACAAAATACTTAATATGGTCCAAAACACACGCACACAGTCATGAAGAAGCTGCGATAGCATGGGCCCTCAAAAAGTTCTACAGCTGTACCATTGAGAGTATTTTGACTGGCTGCATCACTGCCTGGTATGGCAAAAGTACTGCCCTCAATCACAAGGCGATAAAGAGGGTGGTGAGGACAGCCCAGTACTTCACTGGGGCAGAGCTCCCTGGCATCCAGGACATTTATATCAGGCAGTGTGGTAGGAAGGCCCGGACAATCGTTGAAGACTCCAACCTCCCTAGCTATAGACTATTCACTCTGCTTCTGCACAGCAAGTGATACCGGTGCATTAAGTCTGGCACCAACAGCCTCTTGAACAGCTTCTATCCCCAAGCAATAAGACTGATAAATAGCTACTACTCTGTTTATCTTATATCCTGATGCCTAGACACCTTTCCCATATACATATCTACCATCACTCCAGTATCTCTGCACATTCTAAATACGGTATTGTAACTGACCCTGTACATAGTATGCTTACTTACTTATTGTGTTGGTCATATTTATTGGGTGTTTATTTGTATATATATTTTTATATTACATTGTTATTGATTATTGCATTGTTGGGTTTTGAGTTTGCAAGAACTGTATTTCACTATACTTTTGTATGTGACATTAAACTTCAAACGTGAAACTAACTAGGCAGCTATCTAGCTACTTAGGGTGTTTTAACACTTGGTCAATTTCAGTAAATTTTTGTGAACTCAGTGCGGTTGGCTTATTTTTTAGTTTTGAGATCGGATTGCATGAATTCTGCGGTCCGGTTCACTTTTTTTTAGGGCAATGTGAACAGAAAGCTTCTCAGGTTCGCTTGTCAGTATACCCGCACCACACACACTATTTTTGAATTTCCGCGCATCCTTGACAATTCTTAATCAATATCTAAAAACAGCACGCTTTTCCCCCGCGAATCTGCACATCATCTTCGCTCTTTTGTTGCACCAATGTGAGGGTTTATGGTAGGGGGACAGGTGTTGCAGTAGTCTAGTGTGTGGTACAGGAATAATTACAAGCGAACCTGGGGAGTTTTGTGTTCACAATACCCTAAAAATGGAACCGTACCTCTGAATTTAAGCGAACCGAACCGTACCTCTCGAGAGGATATCGGTTCGCTTCGGGGGCTCTTCGCTTAAATAATTAAGCGAACCGCAATGAGTTCACACAAATTGACTGAAAGGGACAAAGTCAAGTGTGAACACACTTACATTAGGATGCAACAGATAGCTAACGTTAGTTAGCTGGCTAAATGAGCTAACATGTCATTAGTTTACGTTACGATATCTTACCAGGAAACAGTGTTCTCGTGGACAACAAGACAAGACACTAGCTAGTTAACTAAACAATGTAGATAAGCCATATTTGACAGTCCTACACAATGAATCATTGAATTCAAAGAAATTACAAAGTTGGCTAACGCTAGCTACACCATTTGATGTTTTTAGCATTGACTAGTCCAAGCTAGCCATCTAGCATGCTAACTGGATTTGACACTCACATCTCTCACTTTCTCCACGGCTAGAGTGTAATAGGTCCTTGCTGTCATTTTAAAATCAGCCAATTGGGTAGCAACTGCCTCACCACTTGTTTGATCTTCCATTTGTCGAATATTTCATTGAAATATTATTTCCATGATTATATTAACATTGAAAAAACAAATGCCCAGCTGTCATCTTGAAGTATCGTTGGCAACATGAAACTAGAGAGTTGGGACACGTATGACGCTCAAACGTGCGCAGGTTGATGCTATTTTATGCACCCAGAACTCGCTCAAACGACTCACTTTCGTTTATATTGTCCTAAAACGAATATTGGTTGATTTGTATAATTCTAACCTTACACAATAATGTGTTAATTTGACTTTTCACTCAAAAGGAGTATTGGTAAATGTTTCAGCGCCCCCACTTCCTGCTTTAATGTTGAGTTGGTATATTCTCAACGTCACCAATTGTAGAACTATCCATGCTATCTTGCATCATTGGGACACCCCTAACCCATGACGTTGCCATTTAAAATGGTTAAAATTAGAGTTAGGTTAGAGTAGAGGTTAAGGTTAGGGTT